>NW_026535812.1:5052500-5572500 GCF_028551555.1 Melozone crissalis
TCTGGGACAAAATCAGCTGGGTGGGAGAGGGGATTGAGCTGAAGTCTTTGGTAAGTGACAATCTGGAGAGGGGGGGAAACTGGAGGGGCAGAATATCTACACTGGAGGGTTGGGGCTGATTTGGGTGCAGCCTCGGACCAGCTGCAGGTGTGGGGTCAGAGGAGCAGCTGGTTTGGCTTTGCCAGCTCTCAGAGATGGGGTGCAGCTCCAGAGAGCCTCTTTGCCCTTCCTGTCGCCTTCCTGCAGGATCTCAAAGAGCCACGAGGAGCTGCTGGTCCCTCCCACGCCGTGCCATGCCAAGACAAACGTCATGTTCCTCAAAACCCACAAGACTGCCAGCAGCACCGTGCTCAACATCATGTTCAGGTTTGCAGAGAGGCACAACCTCACTGTGGCCCTCCCTGCTGACCAGCTCCTCCACCTGGGCTACCCAAGCACTTTCATGGCCCACTTTGTGGAGGGCTTTGAAACCACAGGCCAGAATTACAACATCATGTGCAATCACCTGAGGTTTAACCCCTTGGAGGTAAGAAAGAGCCGCGACACCTGAGGAGAAACTTGGTTGGGACAGGACTAACTGTGGTGGTGTTCACAAGGGTCCCAGGACGAGGGAAGGGATGGGGATCTTGACTCCATGATTCAGAAGGCTGACTTATTATTTTATTATATATATCAGAAGGCTGATTTATTATTTTATTATATATATTATATTAAAAGAAAATTAGATATTAAAACTATTCTAAAAGAATAGAAGAAAGGATTTCATCAGAAGGCTTGCAAGGAATAGAAAATAATGGAATGAAAATAAAATCTTGTGACTCACCAGAGAGTCTGAGACAGCTGAACTGTGATTGGCCATTAATTAAAAACAACCACATGTGACCAATCAAAGATGCACCTGTTGCATTCCACAGCAGCAGATAATTATTGTTTTTCTTTTCCTCTGAGGCTTCTCAGCTTCTCAGGAGAAAAAAATCAGCAGAATTTCATAAAATATGTCTGTGACAGACTAATCTCTTCTTCCTCCCACAAACAGGTGAAAAAGGTGATGGCAGCCAACACCTTCTACTTCTCCATCCTGAGGAACCCCATCCCTCTGCTGGAGTCTTCCTACATCTACTACAAGGACTATGTGCCTGCCTTCAGGAGCTCCAAGGACGTGAACGAGTTCCTGGAGTCACCCACGAGGTATTACCAGCCAGCAGATCACAGGAGGAACATCTACGCCAGGAACATCATGTGGTTTGACTTCGGCTACGACAACAATGCCGACGATGACACCAACTACACCCAGGCTGTCCTGGAGCAGATCGAGCACAACTTCCACCTCATCCTGATAGCAGACTACTTTGATGAGTCCATGATCCTCCTGAAGCACACTTTGTGCTGGGATCTGGATGATGTCATTTACTTCAAGCTCAATTCCAGGAGCCAGGACACGGTCCAGACGTTGACTCCGGAAAGTGAGGAGCAGATAAAAGCCTGGTGCTCGCTGGACTGGAAGCTCTACCTGCACTTCAACCAGAGCTTCTGGAGGAGGATTGAGGAGACCATAGGGCTGGAGGTGCTGGAAAAGGAGGTGGATCACCTGCGGAGCAGACAGAGGGAGCTCATGGAGACTTGTCTGTCAGAGCAGGAGGCAGTGAGGAAGGACCACATCAGGAATAAAGCTCTCCTGCCTTTCCAGTCAGGGGCTGCAAATATCCTGGGCTACAACCTCAAACAAGACTTGGACAACACAACTCTGAGAACCTGCCAGAAAATGGTCATTCCAGAGCTCCAGTACACCTCCTACCTTTATGCTGTCCAACACCCGCACAAGAAGAGGAAAGATGTGGGATTGCCATTGCTGTGGACCAGTCTCCAGGAGAAGATGCAGCTCCCAGGGCCCAACTAGGACGTGTGGCAACCCACTGTGGCTTCCCACTGCTTTGCATCCCCCTTTGTCTGACATGGAACTGCCCCACAGGACCCTTGTGCATGAGGGGGAGGCACTGGGGGCTTTGTTGAGGGACACCAAGTTGGTGGTTGGTCTCTTTTTGGGGACCTTGAGCCAAAGGCTTTGCATTGTCCAGGCGCTGGGTGATCCCACCTGGCTGCTCCTGGCTGGAGGGAGCCCGGCTGGCTGCAGCTGGCCAAGACATTCCAGCCTCTTAATCATTAATCAGGAGCATGATCATTTGCCTTCATTTGGTTTTATTTGATATCCACCGCGGCATCAGTCTGGTCACAGCTCGCTGGAGCAGGTCCTGACTTTGGAGGGTTTAGGGGAGGGAAGTGAGGGGGCTGTGACAAGGGGACACAGGGGAGATGGTGGCTGTGACAAGGGGACACAGGGGAGATGGTGGCTGTCCCATCCAGCAGCATCCACGCTCACTGAGGGCAAACCACCACACTCTGCTGGAGCTGCCTTTGCTGTGGCAGTGCCAGGCATCTCCCCAGAGCCAGGGAGGCTGCCCCTTGCCCAGGCAGGTAAGCTGTGCCTCTCACAGGTGTCACCGCATGTGCCTCTGTCCCCTGTGGGAGAGCTGGGTGCTTCCCTGGGAGGAGGTTTTGTGGTTTTGCCCCTCATTCTCAGGCAAGGGTGCCTGGGCATGGATGTTCCTTTGGGTGCAGCATCCCCAAAGCCCTTTTTTGGCAAAGCAGACACTTTTTAGGGGCTCCCATTGCTGTGTGGGCCAAACTCTCCAGCACAGATTAGGAGGGGATGGAGTGAGGCTCAGCTTTGGGCACACTGGTGCATCCAGCTCCCTGCTGCTGCCCTGAGCAGGAGGAGATGCTGGCCCAGCTTTAAGACATTGGGGCTTTATCAGTGTAATCTGGCACTGACAAATGTGTTGGGAGCAGGTGACAGTGACACCAAATCCATTGGGCTTGGGGCTGCCATCCTCACAGACCTTCCTGGCTCCAGCAGCAGGGCCCTGGATGCCAGGGTGGGGAGGGTGGGTCTGGGGTCCAGGTGTTGCCTTGGGGGTGAAGCTGTGGGGCAGCAGCCCCAGCTGGGAAGGGGATGCTGTCAGGGGGAGAGGGGTGAGAAGCAGATTTTCCTCAGTTGTGTTCAGCAGCTGCTGAGGCAGGGGTTAACCAGCCCAGCAGGAACAACCCAGATTAACAGCACTTTGCCTCACTAAAATTAACCCGAGGCTTTTGTAGCAGCCAGGTGGAGCTACAGGAGCCACACTTGGTCACCCTGGGCCATCCCAGGGGGCCCTTCCTGAGCAGTTCTGCATCCTCCACCTCAGCTTTCCCCTTGGAGCTCCTGATCCGTGGTTTTGATATGAATTTTGTCAAACCCTTTTAGCTAAACTGATCACAGAGATGGAATATCGGAATATAGGTATAAAAATGGTTTCTGAGTAGCTGATCTGTGTGCAGGTCTGGGAAGTCTGGGGATCCTGGGGAGGGCTGGGGTTCCTGGGAAGTTTGTGGATTTTGTGGTGCTGGAGGTCCTGATAGGGCTGGGGATCCTGGAGAGGCTGGGAGGGCTGGAGAGGCTGGGATTCCGGGGAAGTTTGTGGATTCTGTGGTGCTGGGGATCCTGGAAAGGCTGGGAGGGCTGGGAGTCCACAGAAGGCTGGGGGTCCTGAGAGGGCTGGTGATCCTGGAAAGGCTGGGAGGGGTGGGGATCCTGGGAAGTTTGTGGATTTTTGTGGTGCTGGGGATCCTGGAAAGGCTGGGAGGGCTGGGGGTCCACAGAAGGTTGGGGGTCCTGGGAGGGCTGGGAGGGCCAGGGTTCCTGGGAAGTTTGTGGATTCTGTGGTGCTGTGGATCCATGGAAGGTTGGGGGGTCCTGGAAAGGTTGGGAGAGCTGGGGATCCATGGAAGGTTGGGGGTCCTGGGAGGGCTGAGGATCCTGGAAAATTTGTGGATTCTGTGGTGCTGGGGATCCTGGAAAGGCTGGGAGGGTTGGGGATTCATGGAAGGCTGGGGGTCCTGGGAGGGCTGAGGATCCTGGAAAGGTTGGGAGAGCTGGGGATCCACGGAAGATTGGGGTCCTGGGTGGGCTGAGCCCCTCTGTCCCACATGTCCCAGGCTGGGGAGCTCACAGAGGGGTGCACTGTGGTAAGCATGGACTGGAGCCCCAGGACAGTGCAGTGTGGCCTCTCCCAGGCTGCAGGAGGAGGGAAACTGAGGCAGGAGATGCCATGGCTGCCCTGGCTTCCCCTCGGGGCTCCGGGCAGGGTGTCTGGGCAGCCTCAGGGCCCCGCTCTGGCCATAAGGGCTCCTTTGTGCGCCGCTGCTGAGTCAGGGATTCGAGCGGGGACCCCGTGACCAGCGGAGGGGGGACCCTGCGGGACAGGGGGGCCGAGCAGGGAGGGCACAGCTCTGCCCAGAGCCGGCATCGCTCCATGGTGGGACACAGAGGGGACACGCAGCTGAGCGGGACACGGTGAGTGCCATCGCTTTCTCGGGGGGGTATTGGATCAGCAAAAGCTCCTGATGAAGCCACAGACGGCAACTCCAGCTGAGCCTGGGGTGGATGCCATCTCCCTTTGTGGTGCTAACCTCCAGGGAAATGTAAGGATATTTAAGCAGGGCACAGCTGACCTGTCCCTGAAGGAAAGGATCTTTGGGGACAACTCTCACTCGGTGCCACAGGGACAGCCCGGCTGGGGACCCCCTGTCCGTGCTGAGCAGCTCAGGATCCCCCCACAGAGGAGCGGGAACAAGGGCTCAGCTGGGTGCGTGTCACTGGAGGCAGCAGGGACACAGGAGCACCTCTGACCCTGCCACCATGAGCCTGGGCTGCTCCGGGGTCTCCTCTGTGGGCTCTGCCCTCCCAGTGCATGGAGCTGCAGGGCTTGCCCTGCTCTCTGCTCACCGGCCTTGATTTCCCAGACAGGCATCCTAAAGATCAAATTCATTTTATTTCATTTATTTTGGGGTTCCCAGCTCAGCCTCCTCGCTGGCACCCTGACCCATCTCTGAGCTGTGGTGACTCGCCAGCACACACTCAGCCCATCTCCACCCCATCCCTGCTCCCGGGGGGCTGCCCCGACCCCAGCCCACCAAATAAACCCCAAACCCTTCCTAGGACAGCCCCACACCCCTGGCCATGCCCCGCTGTCGCTATGGGACACGAAAGAACACAAGCACACACTGCTGTTCTCAAGGTGAAGAAAAAAGGGAAGTTTATTTTCCGACTCCAACACTTATAGTTTTTCTAAAAGTGACAGTGGATTGGAGGGTGACAGTGCCGCCTTTCCAATGACACTGGACAAACCAACAGTCCGTCAGCTTTCTCCTCCTCCATAAAGGAATGCAAAACAACGAGTTATTTACAGAAAGTGTGTCAGAAAGCCCGCTACAAGAATGTTAATATTAGAAAGCTTAGAAAATTTTTAAAAATCAGCAGCCGCTCCCCCCGCCTTCATCCATCATCCCAGCGTATCCTTGTGCTGCAGCCGCTGCCATGGGCTCCCGGCACTTCCCGGCGCGGACCGTGCTGTTCGAGAGGGAGTCCAGCGGTGTCACCTACCGTGTGCCCGCCCTGCTCTACCTGCCCTGCGGCGCCAAGCTGCTGGCCTTCGCCGAGGAGCGCCTCAGCGCCGACGATGCCCACGCCAACCTGCTGGTGCTGCGCCGCGGCTCCATCTACGGCACCTACGTGGAGGTGGGACACGGTGTGCCAGCCTGGGGACACACTGGGGATGTCCCCATCGCATGGTGTGCCACAGCCGCACGGGGAGGGGAGCATGGCTGGGTGGAATCACAGGGCCACGGGTTGGTTTTAGTTGGAAGGGATCTCAAAAGCCATCTCACTCCATGCCCTGCCATGGGCAGGGACGCCTTCACTATCCCAGGTTGCTCCAAGCCCTGTCCAGTCTCAGAATCTCTGCTGGTCAGAGTGACTCTGAGATATGTACAAGTCTCTTTTTCCCAGCCTGGCAATCATAAGGAGTCAGGATTCTTTTGTTCTCGTTCTCAAGGTTGTTTGTTATTTCTTATCTATAGCATTCTTTCTCTGACCCACTGAGGTATGTCTGGCAGGTCGGGTTGAGGCACTCTGCCCGCCTCAGCGGTGGTATTATCTTTTTATACTAAAAACTACATGTACAATATTTACCATAACTTCCCAATACCTATCACCTATGTTAGACAGTGAGTTTCTACCTTAAACCAATCTAAAAGTGTCAACATCACCTGGAACATGGAGGCTAGGAAGAAGAAGGAAGAAGGACAGGGTATGCCCAAATTCCTCCATCTTGGGACTCCAAGCCCTCATTCTAAAAACCTCAAAAATCTGTTTTTTACCCTGTGACAAACTAACTATTATGACAAACTAACTATTATTCGACTTAAGCTCTCTTGCCTTGTAATTCTTCATATAAAGGTGGTAATTTGCTCCATGGGTCAAAATCAAAGGCATAGGTGTCTTGGGCTCTGTGCCAAGGTCTCTGAGCCCCCTGTCAGGGTCTCGAGTCCTCCAGGGCAATCCAAGGAATTTCCTGGGTTCCAACAATCCAGCCCAGCTGGGAACACTTCAGGGATGGGGCAGCCACAGCTGTGGGCAAAATCTGGGATGGTCCTTACCCCTGTGTGTCCTCTCCTCCTCCTCCTGCTCCGTGGGCAGTGGGAAGACATGCGTGTGCTGGAGACGGCCACGCTGCAGCACCACCGCTCCATGAACCCCTGCCCGCTCTACGACGAGTTCACGGGCACCCTCTTCCTCTTCTTCATCACTGTGCTGGGCAGGACGCCCGAAGCCTACCAGATTGTCACCGGCCAGAATGTCACCCGCCTGTGCTGTGTCACCAGCGCCGACCAGGGCCTGAGCTGGAGCACGGCCACAGACCTGACACAGCAGGTCATCGGGGCCACCATCAAAGGTACCCAGCTGGGGGAGAGGGGATGTGACCGTGTTCACAGGGGTCTGAGGATGAGGGAAGAGATGAGGACCTGACTTCAAGTTTCAGAAGGCTTGATTTATTATTTTATGGTATACACTATATTAAAACTATACTAAAAGAATAGAAGAAAGGATTTCATCAGAAGGCTGGCTAAAAATAGAAAAAGAAGGAATGAATAACAAAAGCTTGTGGCTCGGACAGAGAGTCTGAGCCAGCTGACTGTGGTTGGCCATTAATCAGAAACAACCACATGAGACCAATCCCAGATGCACCTGTTGCATTCCACAGCAGCAGATAACCATTGTTTATATTTTGTTCCTGAGGCCTCCCAGCTTCTCAGGAGGAAAAATCCTAAGGAAAGGATTTTCCATAAAAGATGTCTGTGACAAGGGGACTGCAGCCAGCACGGGGCTGGCCCTGGCTTTTGCTCTCCTGGAGCCATCCGTGACATTGCTGGGGGTGACTTTGACATGGGAATCTCACAAGCTTCCAAAAAGGTGGAGGAGGAACTCAAGCAGAGGGGGCTGGAGAAGGGATGGAGGGAGTGTCCATATCAGTTAGTGGGAGTGGGGAGAAGACGGAGAGGCATGTGTGGGGACAGCTAGGCAGCACTGGGCTCTGTTGCCACCACTTGGCTTGGCTTGACTGAGAGGAAGCCCCGGGGACCCTCCCACGCTGGGCATGGCAGGGCACCGTGGTGGTCGCTCTTTACCCCACCCCACCTTCACCCCATGCCGCCTCCTCTCCCCAGACTGGGCGACGTTCGCGCTGGGCCCCGGGCACGGCATCCAGCTGCGCTCGGGCCGGCTGCTGGTGCCCGCCTACAGCTACCACATCGACTGCAAGCAGTGCTTCGGGCAGCTCTGCAAGACCACCCCGCACTCCTTCGCCTTCTACAGCGACGACCACGGCCGCGCCTGGCGCTTCGGCGAGTTCATCCCCAACCTGCAGTCGGGCGAGTGCCAGCTGGTGTCGGTGGATGAGGAGGACGGGTCCAACGTGCTCTACTGCAACGCCCGCAGCCCGCTGGGCTTCAGGGTGCAGGCGCTGAGCACGGATGACGGCGCCGTGTTCCACGGGGGGCAGCTGGTGCAGCGGCTGGTGGAGCCGCCCCACGGCTGTCACGGCAGCGTCGTCGGCTTCCCCGCACCGCTCGTGTATGTCCCCGCTGCCTCCCGGGACACCGGGGTGCCCTCCCGGGGCTCGGGGTGCCGGCTGCTCCCCGGGGCGCTCCGGGGGTTTGGGCACTCACCCACACAACAGGCAGGATGTGCTGAGCTGCCCGCTGGCAGCCACCGTGAGCCCCACGAGGACTGTGCCACCCTAGGGCAGCACGGTGATGCCCACAGTGTCACCTCGGTGCGGGGGCACTCTGCAGCCAGCCCCAGCCCCGCTCCCTTCTTCCAAGCGCCGACGTGGATCCTGTACTCGCACCCCACCAGCCCCATGTCGCGGGTGAACATGGGCGTCCACCTGAGCACCTTCCCCAGGGACGCCGAGAGCTGGACGGAGCCCTGGGTCATCTACGAGGGCCCGAGCGCCTACTCGGACCTGGCGTGCCTGCAGCTGCCGCAGCGGGACGCGCCCCTGGCCGGCGGCACCGCCACCGCCTTCGCCTGCCTCTACGAGAACGGCGTGAGGAGTCCCTACGAGCAGATCTCCTTCAGCATGTTCACGCTGCACGACGTGCTCCAGAACATCCCCCTGACAGCCGCTGCTCCCCCGCGGGGGAAGAGGAGGAGGAGGAGGAGCTGCTTCATCTCCTAGAACCCGCCCAGGGCAGCTCCCCCATCACCACCCTGGATCCTGGAGCATCAACCCTCGGCTGGGTCCTGCCGCCGTCCAGCACGGCCACAGCACACGGAGGAGTGTCACTGTCCCCTCAATGGGGTTTGTCTCACTTTTATTGCTGTTTTTTAAATTCTGTTTTGGGTGGGGAGGCTTTTGCCCCAGCTCTGGTGGTGTTCACAGGGGTCTCAGGATGAGGGAAGAGATGAGAATCTTGACTCCATGTTTCAGAAGGCTTGATTTATTATTTTATTATATATATATTGTATTAAAAGAAAATGATATATTAAAACTATACTAAAAGAATAGGAGAAAGGATTTCATCAGAAGGCTTGAAAGGGATAGAAAGGAATGGAATGATAATAAAATCTTGTGACTGACCAGAGAGTCCGAGCCAGCTGACTGTGATTGGCCATTAATTAGAAACAACCACATGAGACCAATCGCAGATGCACCTGTTGCATTCCACAGCAGCAGGTAACCATTGTTTACATTTTTTTTCTGAGGCCTCTCAGCTTCTCAGGAGAAAAAATCCTGGCAAAGGGATTTTTCATAAAATATGTTTGTGACACCCAGCCCAGCCTCAGGCTCCTCTCCAAGCAGGAGCCACCTCTGGAAACAAATATTGGGGGGCAGCAGCAGCAGTGCAGGGGGAGGCAGCCAGGGGTTTGGGTTGGGGTAAAGTTCTGTTCCTTCATTGTAGCTGGGATGGGGTTGGGTTTTATATTTGGGCTGATGATAAAGAAAATCTTGTATTGCATTTCTGTCTGTCTGGGGTTTTAGTGATTTTTCTTTGTTATTTTCCTTTTCATTACAATTTATTATTATTATTTCAATTATTAAAGTGTTTTTATGGCAACCCAGGAGATGTCTCACATTTACCCCTCCAATTCTCTCCCCCTCCCACGGCATGGGGGTGAGTGGCTGTGTGGTTCCCGTGTGCCAGCTGGGGTTCAGCCACCCCAATGGCCCAGTTGCTGTTTTGTCTGCTCTGGGATTTGGGTTTTTAATGTGCCAGGGCCATCAGGGCTCTCCTCTGACCCTTGTCAGTCTGGGGACAAACCCCCTCCCAGCCCATCAGGCCCACGCTGGGTCCTGTAAGATTTGGGGAGGGGTTGAGCACAGGAGTGGGGTCCTGCCCTGGGGAACGAGCAGCAGCTGCTCCTGACACTTGTGCGTGGTGAAATTTGGGGGTTACACCTCAACTCCTGCTCTGCCTCCCCCAGCACAGCTCCATCCGAGTGCCCAGCTCAGCTCCTCAGGCTCCTTCCCCTGCCCTGTGCAGGGGACAAACACCAGCTCAGCTGCCCTAAACATGAACTGATTAACAAAACTGATTAACAAGAACATCCAGCTCTTCAGCCTGTGACACCACCATGCCTCATTTTCCACCAGGGGGGGTGGAGGCTGACAAGTGACAGACAACGTGTAGAATAGAAATTTTCAGTTCCCTTGATGTTGCAAAATAGAACTTAAAGACTAACTGGAAGTGAGACAAAAGGGTGTAAAAGTCACACACACAGGATGCTAAACACATCTGGAACCACTGGAGAAACAGGTAATGAGGAACACGGTGACTTTTGTGGCAAAGTTATGTAACAAGAAACAGCAGTGCCCTGAGAGAGGTTCAAGGCAAGGTCACAGCATTGGGGCACTGAGTAGAACCAGCAGACACCCCTGCAGACAAACCTCTAGGATCAAAAATCCCTTCCAGGAAGGGATGGAGGCATGGAAACTGGTTCTAGGCAAAGTGTTCTCTGGGAAGCCCCTTGTAATGAACCTGTCTGACCATGGTGGAACAAACCCTGCAGTGAAGCCCCACAGCACACATTTGGTCAGAGGAGATATCCTGCGTGTGTCCAGCTCTGGGATAAGGAGTGCCTGCTCTCTAATGCTCCAAATTATGTCAGGAAATGTCCTCTGCCTCCTTTCAGTATCTTGAGGTATCCTTTCGGTTCTTCTCCTTTCAGAATCACAAGGAGTGGCCGAGGCAGCTGCTGGCAGCCAGGTCCTCCCCTCCATCCCTTACCAGGCCAGTCCCAACCCCAAATGTTGGGAGGGGACACGGCCCAGGCCAGGGATGTGCACAGGAGCAGCCCTTGGCTCCTCATCCCCACGAGCTGCTCCAGCCCTGGGGTGTCCATCCATCCCCTGGGGCTCTGTCCTTCTCACACCGGGCTGGTGTCACCGCTCCTGCTGCGCCCTCTGTGCCAGCAGCCAGGGACACCCGGGGTGGCACCTCCTCCTGGCAGGGCCCTACTTGCCATCACAGGAGCCACAGAGGCAGCCCAGGAGCCCGTTGAGGATCTGGAGCAGCGCCAGCAGCATCTCGGCGGCGCTGACCAGCAGCAGGAGCGAGAAGAGCGCCACGTGCCAGGCCACGATGCCCTCGGGCTCCAGGCAGGTGCTCCAGGCGCTCCGGTTGTACAGGTAATTCTCAGCCCTGGGTGACAGCAAGGGGACAAGGTTCTCTAGGATCCGCAAAACATCCCCCAGACACCCCACTCTTCATGCAGAGGATGAGCAGAATAAAAGCTTAGAAGCAAAAAAAGCAAGGAGCAGGTAAGAAAAAGAGTGGTTAGAAGCACCATGTGTACTCATGTATGTGAATCTTAAAGAGGATTATTTTGACAGGAGGGAAAGAAACCTATACAATGACTAATTCTGCCATCTCTCTGCGAATTCACCTGACCACTGGAAGCAAACTCATGGAAGCTCACGTCAAGGTGTTGCAGCACAAAATCATTGGAATAGAACATAAATAACGGGTTCAGATATGATGAAATGTTGGTAAGAGTCTGAAGTAAAGAAATGGGAGCAGTGGGGTTCAAAGAGTGAATACAAAGGGGTGATTCCACTTCATAATAAACAAACAGTGCTGCAACTTCTTATTTGAGTTCTATTCTGTTACCTGACGTTGCAATTACCTCAGCTGGGCGTTGGGAGGGTTGAAGATGGAAAGCAGCACGCAGAAACCCATGGAAGGTGAGGATTCCTTGAGCTACCAGGGTCTTGCATCACCCACCCCCTGCATTAACCCACTTAATTAGCAATGAATTAACGAGGCAGCAGCAGCGGTTCAGCCCTCACCTGGCATCAGCCCCCAGGTCGATGGGGTCCAGGAATGGGTATCCCCAGAGGGCGGCGTGCCCGGGCCCCAGCGCGGTGCTGTTGTGCAGGCAGAGCGGGCCCGTGCTCAGCCCCACGCCGCAGAGCACGAAGCAGGCGGCGGAGCCCAGCAGCGCCAGCTTGGAGAGCAGCACGGACAGCAGAGCCTGCGGGGACACACACGGTCAGGGGGGGACAAACCAGCTCAGCTTCTCTGGGACGGGGAACGGCCCTGCCCAGCTGTGCCTGGGGATGGAGGCACCGCTTGGGCGGCAGCGACCTGCAGAGCCCGTCCCAGCCCGCCCTGGAGCCCTGTGCCCTGGGGAGGGGACACCCTGCTGTGGCACCCTGCCACAGGGGACACCCTGCCATGGCACCCTGCCATAGGGCCACTGGAGAGCAGCTCCCTGTCTCAGGGCCATGTGGGACAGGGGCGCTCCACATCCCACCTGGCACCTGAGAAAGGGTCTGTGCCCAGCACAGGAGAAGGGGATCCGACACAACCCACCGGGGCCCGGGGACAGTCAGGAAGATTCCTGCCCTGTCCCAGGTGGGGCCAGAGGAGGATCCCTGCTTGTTCCACGGCTGGATCATGGCGCAGGAGGATCCCTACCCTGTCCCACCGCCGTTCTATGGCACAGGAGGATCCCCGCCTTGTACCACCCTGGGGCCATGGCAGAGGAGGATCTCTGGCCCAGGTGGGGCCACGGAAGGGGAGGATCCTTGCCCTGTCTGGGTGGGGTAGGGGGAGAGGAGGATCCCTGCTCTGTCCCATGGCAGAGGGGGATCCCTGCTCTGTCCCACCGCGGTTCCATGGCACAGGACGATTCCTGTCCTGTCCCAGGTGGGGCCACGGAAGGGGAGGGTCCCTGCCCTGTCCCACCGTGGGGCCGTGGCACAGGACGATCCCTGTCCTGTCCCAGGTGGAGCCAGATGAGGATTCCCTGCTTGTCCCACAGCAGGGCCATGGCACCGGAGGATCCCTGCCCTGTCCCATGATAGAAGAGGGTCCCTACCCTGTCCCACAGTGGTTCCATGGCACAGGAGGATCCCTGCCCTGTCCCATGGCACAGGAGGGTCCCTGCCCTGTCCCACAGCGGAGGAGCTGCCTCCCGCCCCATCCCCGCCGTCCCGGCTCCCTTGGCTTACGCTGTGGCGGCCGGAGCAGCCGGGGCGCTGCCAGCCCAGCGCCGTCACCTGGATCGCTGCCAGCAGCACCTGCGGGGACAGAACCGGAGCTGGGGGACCAAGGGGACAGAACCGGAGCTGGGGGACCAAGGGGAGCCGCCTGCCCCGCTCCGTGCCCCGGCCCCGCTCCGTGCCCCTGCCCCTCTCCATCCCCTGTCCCGTGGGAAGGGCGCCGTGCCCGCGGTACTCACGGCGATGCCTCCGCCCCAGAGCCCCGGCAGAGCGCGGGCGTGGCGGCCCAGGTGTCCCTGCAGCAGGTAGCGGGATGCTCCGCCCGGGAACAGCAGCAGGATGCTGGCCAGCACGGACAGCGTGCCCAGCACCAGCAGGCACGGCCCCACGATCCGGCTGCACTTCCCCACGCACATGGCCGTCCTGTGAGGGCACGGGGAGGAAGAGGAGGAGGAGAGGAAGGGGCTGCGTTCGGCCCTGCAGCGCCCCGAGGGTTCCCCACCCCGAGCCCATCCCGCAGCTGTGGGTGGGTGGGAGCTGCTTGGTTGTGCTTTGGGTGTCAGCCCACCCTGCTGGCACTGCCCCTACCTGAGGGAGGGCAATTCCCAACGGAAATTCCAATACTTCTTTGCCAAACGGCTGCTAGTGTTCCTACACCAAACCCCAAGACCTGTGTGGCTCTTCCCAAATGTGTCCCAGCTCCTAGCAGGGGGAGATGTTTTTTTTTGGTTTTTTTTTGTTTTTTTTTTTTCTTTAAGGTCCCTTCCAACTAAAACCAGTCTGAGATTGTGTGGAAATGTTACTGCAGGGAGCCAAGCACCCAGCACAGCTCAGCTTGGCTCTCAGGCTTTACAATGAGCAGGAGGGAGCCAGGAAAGAGACAAAATCCTTGTACAGGACTTGTGAAAGCACATCGGTCTCCAATTTAATCCAACAGCAATTCCATCCCTGTCCCTGCCAGAGGTCTGAGTATGAAACCAATTAAATTGAATTAAGAAAACATTACTACCTATCCTCCAGTTCCACTGGCATCTTATTAAGTTATGAGTTTATCTAGAAAGCACCTGCCCATCTCCAGGTGCTACCTTGTCCAAAATTGCCTCTCTTCTGCACCTACAAGGCCCTTTCTGTACAGGATGTCCTTTGGTCACTCTGGCACTGCTGAAAACAGCATGGCTTGCTGCTTTCCTGGCTCCCAGCTGTTCTCTACCCTGAGTTCTCTTGGCTTGAAGTTGGGCTCATGCATTTTCCCCTTTCCTGCTCGATTGCAGCCCACTTTGCACAGGTTCCCAGCTCAGGGTGTTTCTTGCCAAGGCTTTGCAAAGCAGCAGCAGCTGTGGCGCCGTGGTTGGCTCTGTGGAAGAGCTCCCAGCCCCTCCTGCAGGCCCCAGGGCCAGGGAGGAGCCCAGGGCAGCACATGCAGCTCTGGCACTGCCCCAGGGGCTGGGGGACACCAGTCCAGGGGATCTGCTCAGGACCAGCCCCAGCAGGGCACTGGGGAGGGCTGAGCATGAGGGACAGGGCTCTGAGACACCTGAGGGGAACCATCAGCTCCACATGTCCTAAAATCCTACCTCGCTTGATTTCCATCCTCCCTGCCTTGGTTACAGGGAATTCAGGGCCTCTTTCCCCCCTTCAATCCCTGCCTGCAGTCCAGGGGTTGTGTGTGGTTGTTTCCTGCCCTGTGCTGAGTCCCACCTCCCCTCCACCTTCTGGAGCAGCTCCAGCCCCTCTGAGCTCACAGCCTGGGCTCTCACCTTTCTGCTCATCTCTCGGCCACCTCTCCAAACACTGTCCTTCCCCTCCAGCACTGCTGCCCTCTCCCTGGGCACGGCAGGAGCCTCTTTCCCCTGGGAATCTCCCAGGGAATGCTGTCCCTTCCAAACACCCCCTGAGCATGCAGCTCCTCAGCCAGCACAGACAAACACCAAGTGCAGGTGCTCCTGTGTCCATCGGGACAGCAGGTTGGTCCTGTGTCCTTCTGCCAGCCCAGCCCCATCACCAAAAGCACAGAGAGATTCCAGCAGAGCCCAGGGAGCTTCTCCCCCCTTTCCCAGCTTACCTGGAGTGATGTCTCTTCTCTCAGAGCAGCAGTGCCCAGCCCTGCTGAGCCCTGAGGATCACCCTATTTATGTGACTATTTATGACACCTCAGCCCCCAAGGGCCGCCCACCAGGGCATGACCCTCTGGCCATGTCCCCATCCCAGGGAAGGATGAGTGGCTGCATGAGCCAGCCTCTGCCTCGCTCTTCCCCATTTCAGAATTTACCCTGCAGGGCTCACCAAAACAGGCACACCCTCAGATTTTAAGGCTTCTACCACATCTGCACTAATTGCCTCAACCACTGCCTGAGTATTGAACGTTGTTGCTCCTGTTGGGATAATGCTTTCCTCTCTAACACTTCAATAAAAGTTTCAGAATAAACAATCCCTTGCGTTAACTGGCTCCTACCTCCCACCCTTTGCTCCTCACAGGTGTCTCAGCTTTTCCTCAGGTGCTGAGTGCATCCCCACCATGTGTGTCTCATGCCTTGGTGATGAGATTGAGAGAGGAAGGTTATTTCTGGGTATCTTCATTATTATAAATCACCAGATATCAGCATTTCCTATCTGCCATGGCTGGCAGTTAACGTGCAACAGGGAAACTCCAATTCCCACAGAGGTGGTGAGGAACAGGATCAGGAGAACATCAATGATCTCTGTGTCTGACAAAAGAAGTCAGGGAAACAACAGCACCAAAAAATGGCAAAAATGGGGCAGTTTTGTTGGCAGGAGGAGGAGTTGCAGTTTTGTTGGCAGAGGAGTTGCAGGTGGCACAAGCAAAGAGAGGAATGGCTCATGGGCTGTGCAGGCAGAACCTTCTCAAAGAGTTTTGGGAACCCTCCAAGAGCCCCATGGGAAAAGATGAACGGGTGAGGCTGAGTTACAGCAGGCAATTCCATTCCTATTGCAAAAATAAACTGAGGAGCAGGTTATCAGACAGTCCCTGTGAAAGGAAAATCAGAGTTGGCACCAGGAGAGGAATTCCCATTTTAGTCACAGAACCTCAGAATAGTCTGAGGGGGAAGGGACCCAGCAGGATCATGGAGCCCCACACTGAATTGAGTGGCCCATGCAGGGATGGGGGAGAGGAGAATCCCTGACCTTGGCACTCCTTTGCACTGGGCTCAAGCACCTGAGTTGATTTTAGGCTATTTGATCCTTAAATAAGACAAATCAGTCTCTAAAATGAAGTCAGACATTTATACAGGCATGCAGGATAAGCAGAATCCAAGTTTTCCTTCCTCTCTTTTTCTCACTTCGAAAGAGGGGAACCCATTTTTCACTCTGCTGGAAGAAAACGTTTTGCAACCTCATCCTGTGCCTTTCCTACGTCACAGCAGAGTGAGGCTCTCAGCACACACATGATCTGCTCCATCACCCACAGAAAACCCCACGCCAGGAAGTGTGAAGCATCCAGCTGACACTCCTCCCTGCACTGCTGATCTTTTCCTTATAAGAATAATCCTCACGGAAGGGTAATTTTAGCCCTGCATGTGAGGAGCTGGGTGCTTGCCTTTCTCACACCAGAGTGCAACTGGGAAAGTGTCAGCACAGCGATGAGCTTGCTGCCAAGTCACCCAGTCCTGGTGCAGCCTGGTCCCACCTAACAATTCCAGCTTGGCCAGGGGCTCCTGCTGGTTCCTCAGAGCTGAAGAGGAGCTTCCACCTCCCTGCTTCCTGCCCTTTGCCTCCCCAGGCTCCTCTGGGGCTGGGGAATCTGCACAGCAGGCTGGGTGTCAAGAGTGGTTTGGCTTCAAGGAGAACCAAAGAGACTGAGGTGAGTCTGACCTGGTGAGAAGGAAACCTCCTGTGCCAAAGCTGCCTCCACCTTGCTCCTGGATGGAAGATGTTCAGCACCCCTCTGGCTGCCCCACTCCCCTCCTTAGCACCTGCAAACCTGTTTGTGCCACTACTCAGCCTTAGACAAAGCCCTGCAGGGTGTTTGTGGCTAAAACTGACTGAGGAAACACCAACACAATGCTGGACAATATTCCTTTTAGGGCTCACAAATGTCACCCAAATTTACAGTTCAGATAAACCAACCCCATGAAAAGTTGGAAGTTTATAGAAAGGAAAAATAGGTAAATGAAACCCAAGAGGTGTTTTGAGTTTGAGGTATCCCTGCAGTTCCTTGATCTGCAGACTGATGTAAAAAGATTCCTGACTCAATTGGAACTGGAAATATTCTCCTAGGCTGTGTGAAGAGTTCAGGGTTTTCCAGCTACAAGACCATGGCCACGGCACCTACAGTCAGGAACATGAGGATGACCCAAAACTGATTTCTTAATTTCTGTTTCTCCACTGTCCCTGCCAAGTCCTGGTCCAGAAGGGCCCCTGCTCCCCAGCATTTCATGCCAGGCCACAACAGAAATGTCCAAGGAGCCCAAACTCACCCGCACAAATCAGAGGCTCTGCCTTGGCTCTACCTGTACCAGAAGTTCAGAATAGAAAACTTCATTTCCTCTGCTCTTCCATTGGGAAAGATGGAAAATCCTAGCCCTGCCTCTTTTTATTATTTTACATACAGGTATTTTTCCTGTCAAGGTCCTGTAAGTTTGTCTCACTTCAAGATTTTCTATCCTCTACAACAGCCTGAAGCTTTCTTGATACTGCTGTCATCAAGAGCTCATTATCCTTCTAGCCCAGTATCCTTAAGGAAAAACTCAGGAACTCCACAAATAAGACAGGGACAGGCTTCCATTAGAACTAAACCAACAAATAAACCCCAACCCCAAAAAACCAAGAGCTGAAAAAAGCTACTGAAAACTGTTTTATTTCCAGGATCAAATATTACAATAGGACATTTACATATATTTATAAAAAATGCAGCAGTTGTGTATATAGATCAGAGGTTTCCTTGAGTTTGGTCCCTCCCAGCACAGTGAGCTGAAAACTTCCAAATTAATCCTCTCCCTCCTCCCATGTGAAGTTGCCATCATTGAATAAACTGACCATTGTGAAAAGCTGTCCCTTAGAAACTGCATGTTCCCCAGTTCCAGGAAACAGCCTCATTTTTAAAAAACCATCTGTCCTAGAGTCTGGTGTCTCTGAGCTGAGTTTTACCCAGATGTAAAATAGCACCTCATCCCCTGCTCCACACAGTTTCAGTTCCACACCTGCAATGTGGGCACCATTTCTCAAGAGTTACAAAGTGACTTTTCTCTGCACTGCAGACACTCCCAGTGATCTGTCAGTGACCAAATCCCCAATTTCTGCCCTCCCTCCCAGGGTGCCCATGGAACACAGGGGATAACCAGAGGCAGGTGGAGGCGCTGCTGGCAGGTGCAGCAGTCTCTGGGTGTAAATAGATAAATATGGCTCTGTTTGTTGGGACTGCACAGACACCAAGCATCCCAAGGACAAGAGGAGACAGGAAAAAAAGCACAGAAAGGGAATCCATTA
Organism: Melozone crissalis; assembly: GCF_028551555.1. Classification (NCBI taxonomy): domain Eukaryota; kingdom Metazoa; phylum Chordata; class Aves; order Passeriformes; family Passerellidae; genus Melozone; species Melozone crissalis. Next base: position 5,070,833 of record NW_026535812.1, read on the forward strand.
ACCTGACCAGCTCCAAACCTACACAGGCCTGTGGGTGCTTCCAACAACGCAGCCAGCACAGGGCTCAGCATCAGTTTGTGCTGTCTTTGAAACAGGAGCTGTTCCACTTACAGAAAATCACTTGTGAAAATAAATAAATAGAAAGGGTGAGGGAGAGCAGAGGCTGGATTTGAGCCTGTGGGAACAGCCAGACGAGGCACAGCCAGTCCTTAAGGACAGAGACTTTGTCCTTCAGCCACCTAAAGCACATCTCTGCCACCCCTTCTCCTCTTGGAACACCTGTTTTATCAACTTCACTAAACAGGGATTAAACCAGAAGAAAATAGTGACATCTAGTACAAACTAAAAAGGAATAAAAATGAAGTGATGAGGCCCTGAAATTATACAGATCTTCCCACTCACATGGACATTCCTACACAGGTCCCTATGTTCATATTTCATTTTTATGTGGTTTACCAAAAAACCACCATGTTTCAAGCATCTCTGCAGTGTTTACAACCTGACAAACAGCCCAAAACACTGCCCTGCCCCCAAAAGAAAACTGGTTTTAATTTAGCCCTTGTTGCTCGAGTCCCAGTTGCTCTGACAGGAACAGGAATTTGAGACCCTTCAGCAGAGAGGTTGAGTTACTAAAACCTGCACCAAACCCAGTTTTTCTGCAAAGGTACAACCACAGCAGCAGTGCCAGGGCAGGCTGAGTGTACAAATCAGCTCTGAAGGACATGGACCCTGTGAAACACAAGCTGGACAAAGGAGAGGTGTCACTTCCCCTAGCAGTGAGGAGAATGTCAGGGAGCTCTGGGAAGAGCTGATGGAAAATTCCTGTTTAGATCTACTCAGGAATAGTGGTACATCTGGATGCTTTTTACAGACAACTGTATTTTACAAAGCCACCTGCAGATCCTGGACATTCCTCTAAGATCAGTGGTGTTAAATGAAGTGGTTTACCAGGAAAAGCAATGCACTGCAGTCCATCAATGTCAGAAATCATAAAAGTCACAGACTTTTGTTCAAATCCTAAAGAAAATTACAAAAGCATGGCCAGAAGTGTTTGGCCCAGCCTCTACCTGCCCTTTTCAGGTCAGTGGAGAATGCTGTGATGTTGAGGCTGGTCAATCAGCTTGACTTAAGAGCACATAGCATCAGAAAAATCCAAAATCTTTCTGTGGGCCTCTGAAATGGGAAGTAAATGTGTAAGCTGCACCTGGCAGGGAAAGCCAGAGCTTGTTCCCCCTTCTGTTCCAGGATCCTGGTTGTCACCAAATGGGATTTGTTTTACATCACAAAAGAAAGCTGTGTTAGATGAAGAGCACAGGCAAAGGAACATCACCAGCAGCAAGGAGCTCCAGCTTCAAACAAAACAGCCCTGACAGCTCTCCCTCCACTCAGGAAAACCTGCACTGCCCACATGCACTGCTGCTGCTCTTGCAGCAAATCCTGACCCAGTGACACCCACAAACCACAGCTTTTGAAGGATTGGCTTCCTCTGTCCTTCACAGCTCAACATTGTATTTCCCAACCAATTTTAACACATTTTTTCCAGCAAAGGCAATCTGAGCTTCAGATTTCACATCTAGAAATGACTCTTTAAACATTGCCCAACCCATCACCTTCACTGCCATGAGCTGTCCTGTCCCAGGCAGGACTTGATTCGTGTTTTCAACCACATTCCTCCCAAGGGATGAAGAGATGAAGAAGTTGTGTCCTGGTTGGGGCAGTTTCTCATCAGCTTTCAGCCCCCACAGCACAGCTGATGTGTGGCACTGGGTTTGTTTGGGTTGGGAAGGAGAGAGAGAGAGGAATGAACAAAGAGAAGAGCCACATGCAGGGATATGTATTCCTTAAAAATTTTTTTCTCTGTTTCTTGCTCTCAAAGCAAAGCAAAAGAAAGGTGATAGGAAAAAACCACACTGTGAAACAGACAGAAAAACTCCAACCCAGTTTCCTGGAACAGAACAAACTCCTAGAAACCACGAGAAAATGCCATTTTCAGTGTAAATGTTCAACTTCCCAATCTTCTTTTCCCTGTTTGAGCAACTCCTGGTCTCATCACAGAGTTCAGCCCAGCCCCACACACAGGAGCAGGCACAGGAGGGGCAGGGGAGGGAAGGTGCCAATAAATCACACCTAGTTCTTGTTATTCTAACCAGACAGCTGGAGCTGCTTTGGAAGCTTTAGGATTACATGGAAATGTGAGTTTGGGGCTGGATATGCAGGAACTAAAGGATCCTTCAGTCCAGAGGTGCCACTGCTGCTTCACAGGCCAAACACAAAACTCCTCCTCACTTCCCCATGCTGGGAGCAGCCTCCACACCCGGGGGTCTTTACAAACCAAAGATGACATCTGGTGTCACACCAAACACTGATCAGGAAACTGAGATGAAAATCGGCTTTCCTGACACTACATCCTGCAGCAGAAAGGGAAATCAACTTCTACAATTGCATGATTACATGTCAAAGCTCAATTAGGAGCAGGAGACAGCTGTGAGTTGAAGTTTTCATGGGAAATGCCAGACATTTTCTGTGATTTCTTGCATTTAAAGGTTCCAAAGTACAGATGCTAGTATGAAATCAAAGGCAAAATATCTTGAAAAACTGGAAAATGTAAATTTCTGACTACTAAAGTCTTTAACAAAGACAATCATCTGAGAGAGGCAGAAAAAGGCAGCAGTAATGCCAGGTCCCATGTGCCTTCTCCTCAGTGACTGAAGACCAAGTTAAACTGAGTTTTTAGCTGTAAATACACAAATCCACCACACTGTGCTGAGGGCTGTGCCACTTAACTCCTGTCCCATCTGCTGAAACACCAACTGGCCAAAATCTCCATCAGAAAAATCCAAATTCTGCAGGATGACATTCTGGTGGAGACACTGGAGGAGAACCAGGGCACTGACTTGTGTGCCAGCCTCCAGAGCTGAAAGGAAAGCCTGCACCAAGGAGCAGCTTTCCATGCAGCCCTCCAAATTTAGAGGTAAGTGACAGTAGATGAACACGGAAATAGAACAAAAATCATCCCAGGGAATTCAAGCCACCATGCTGGGAAGTGTTTTATGAAGCATTAATTGATGCTCAGTGCTGTCAGTACTGTAAAACCCCTGTAAAGCCACTCACTCCTAGATAAAAAGGAGAAAAGCCAACTGACTGTCAGGTCTCTGTGGCAGGTGTTTTCAGGATTCCAAAACCTTTACAGTACCCTTGTTATTTGCAAAATCCTGAGAGCAAGTAAGGAGACACTTTGAGGATGCAGGGAAGGGAACATGGATAACCCACCCACCCCACAAAGGAGCTGGTTCTGCTCCAGCACTGGACTCACAGCTTTCCCTCTGGGCCAAGCAGGCAATCCCATATGGAGCACAGTTGGATTTCTGGGGGATTGGTTGTTTTTTTACTATGTCCCCTGGTAATTTAAAGCAGGAGGAAAACATGCAGGCAATCTAGAAGTCTTTGAATTAGGTGGAGCAGAGCATTTTAGCACGGCTCAACCCAACTCCTTTCGAAAACCAGAGAAGGCTGGAAGGTTAAGGGAGACCTTTTGTGTAGGGAATCCAAACAAAGGAAAGACTGCCCTGAAGGTTACGCCCTCTCCTTACAGAGAGATGCCTCCATGCCTCATCACACACTCTTTTCAAAAATAAATTAAACAAAACAGATTTAAGAATAGCAGCGAGAAGGGTTTGTGTATTATGGCCACTCCAAGCTCCAGCATGCTGGATACACAGATCACTGTTTTACTTTATTCCAGGAAAGCAGAGGAAAGATGTTCTTCCCAATGCTCTCTGCAGCTGAGGAATAAAACTCTGAGCACTCTCATTTGGTCACTAGAGAGGGAGAAGGGAGGGAGAGAGAGGAGGAGGGAGAAGGAAGGGCCAGTCAGCTGCCTGATTCCAGCACTGCAATCCCACGACCCTTAACTGCATATTTAACCACTCTTATCCCAGGCAAAGAGGAGAGGGAGGAAGGCTGGGAGAACTCAGGCCACAGTGCTAATTCCTTTCCTGCACAAAGACAGTCTCTTGAGGACACAGGCCTGCCTCCTGTAACGTGATCTCATAGTCCAGGTGGGAGAGTTTCCTCCTGGGGAAGTTGGTGAGCAGTTCAAAGCGCTCGTTGGGGTATCCTTTGGACTGGACGTGCTTCACAAGAGCCTGGGGAGAAAGGAAAGCAAACCATTGTCACAGAAGTCAGAATGGGAAAAAAATCCTGTTTTCCTTTTAAAAGTGTCACCATTGCTTTTTTTTTTGGCTTGAGGGGAAGAAAGGACATCATGGTAATACTGGAAGCATAAACACCTCATGGGAATAATGTATGTAAAGCAGCCAGTGCTTCATCAATATCAACACAATTATTAAAAATAAAACATTTTTTTATGTTTTATATCAACAGTTAAAACTGATCAGTATCATCAGTTAAAACTCCTGAAGTGCAACTGTCTCCTTAAGCAATTTCTTTTGCTAGTTCTGGCCAGCTTTAAAATGGAAGCAACTAAAGGCTGAAAAAAAAAATCAGCATGGAAATGATGTTCACAAAGAAACACCTGAGACTCAATCTGGATCTGACTGAAAGGCTCCAGAAGATCACATGAGATGAGCACAAATGCTGCTTGCTCAGCTCTGCAACCAAAAGATGTCTTTACCCACAAACCTTGACTCAGCTAAATTCCTCTGCTGACTCTAGTGCAGAAGGGAAATCATATGCTGAGATAAATTTCCTTTAACTTCCACAGTCAAAACCAAAAGTCAGGGTTTATTTCAATTTAACATTTCTGTACTGCCTAAATGAATTGCTTAAGTATTCACAAGTGCTACATGTCTAATAATATGTGCAAATTTACTTAACAAGCTGCATTCAAAAGGCAGTCAAGCTTTTTTTCCCTTTTATTTTCAAGCAGGAGAGTCAGGGATGAGAACATGGGCTGAGGACACTGTGCATTCCTAGAGCTGCTGGCTATGCAATAGCCCCATTTTTTTAAGGGACAGGACACTTCCAAACCTACAAAAAATCCTTCTGATGAGGCTTGCTTTTGCCTTCCTATGACTCCAGCTGTTAGACTGACTACATTTAAATTTAAATGAGCTGAACTGGCCACTGTGTCCTGAAAACTCATGGCAAACAGGAGCACAGTAACCTCTTTACACTCTGCTCCCTGGAATATTCTGATGGAAATGCCATTCACATGGACTTCTCCAAGGTAAGGAGCCCAAAGCACAGCTGAGACACATGTGAGGCACAATAATTGACCAAAATTCTACCTCCCATGCAAAACCACCAACATTGTGTAATACATCTGTTTTGGGAGAACTTCCTCCAAAGTCTGCTCCAACATCCGTGCCCAGAAGGGAGGGTGGAAGTATGATGGGAGGGATGGAGAATGAGGAGTTCCACTTTTAGAAACAAAGCCCCAGAAATGAGAAAGCTGAGAGCATTTTATGGCAATTAACAATTAATGCAAAAGCCATTTAGAGTCATTTTACAATGGAAATGAGCAGTGTGGGGATTGAGGAAGACACTGGAGTGCACATAAAACCCAAGCTGCAGTGGAGACACACAGAGCCAGTGGTTACCAGAGAGGAATGACGTGGATCACAGGGCAGGCACTCCCTGGATACACCTCTCCCAGCAGATCTGATTCCAACAGTGTCTCCCCAGGCACAGAAATTCTCCAGGTTCATCTTTCCTCTACTCATAAAGGATTCCCATTAAGGCCACTCACCAGTAGTTTAGCTTGTTCAGGCAGTGAAACTTGTTCCCTCTTTCCATCTGGATACCTCAGCATCAGCTGTGCCTTTGGTCCTGCACAAAGGAATTTATCACAAGTTAACACCAGGGCAGCTGAGCTGAGCTCCTGGGTAGATTTTAGGTGGGACAGCACAGCAGGGTGAGGGACTGGAGACAAACACAAGGTTCCAGGCTGTGGAGATAAATTTTTATCACAAGACTCTTCCAAAGCAGCAGTGACTGACCCCAGGCAGTGCCCAGAGCACCTGTGTTACACCAGAGTGGACTTTACTCCTGGGCAGGACCTGAGTCAGGGAACCCAGAGTGCTCTGCAAGCTGGGGCACTGCTGTGCTGCTCTTGGATCACTCACACATCTGCTGGCAAGGAGGGAGGAAATCACAAGGGATTTTTAAAAGAAGGGATGAAACCAGGCTTGGCAGCCTATGAAGAGTTTCAGGCAAAAAAGGCCCAACAAAAGCAATAAAAAGGGGCACTTACCATTCACGTCCAGGCCCCGGAAGGTGCTTTCAGGCTTGTCAGGCGACTCCTCCAGAGCCCCTGCATCGATGCAGGGCAGGACTCTGTGGTTTGATGTTGTCCCAGGCTCAGTCCTTGCAGAGGGCTCAGGCTGAGGCCTCCGGCTCTCCTCTTTTTTACACCCCAAGTCCTTGTGTGGAGACTTCCTCAGCTTGGCTGGAATCTCTGTCTCCTCCTCCTCCTCAGAGCCACAAACAGAAATAAACTCTTCGCTTCCAGAAAAAAGCTCTGACTCCGACTCCTCATCTGACCTGCTCTCCTGCTTGGCCTGGGAGGAATCAAAATGTGTCTCCTGCAGGGAGGCTCTGATGGCAGCTTCCAGCTGGCTGTCCTCACTGGCATCGATGAGACTCTCCTGTGGGATGCACACAACATGTCACCATCATATTTTCTGAAAATATGACAGTGACATTTCTCTTTGCCCAGGATTCTTCTCCTGGGAAGCTGAGAAGCCTCAGAGAGAAATGAAAACAAAATTTATCTGATTGCTTCTCCTGTATTTTGCTGCTTTGGAATGTGGTCTGGAGATTGTTTACCAGCTGGTCATTGTTTGATTGGTTCCATGTGAATTGTTTTAACTTAATGACCAATCATGTCCAGCTGTGTTGGACTCTGGAGAAGAATCACGAGTTTTCATTATCATCCTTGTTAAGCCTTGTGTCTGCATCCTTTCTCTATTCTTTAGTATAGTTTTCGTATAGCGTAATGTAATATAAAGTAATGTAATATAAATCTATGAATAATGTAATGTAATGTAATGTAATATAATATAATATAATATAATATAATGTAATGTAATATATCATAATAAATTAGCCTTCTAAGAACATGGAGTCAGATTCTCAATTCCTCCTTCATCCCGGGGACCCTGCAAATTCAACAACGACACACACTGCCTGCAAACAGGCACTGAAAACCAAAAGGACATCAGTCTTCCAGAAGGGAAGGCACTTAGCCTGTCAGGATTACATGCTGTAATTACTCAGTGGCTTCTCCTTGGAGTTCTGCATGGAGTAATCAATATTCCTTTCACACTCTGACTGCTAAATCCAAACCAAGTGCCAAAAGCACAAGCAGTGACCCCGGGAGAAGGCATTCCTGGCACGCTGAGTTTCTGCATGCCCCTGCACGAACTCCTTGAGTGTGTCTGGGAAATGAGGAGAGCTGGACAAGCCCAGGTCAGAGTGCTGCTCCAGGCTGTCTCCAGGGAGCCCCACACTTACAGAGCGGGAGCATTTCTGGGGAGGGCTGCTGGAGTGGCCGTCCAGCTGGCCGTGCTCGCTCAGGAACCCGGTCACTTGGTCCAGGAAAGAAGTCACATCCAACTGGTGCCACTCCACGAGCTTCTGGCCTAGGGAACAAAAGGTGCCATCAAACAAAATTTCAGCGAAACGCTGCAGTTTAGTGGTTAAATGTGAAGAATGTGTATTTTATGATTGGCTTTTTGCAAATATTAAAATGAATACTATATGTGTTATGTTAGAAAGTTATGCTGTATTAATTTTCTTAAGTAGTGTGTTAAATATAGTTTTAGGTTATAACATAATGTTAAAATAGAAACTATGCTATGTAAGATATATTTTTTTAAAAGAGAGGAATGAGGTACTCCCACTGAGATACCAGCCACAGGACACCTGAATCTTTCAAAGAAAGAGAATTTATTGCCCCATTATCAGAAGAAACAAACTTCTTCCTGCCTTGCTCAGCCCTGAAGACACTGTCAGGATTAAGAGGAAGAAGCTGACACTGACCAGACAGAATCCTGTGTTTGAATGGAGTTTATGCATCATGTATGAGGTGTATGAATATGCAACAGGTTATTGCTTTAAGGGTTAATCCTCTGTTAACGTGGGTCCTTTTTCAGGCTTATTTTGCCCAGAAAAGGTACCTTGACTGTCTGTAACTCTTTGTTTCTATTGTTTTGTATTGCCCTAATCCAAATTGTCCAAATTTTAATACTCTAAGTATATTCCTATTTTTATAACCATTTTATTACTATTAAACTTTTAAAAATTTAAAAACAAGTGATTGGCATTTTTCACATCAAACACACCAACTCACTGCTGCAAGAGTCCTTATTTGAGGAACTGCAGCTTCCCACAGGCTACCACCTGCTAATTATGGAGCTTCCTCCTTCCACCCACTGAAAAGGGACAAACATGGATACAGACACAGTTTATTTCCATTCTTTTCTTTTAACCTATGGGAATGTGAGCACAGAATGGTGAATTTGGCCTCAAAAAGCAAATCATTAAGTTTATGAAGAAGCATTTCTCCATTTTTGCCAAATTAATTCTAACCCTTGGCAAAGAGCATTTGTTCCCAGAAGGAAAGTGCTAAGAAGAGAATTCTAACTTCAGCTGCAATATTAAAAAATGTATGTATTTTTACATTTGGGTGGTTTAAGTCAGCTACACAGAGGTCTCATCTCTATCATTTCAGTCCTTAGAAACAAAAGACCAGACCAACATTATATAATCAGGCAGCTGCATTATATGATGATAAAAGAAGCTGCTGGATACAGAAGAAAAAGCAAAAACTTTGAAAGAGCTGCAGGGAGAGGGAGAAATTTGATTGTTCAGGTAAAAAACAAGCAAAACAAAGCAAAAACTTGAAGCCAAGATGGTATTTCAAAATTAAGAAGCAATTTAAAGTCATTGCTGAGCCTCACAAAGCTCTGTGGGAGGAGCAGAAAGCAGATTCATGCAGCAATTACAAATATTGTAGTTATTCATCACATGACTTCAAGAAGCTTTTGAAAGACTTCAAAAAAAAGAATTCAGAGTTTTTCCACCAGATGGAACTATTTTCACTTTCTAAGCAAAATACTCGCCAAGCTTCAAATAGACAAAATTTCTGCAAGTTTTGGGTGCTTAGTTCCCTTAGTTCCTCTGGGAACATGCTGAGTCAGTCCTTGAGATTCTTCAGCCAAGTGTAACACAAACTGCAGTGGAAGGTATTCCAGCTTACAACTGTCAGTGGATAACTCCATTTCCAGTGAATAACTCATGGGATAACTCCAGGCAAAGCAGCTGCCACTTGTCTTACCTGTCCTGGGATCCAGGATGGAGACATAAGGGAAGTCTGCTAATTTATAAAACTGTATGTACCGCTGTCCTTCCTCACTGTCGTGGTACACCTACAAAATTGGGCACATTAGTGGCTGAAAACGGAACAAAACAAACTCTACCTTGAAAATGCACAGAGTTTTTCTCTCTTCTGCAGTACAAACTGCAAATGGTACACATAGTTGTAACTCTGAAAAGCTGGAATTAAGCCTCTAGAAACTACATGGTATTATCTTGTTTGCACAAATGAAAGGCAGTTTATGCCTTCAAATGCATATCCATGAATTCTATCTCCAACCATAAAATACATACACTCCATGAAGCACACCTTTTCTGCAGGTTCACCAGGAGAATTCCATCTTTTCCAAATAATTCAATTTTTCTCCCACTGTCCCATCAAGCAAAGCCACACATCCATTCCCAGGCAATTTCTCACCTGCCAAAAAATGAAGTGGTCCCTGATGATGTTCTTCACAGCCTCGTTGCTCCACACATCACGGTTGAGGCACTGGCAGGCAAAATCTTGCACGTTCTGAATGTTTATCATGAGCCACTTGTTCTGCATCTGACCACACTCCTTGGCCTGGAAGCAGAAGGAAAAGCTTGGTTAGATCAGGCTGAAGGACCAGACAGCACCGATGCCAGCAATGATCAGAGATGGCTTCTACCACTGCCAGACCTTCCACCAAACCCCTTCACAGTGAGGAGGATGGACAGAGCTAGTGAAAAGGCACCCACAAAACAGAAGGCAGGGCTGAAGGATCTGCTTTAAATGAGCCTGGTTGAATTACAGAATCACATCGATGAACAGAGCTGCTGCATTTCAACAAGCCAAGCACAGGGAGGGAAAAGCAACTCAGAGGGGGGACACACATGGCACTGCTGAATAAAGTATTTATTCAGGGAAAAGTGTAGTCAGTCCCACTGATCTGACAACAAAGACCTGCTCAGTCTAAAGATAAACCCATGGACCATCTAGTTAAGTAGGCTGCATAATTGACAGAGGACTTGCATTGATTCAACAGCACCCCTTCTCTGCGTGTTTTCTTTTTCTCTCCAAGTTTTGAGTTACTCTGTGACTGTCCAACTGCCCAATTAGGCATCCTTTTTTGATGCTGCTTATCCAGACTGCAAGTGGGGAGGGAGACAGGAAGGCGCAGGAAGAAATCTTACTGGTTTGAGTCACAAAGCTGGCACTGTCTGATTGCTTGGTTGCAAGTTAATGGTAGGAGTTTGATCAAGAATGTAATTCTGATCGCTGAACTGTCATACCTGTTGAAAAAAAGAGGGCTAGATCAACAGCAGGAATGCTCTTACCACCTGGAAAGACTGGAGCTGGCATAGGAACTCTCTTTGCTTTAAAAAAAAATTAATTTAGAAGTTATGCTCACCATCCTGCTGGTAATCAAAGGAATTCAAAGGATAAAAAAAAATCAGGGGAATCAGGATGTTATGGAAGATTTTGCTGTTTGGGCATTACTTTGTTCCCCAAACCAAAGTTTTTACTTTTGAAATGAATTTTAGTCTGTGCAGTTTGGAACAGTCTGCCTGTCCATTGTGTCACAGACAGACACGTGAACCCCACACACTCAGCATCACCAAGGCAAGAATCTCAACCTACAATGTGGCCAAGTGCCCTGCAGAGGCAGCTTTTGTATTACTCATAGGAAAAAAATGAAGGTAGAAGCATGGAATAGTCCTATTCCCACAAGGGGCCTCACACTAACTACTTACCACTAAATTTACACTGCCAGCATCCAGGTCACCAGGTGAGAAAAGTGGGGAAGGTGACACCTAAGGAACTGGCAAGGGTCTTAAATATAATTGTCATGCTTTTATTTAAAGGACTTGCTTTGAGCTAACTGCATTTTGAGAATTAGTTCTAAAAACCAGTATGAGATGAGGCCTGAAGGCACTGCCCAAGTTGAAAGGGAACAGAAATCCTTGTGTTATTTAAGTCAATTGGATTGCCTTAGCCCTGAGTTCTCAGGTAATCTGTTAAAAGAACACTCCCAAAAATACATAATTAGAAAGCTGGAAAGTGCATCTCATTCTTCTACCCTCACTCTCTATATCTTTTAATATTAATGAAAACCTCTGGCTCTACCATTCCTCTGTCCAGCTGAGGGCATTGGAAGGATGCAAGCAGGAAATTCCACAAAGAAAATCTACAAAACTGAGTTTTCACCTGCAGAACAGTCAGAGCTTTTGAAACTACTTTTAACTTCTTTCTAAAAGCAAGCTTTGGATTTAACACTTAAAAGGACACAGTTAAACTGCTGCTATCTCATACACAGAGTTCTTATACAGTTCAAGGGGTTCTTCTGAGGGGATGGAAGGACAACAGTGTGAGGAGGAGAAACACTCTGGATTTGGAGATTATATTATATTATATTAGGGTCATTTTGGTAAGTGACAAGGCAGCAAGGGAAGGTTCAAGAGCTGGCTTGTGTATCCCAAAAGCTGGGATCTGATGGATTTAGATCCTCTGTTTCCAATATCAACTTTCCCTCCTCCTTTGAGGTATAAAGGCCAGTGGCAGGCACTCACAGAGCCCACAGACAGGGCAGTACAGGACAGCCACTCTTTGCGAGCAGAGCCAGTGGAGCACAGATGCAAAAACCAACCCAAACCAATCCAATCTGCCCTAAGTGTGCCTTTATCCTTTCTGCCCAGTCACATAATTCATCACTACACCAGCAACCTGGTGAGACAAGTCTTGCTTTACGCTCAGTGGTGGATCTCCCTGTGTAACTCTGGCTCCGGCACTACTAAAAATAACTTCCTCCCATTTGACTTCTCTGAACATGTATGGTTTAGAAATGTTGGGGTGGTTCCTGCTGGCTCAGTTTTGTTGAAATGCAATCCTTTCAAGGCAGCAGAGAGAAGGAGGAAGTGGAGCCAGCACCTTGTGATTCTCTGGACATTTCTGTGACTCAGTGGGGAAGATAACAGTTGACAGAGAGTCAGAGCAGGACATAATCAAACAAGAAATCTCCTATTTGGGCCACACTGCTCCTTCCTACCTGGGGCAGGGCACCCAGGCACTCCTGAGCCACAGCTGTACCTGCAGCTGTGCTGCCCCAAACCAGGCCAGAACCACCTTATGCACAGGTAATTGCTCCATTTAAATACAGTGACCAGCTCAGCTTCCAAATGATTGCTGCTTTTTAAGTAGAAACAAAAAACCCCTCAGAGTCTCAGCTGTAAAGCAGGGAGCAGCTAAAAAAGGTTATTGTTAAATGGGAAAAAGAAATCATATAGACAGACTTGAAACTCTGCAATTGAGTGACATTCAGTCACTTCATTGAAACCCTGCTGAGTGTTAAGCACAGAATTGCACACACCAGCACCATCCTTGCCCACAAGAAGTGCAGGCTAAGTCACTTTGGTGTGTCCCCCTCAAATTCAATCCTCTCTTACATCACAGGCATGTAGAGAGAACACCTGCCATTCTTGAGAGCAGCCTGAGATGAGAACAAAACCACACTCTTCTCAGACATGTCAGGTGTGCAATTTATTTATTTTACTTGAAGGATTTATTCCTAACAGATTTCACATTAATGGGAGAACTCTAGTCAGTCACACACTGAACTTTACAAGTACAGTGATCATAAGCTGTTCTCCATGTGGAGCACAATGTTTTTTTCATATATAGCAAGTAAAAAAACCCAAAAACTGTCATTCAACACTCAAAAATTTCTCTGCCATGGAGTTAACCCCACCTATTCCTAAAGCTGGTATTACTAAGTTTAAATGAAACAGCAACTTCTTGGGCCTTACTGGTAACAAAGTTTCATTGTAACTCAAGAAAAGTGAGGTTTCTTGGGGAAAAATTAAGATAGTTACATGCACTTACTATCAAAAACAAACCTTAAAGTACCCAAACATCAGCAACAGTTGATAAGTGACAAAGATACATAAGACCAGATGTCACCACTCCTGCCAACAAAGCCCTAAATCCTAAATGGCTCTCTGATAAATGTGCATGGCTCAACCCTGGCAGAGTGTTCCTGCACACCCCTCCAGAGGCTGGAACTCACCACACACCAACCTTGGAAAGAAAACCCCACTTAGATCAAAGCTTAACTACAAGAGCATCACAATGACAGGATTTAGTCTTTGATAGTCTGGAATGTGATGTAATCTCTGGTTTATCATTTATATCCATTTATCTCAGCATACAGAGAAGGGAGAAGCCAAGAGCAGCTTGCTAGAGATGAATTTTGGGAGACTGTGGTCACTGAGGCCTTACACTGTCCCAGGCTGAAGCAGTAGAGCAGTTTGCAGTCAGAAAAGGTAAAATGCAAAGGGAAATGGTCAACACAGTGAGAAGGTGTGAAGAGTTATATTGCAAGGAAGTTGAGGAGCATCAGTGTGAAATGAAGGGTATCCCAAGGGACAAGGAACTGTACAGGAACACAGCAGGGTGAGTGCCAACACCAGAAAGTGTGCAGGTCTTTAGAGTGCAGGTACTGCACAGAACAGGGCAATGTGAGTGTACACAAACCCCTTCCCCAACCCCAGCCCACCCCTTTTTTAAATCACCTTTCAGGACTGAGTAAGAATGCAGAGACTTTAGGACAAACAAATCCATCAATCATTTATTTCACTCTCTGACACCATTTCTGACTGTGACAGTCTTCACACATTTCCAGCAAGACCCAAGGAGAGACAAGCAGCCATCTCAAACTGCACAGCAGAGCTGAAAGGGTACCTGCTGACTGCTCCTGCAGCAGCACTGCCTGCTGCCATGTGAATTTCCCTCACTGGTGCCTTTAACCACACATTTGCTGGTGTCACCTGTCACTGTCATATTTTCTGAAAAATCTCTTTGCCCAGGGAAGCTGAGAAGTCTCAGAGAAAAGTGAAAACAATATAATCTCATTTGCTTCTCCTGTGTTTTGCTGCTTGAATGTGGTTTGGACATTGTTTACCAACAGGTTCTTGTTTCAAGTGAATTGTTTTTACTTATTGGCCAATCAGGGACCAAGCTGTGTCAGACTCTGAAGAGAAAGTCATGAGTTTTTCATTACTACATTTCAGCCTTCTGTCTGTATCCATTCTCTATTCTTTAATATAGTTTAGTATAGCATTCCTTAATATAAAAAAATATCATAAAATAATAAATTAGCCTTCTAAGAACATGGAGTCAGAGTCATAATTTCCTCCCTTCAATGGGGGTCTCTGAAAATGCCACAGTCACCAACAGCTCTGGACCCCAGGCCCAGCAAGCTCCATCAGCTGGAAGACCTGAAAAACATCTTTTAAGGCTGCTCCTCTGCTCCTACTGCACCAAATTCCTCCCCAGGCTGGACACTGCTGCTCTCTGCCAGCATCCTCTCACAGCTAGAATTCTGTTAAGGAGGTTGTGGAGGGCACCCTCAGAACACAGGAATTAGTGACAAGGCAACTGATCCCCAGTGATATGGGAAGCATAAAAAGAGAGATGAGGGTAATGGGATGAGAGCTGGAGACTCCATAAAGGCACACAGTGTTACACCAAAAGCTCTCCAGCAGTGCTCTAGTACTTGTGCACAGCAGTCAAGGCACACGTGAAAACAAGGTAAATAATATTTTTGTTCAGTCAGTCAGTTGTGCAGACTTGTGCAGTTGGTTCTCCAACATCTGTATTGCACCATTTAATCATTACTTTGCATTCCCATGCAGTAAAAATAAAGATAATTTCCATCATCAAGCTCATCTATTCAAAGGTGACCAGGAGAAAGTTTAGTAATAACTGGAATTTCTGAAAAATATCTGGAAATTACAGACTCAAAAATTAAAAATATATACCAATCTGCATGTTCTCTAATCATTACTTAAGTCATTGATCCATATCTTAACAATTTAGGGATAGATCCACACATGCCTACACAGTCAGGGAAGGTGACACCCGAGATTGTTTAAAGCTGACAGTGTGCTGTATCTCTGGGATACTTTCCCTAGCACCACCAGAAGTAATAGACAACCACTGTGATTTTATAGAACAACTCCACTGAGGATGAAGTTGTGGCTTGATAGCAAAGACACATGCAAATATCTCTACTCACTCAGGTATCAGAAGCCACTCAGCCATGTTAACTCCACCTGAGCTTCTCAGCAGGGCTGTGCTGCAAACCACACTGCCCTTTGCTGAGTCCTCCCTCACCTGTGCAAAGCAGTCTTAATCCAGCTTTTTCTGTGTCCTCCATGGACACAGTTCAAGGGATGCAATTTTCCCATTCTGACCAGCCTCCCTTGCTCACTGAAGCCTTTCACCACATGTGATTTGCCACACTGATATTGAAACATAAACCAACGTGGTCTGCATGGTGAGGACTTGGACTTGATGATCCTGATGGGTCCATTCCAGGTGACACCATCACCAGTGAACTCCTTCAACACATCACCAACATTCCCAAGGGCAGTCCATCAAACATTTATCACTGCCCAGTATTTTGCAACCTCTCACTGTCCAGCCATGGATCCATGGTGACCCCCAAGGGTGAGCCCTCACCGTTTCAAAGCTGCCTTTGTGCATCAGGTCAATGGGAGGCCTGAAGAGATCAGCCAGCGTTGTCAGCTTCTTGTCCACCGCTCCTCCATTGCGGAGCTCCTGCTCCTGCCGGACTGCACGGCCCCAGGAGGAAAGGGACAGAGTTAGACACACACACACTCACCAGGGGCATCCATAACTGCCTAAATGCCCAAACACACAGCTGAAATGCTCAAACACACAGCTGCTGGGGTGGAACTCCCTCCAGCTCCCAGGAGGTTTGGGGAGAACAGGGCTAGGGCAGCTAAGGAGTGCAAATCCCAGGATATCTCTTCCCAGGGTCAGTCCCACTGAACAAGATTAGCTGGTGTGGAAGGGCAGAACCGCCCTGTCTCAACTTAATAAACCTGAGGGGTCACATACCAATATTTGAAAACAAAGGAGCCAAAAAAAGCCATGACTTGTCCCCAGTGATGCTTTTAAATGGAAAACTGAGCTAGATTGTAGCAATGTAACTTTTAAAAGGAATATTTCTATTGTAGTGTGTCCATTAGTTGGCTGTGGGGCAATCCCATAGCAAAGAAACAAAGAAACAGATTTAGTTTAGGTAGAGAAATCTCTTTGGATGTTTCTTTTAAAGTAGTATCAATTTTCTTTTAAAGAGTATCCATTCCATCTGAAATAATACCAAACACATTTCCAACACAGACAGGACCATGGACAATAAAGGTAAATCACAGCAAACACATGATGTATTTTATAGAACCAGGTCAGCTGAAATGGGCAATAACTATCCCATGGCCACAACTTCTCCACTGTGGAAGAGGCTGTCAATGGGCCAAAGCATAAAACCCATGCTTGAGCAGACACACAAGGAATAAAGCATCCCTATGGAGCAGCCCCAGGAGCCAGGAGATAATCTGGAATTTCATGGCCAGGGCTGCTTTTCCAGAGACAGCCACACAGTGATGTCTACCTGTCAAGGTCTGCCAAAAAACATGATAAAGCTTCACCATAAACCCTTACAGTGTATCTCTCACAGGAATCACAGGGTGGTTTGGTTTGAAGACCCTAAAGATCAGCCATGGGCTGGAACACCCTCTGCTAGTCCAGGCTGGAAGATGGTGACAAAAAATTTAAGGGTATTGATTCTGTACATGGTGCATTTTCACTTCTAAAGCTGCCAGTGATTTCAATACTTGTGTTCATCATTACTGGAAAAGGGGAAAGAAAGTAACTACCAACACCTATTTTCAGTTTGGCAGCCAACCCCTAGAACTGTGTGGGAACATGGTCCATGGACCCCAGTGACCAGTGACAGGATGAGGAAACAGATTCAGGTCACACCAGGGAAGGCTGAGATTGGATATTAGCGACAATTTCTTCATGGAAAGGGTTGGCCAGCCCTGGCAGGGATTTAACAGCCATGTGGATGTGGCACCTGGGGACATGGGGCAGTGGTGGCCATGGCAATGCTGGGAGAACAGCTGGACTCAGTCTCAGAAGACTTTCCCAACTTTGCTGATCCTGTGGTTACACCTCAGGAACACTCCAGCAACATCAGCACGACAACCATAACCCAGATGTGAAACACCTGGTGTTGTGCTGTCACAGAATCACATTCTGTGACACTTCCTGGATGAAATAACAGCCATGCTGTGGCATCTGGAGATTTCGTGCATGAACAGCCAAGGGCAAACAGTAACTAAAGCCACAAGAACTTCCTGCTCAAGGAGGAAGCCTCAGGGCTACTCCAATGTAATTCAAGTGCCAGAATGTCCACTGCCTAGCCAAGAAATATCCAGTAGATTAATTTAATTTCTGCTTGGGTGTTATGATTTTTCCCCCTTTTCAGTTCCTTCTAGAGCAGAAAAAGGGGTTTTTTTGAGAGTTAGCAACACCAAAGCAGACAGAATATACTGTGATAATCATAATTCTATGATTCTATACTTCTAATAATGTACCCTGCTACACAACTGGCAATTTAAAAATGTTTCAACAACTGAAAGCTGTCCTAGCCTACAACAGGAATGATTTAGTCATCTTATTTGCATTAAAAGAAAATAATTAAAAGAAAATATTTTATTTTATTTCTTTTTATTTGCATAAAAAGAAATAAAATAAAATAAAATAAAATAAAATAAAATAAAATATCAGGCTTGCTGATCAATAGACACTTACTGGTTTCTGTCTGAAAATCCCGAAAGCCATCGAATATTGAGCGAGCAGGTCTGCGTCTTTTAGGAGCTTTAAAAAAAGTAAAGAATTATTTGAAAAGTATATTATCAAAATAAATGCCTATTAGTACTTTACACTTTACATGTGTAGGAGAACAGAATAGGAACCCCAAGCAGGGACTGTGTGGGAGTAGAGGTCATTGGGAAGGGTTGGAGATGGATGGAAGTAGGCAGAAGACAATTTGTAAATTCCATTTCCTAGCACATCCTCCCTCCAGCAAACCTTAGCCCAGAAACAAAACATGAATCAAAATACAGAGAGGCTTAAAGCCCCTTCTGATGGGCTTGCCAAGACCCTTCAGCATGGAGTGGCAGTGCTGTCACAGCATCATCTTGTCACAATTCCAGCCAAGATTTTACCCAAGGCCTTCAAGGGGATGAAAAATTTCAAAAGAATAAACTCCATGAGATTTTATTTTTTTTAATGAAGAAACATATTGTTTTTTCTACAGTGCATTTCTACTCTTTTCTAAACTCTTATCCTGATCCTGTCCCAGCTTCTTGGCTGGACTGACCAGCCACACTCTTCCAGTAGATCCAGCATTGCTGTTTGCAAGGAAACCTTCAGAACTGATTATCTGCAGAGAGCCCAGGAAGGGATCAGAAACAGCATCCTCAAGTCCCACTTAAATCCTAAGGTAAAGCACAAGCACTGCACTTGGAAGGAAAACAGAACTGCCTGTCAAGATTATTGCAGCCACTTATCTCCTTTCCCATCAACTGAAAGACAGAACTTCCAAAGCCCAATTGCTACAAGACATAATAAATAAAAAACAAATTAAAGTAAGATAAACAGAACCTATACCCAGTGGAAATGTGATGATACAGCCAATCATGGAAAAAGAAAGCAAGCCTGAAGAAGGGATGTGCAGGGAATAACACCTCTCAACTCCAGGGAGTAAGGTCTCCCTCACTCTGAGTGTTTAGGCACAAGCCAACCTCAGAACAATTTAAACTCAGCTGGAACAGGAGCTGAAGGAGCACTGGAGCAAAAGCAGCACGTCCCTGCCAGCAGCACAGGTGAAGAGGCTCTCAGCAACCCAGGAGGATCCTTTGTACTCAATGATGGGATCCATGCACCCACCAGGGCACAAACACACAGGGTCACCTCTTCAGCTGGAAAAAACCTGAGCTTATACAACCATTCAGTATGACCCTTCAAAACAGAAACTGCCACCTCCCCTGCTGTAAGGCTACAGCAGAGACCAATTATCTCTCCAGGTTCAGCTCCTCTGCCAGGCTGCTCTGTGCCAGGAACACAAGTGGCACTGCTGGATCGCAGAGTGCCAGGAGGGAATCACTGACCCAGGACAGTGACAGTGTCACTGAGATCACTGTGGAACAGGTAGGCATGAGAACACTAAGTGCTAGGATCAGCAGATCTGAATCCTAATAACCCACAGGAGTGAACAGATCTTTGTCAAAAACACTGTTGGGCCACAGGAGAAAGTGCAGAGAGCTCCTCTATCTTCAGAGAGGCATCAGCAAGGCATCTTCCTCTGGATGCACATTTCCTGCTGCAGGACTGCCCTCCTCTGCTACTAAACTCCCCACTTCCAAAATCCAGGTAGGATGGGAAGTGCAAGGATTAGATAAACACAGTGTGTCCTTGTTTTCATGTCATTGCATCTTACGGTTGAGACCTTCAAAGTCCAGCTTCACTGCTGCTGACAAGGTGGCCTTTCAGCAGCAAGGGGAATGTCATGAAATTACATCAGTGAAGCTCACAGAAGTGCAAAAACACTTCAATGAAAGCAGATACTTTGTACATCATTCCCTTTTTGCCCAAGTGCAAATTAAGTTTTTCAAATTGTTGTTACTTTATGCATCTCACATCAGGAAGTAGAAGTTTAGTCCATTTCAGTGATTCATATTCTGTCTAAAGAATAAACATTTTCTGATGGGACTGGGGACTGAAACATATTAAAGGAGTCAAAATTGTCCAGCTCCCAAAACAGACAGGAAAAAAATTGCTAGAAGGACTAAAACTAGAAAAGCTAATATTGCTATCAGTGCAAGTACAGCAAAAGGGAAGTGGTGTGCACCTGTACTGCCCGGCATTGTGTGCTCCCTCTGAACCACCCTCAGCTTGTGCATCCTGGCTAAACAGCTCTCTGATGTTGAAAAAGAGTCAAGAAAAAAATCAGTTCCAGGGTACACCTGAAGCTTGGCCTCCTTCCCCTTTCTACTAAATGATAGGAAAGAGCATTTCCCATGGTGTGAGACCACTGCAGTGACAAGCACTTGCACAGCCTTCCTGGTGAAAAGGGCAAAGCTCTCAATCCATCTGACATGGCAAAGGCCAGCCCAGAAATGCCCTGCTCCACATGAGAAGGACAGAGACAAGAAAAGTTGTGCACAGCACAGCTTAAAGAGCAAATTAAATTCCTGCATGAGAAATGGAGAAGGGGATGAGCAATCAGAGTTCAGCCCTTCTTTCTGATCTGTCATCTCAACAATTTGTCCTCTTCATTTTCACCTGTCAGCCAAGGCTCCATCTTCCATCCCATTTCCACAGCAGTACCCCACAGTTCTGGGCCCCCAGATGTACACTTAATTAAGTTAATTGGCTGCCACCTCACAAAGTCTCATGAAGCAAGATTTAGCAAATTAGTACCTCTGGGAATTAAGCATCTCTTGTGTGTGAGATTTTTAATACCACTGGTGTTATTTCTCCTTATTAAACAAGTTTTGATTTTTTTAGTCACTTAGCTCACCTCAAGTTAAAGAAAACAGAAACAAAATAAGAACACAAGCCTACCTCCAAACAAGGGCTCAGGCTCTACTAAGATTTCCTGCTTTTGAGGAATTGGAGCTCGTACTTCATCCCTACCAAAGAAGAAGAAACAAAAAAGAAAATATCAGAGGGATGATAATATTCCAAGTACTGTACAAACCACATCTCATTATGCTCCAAGGCTCCTCCAACTCAAACCAGTTAGAGATGCTGCTGTACCACTGCACAGAATGAAGAGGTTTGGGATTAAGTGGGTTCTCAAGGGAGCATCTGTTCCCACTCATGGCACTGGTGCTGGACCTGGTACCCTGTGCACTGAGAGCTGGCAAGGATAACTTTTGATAAAACATTACACAAACCCCTGAGTGATGTGATCCCAGGCTTGGTCAATCTATATTTAAACATTTTTTGTTCTTGAATAACTTTGTTAGAACTTGGAAGTGTTTAAAACCTTACCAAAAGATGTTAAATAATCCACTTGCCATCCTACTTTCCTTGCTAGCTACATAGAAAAAAATATTATCTTCCTGATTACCAGCTTTTGTCTGTCAGAAGACTTTTTGCTTCCACCTGAAAGTCACACCTCTCTTTTCCAGAAGGAGGAAAACCAGGTCAAGATGGCCATTTCCCGCATTTCTGAAGCAGTTCTTGGCTTACATAACTGAGCTCCCTCACATGTCAACAGCCCAGTCAGTTATACTTGCAGACACTCACAGGTAATCCAAAACAACAATTAGGAGAAGAGAGGAAATCACCAAGAAATCACTGTGACAACAGTGTGGTCACCTGGCCCATGGATTTTTGTGCAGAAGGATTCATCCATTGCTACATCCTGTCAGTGAGCTCCCTCTTCCCCCAGACTTCCAAGGTGTGAAGAGTGCACTCTGCAGCTCTTGGCCATGCAGCTTTCAAAAGGTAATTCAGGATTGTCAGCAGCATACACCTTGCTCTTACCCTCCACATCTTTGATGCTCTGGGCAGCTAGTTACTCTCCACTTGCACATTTACTGTTCTCTCCTCCTAGGAGGAACACTGAGCTGATCAGCACCTGGAGAGTGTTGAGTATAAAAAAGAAAGCATTCCAAGAAAAATCTGGAGCCACTGATGTGCCAGAAGTTGTCTAGAAATAAGAACACTAACCTATATACCTATTTTAACTTTGTTAAAGGCTCAAGTAGGAAGGCACCTCACATCAGCTATAAAGCACTAAAAGAATTATTTAAATTTAAATTTATACATGTGCTTCAGAAGTATGAGAGGCAAGGATTTTCCTTTATAAGTCAGCTGTCTTTTTCCTGGAGTGGAAGATTTTCATAAGTACAAAAGCCTGGTTTACATGTAATTTACCATATTTAATGAATGTGATTTATACCACTCAAGACAGTCCCTTTATCTCAGGCAGTCACATTAATGGGCAGCACTGAGATTCTCTGATATGCTTAAGTGGAAATTCTCTTCCTTTTGCAGGCATCTGATGTGTCAGAGACTGGTGAAGGTGCTGAAGGTGCTGATTCCTCTGCATACTGGTGTACAGGCCTGGCTTTCCAGTGCCAAACTGGTTAAACCCCCACTATAAAACCCTCACAAGTCAGGCTCTTCTCCCAGGTAAGGAGAGACAGGATGAGACAAAACAGCCTCAAGTTGTGCCAGGGGAGGTTTATGTCAGATATTATGGCAAATTTCTTCACAGAAAGGGTTGTAAAGTACTGCACAGGCTGCCCAGGCCAGTGGTGGAGTCACAATAAACATATGGATGTGGCACCTGGGGACATGAATTAGTAGTGGTGGTGCTGGGTTGATGGCTGGACTTAATAATCTTTTCCAACCTTAAATTCTATGAATTTATGAAATGGGAGTCAAGTGGCTGCATTTATAAGAACCAAACCATGAGAATCTCTAACTGCCAAATTAGCGTAAAGCAAGATTGCTGAAGCATTTAAAAATGAGACTCTCTTATTACTGGATCCTTACTTTAACGACTTGGGCTTTGTTTGTAAAAAACAGCAGGTGAGAGCTACAGAAAACTTCTGAAGTGCAAGAGACTCACAAAGCAGAACACTGCAGCAATCAACTGACCAAGACCAAAGCAGTGTGCAATGCTGTGCTGAGGGGTGGCAGCTGCCTGGTTGGCCGTGCTTTTCACAGTGCCATCTCAGTGCCATCAGAGGGCCAGGCTGGCTGGCACAGCCGTGCCCAGGGTACGTACTCGGGGTGCGGGCGGGCAGCAGACACGGCTGCAGAGCTGGTGCTGGGCTCCTCTGCTATGCCCCCTCCATCCAGGAACATGGTGACAGCCATCTCCAGGTTGTTGTTGCAGGCTTCCAGCATGTGCTTCCCCACGCTTTCACTGGCACCTGCAATGCCAAAGGGAAAGAAATCACAACGTGGGGTTATTAATTGGTGTGGTGTGGTGAGGGCTTCCAGGATGAGGTGAGAGGTGAGAACTGACTTCAGGTTCTTAGAAGGCTGATATTATACTATATTATATTCCATTCCATTGTATTACATTATATTATATTGTGTTATATTATACTGTATTGTATTCCATTCCATTGTATTCCATTATGTTGTATTGTATTATATTATATTCCATTGTATTCCATTATATTATATTGTTATATTATACTGTATTGTACTCCATTGTATTGTATTCCATTATATGATATGATATGATATATGATATTATATTACATTACATTATATTACATTACACTACATTATACTGTATATATTATACTATATTATATTACATTATATTACATTACATTACATTATATTGTATTATACTGTATTATACTGTATTATACTATATTATACTATATTATATTATATTATATTATATTATATTATATTATATTATATTATATTATATTATATGGTACTATATTATACTATATTACATTACATTATATTATATTACATTATATTATATCATATCATATCCATTATTTTACCTTGTATTACATTATATTACATTGTATTACACTGTATTGTACTACATTATATTATATTACATTATATTACAAGAAAATGATCTATTAAAACTATACTAAAGAAAGAGAAAGGATACATCAGAAGGTTAGAAAAGAATGAATAATTAAAAACCCATGACTGACCAGAGTCCTGACACAGCTGGACTGGGATTGCTTATTAAGTAAAAACAATTTACATGGAACTAATTAAAGATGCACCTGTTGGTAAGCAACTTCTAAACCACATTGCAAGCAATCAGATAATTATTGTTTATATTTCTTTTCTGAGGCTTTTCAGCTTTTCAGAAGAAAACTCCTAGCTGAGGGATTTTTCATAAAATGTAGCAGTAACAACAGCATTTTGACTGGAAGTGCCCAGAACAGCTTTCTCTCTCAAAGCATTAATAATTAGGAGGAACAGTTCATCAGCTGCCATTTATCCCTGAAGCACAACTGTGAAACGTGCACAGCTCAGGGGGAAGGGGATGCTTGCAGTCAGGACTGCCAGGCTTCTTCCTGTCAGCAACTGAAAACCTACAGGAAACCATCTGAGGGCTTTGAGCACGATGGGGATTTTCTTCTACAGGTCAGACATTTTCAGACATGAGTCCAGAGGAGACCATGAAGGTGCTGTGAGGGCTGGAGCCGGGATGGGAGAGCTGGGGGTGCTCACCTGGAGAAGAGAAGGCTCCAGGGAGAGCTCAGAGCCCCTTCCAGTGCCTAAAGGGGCTCCAGGAGAGCTGGAGAGGGACTGGGGACAAAGGATGGAGGGACAGGACACAGGGGAATGGCTGCACACTGACAGAGGGCAGGGTTAGATGGGATACTGGGGAGAAATCCTTCCCTGTGAGAAGTAGAGGAACCCTCTAATTTTGTGGATTCCCACACTGGCACAGGGTGCCCAGAGAAGCTGTGGCTGCCCCTGAATCCCTGAAGTGCCCAAGGACAGACCTGGAGCACCCTCAAGGACAGACCTGGAGCACCCTGGGACAGTGGAAGATGTCCCTGACCATCACAGCAGGTAGAACAAGATGAGTTTTAAGGTCCTTTCCACGCCAAACAATTCCATGATTCTGTGGATTTTCCAACACAAGCAGGCATACACAAAGAAAAATGAAACCCTGGCTGCCCCTGGATCCCTGGAAATGTCCAAGGCCAGACCTGGAGCACCCTGGGACAGTGGAGGTGTCCCTGACCATCACAGCAGGTAGAACAAGGTGAGTTTTAAGGTCCCTCCCATGTCAATCCATTCCAAGATTCTATGAATTTTCCAAGCAGGCATACAGAAAGAAAAATGAAAACCTGACTTAACATTTTAACAGGAAGAATATTAAATCAGCTGCTAAAATTTTTTTATCCACTTGTAACAGACATTTAGAGAGGGAAGAAAAGACACTCTGATTTACTGATTCTGCTGAAAGGCAAAATCAAACCAGCAGAAGTTCAGTTTATATAAGAAGGGAGGAAAAAAGCAGCCAAGAGGGAGAAAGTAACACTTTTCTACAGGGTTCTTTGTATAATGACTAACATTTATTCAAATCACAGAATCATGGAATGGTTTGGGGTGGAAAGGAGCTTAAAGCTCATCCTGTTCTACACCCTGCCATGGGCAGGAACACCTTCCACTACTCCAGGTTGCTTCAGGCCCTGTCCAGACTGGCTTTGAACACCTAAAGTGCAACTAATCCCAGTTTTATAACATGCTCAGGATGAAGCAAAAGTTCCTAACATCACCTGTAAATGCTTCCTCAGAGGATGAGCCTCTGTGTCCCAACTTCTCCCCAAAAACCATCCCCTCAGCAGAAGCTCCCTCAGGAGAAGCTCTCCTACATCCCAATTCTTTACAGCACCTTCTCCCTAGGTGGTGGACTGCCAAAAAGCTTATTTTCCTTTGGAAAGGCTGGTAGAGAGGAAGAGTGCTAAAATGCAGCTCAACCAGTCTGGGAGCAGCTTTGGGATCTGTAGGAATTGTTCCTAAGTTCACAGCAAGTCACCAAAATGACAACAACACTTTGCCCAAAAACAGGCTCACAGACAATGTCAGTCTGGGCAAAACACATTCAGATATTTCTCAGATTTTCTGGGAAAGACTCAAGAAGCTCTGGTTTGAGCACAGAATACACCCTGAAACCGTGGAGCTCAATCAGTTCTAAATAACCTGCACATCAAACCACGGAGAAAGCCAAACTGACTGAGGGAACAGGTTTCCCAAAACACCCAACCTGCCACAACAAGCACACTGGGATGACAGGCAGCTGTGTTTTTAAGACCTTAACTGAGCTGAAAAAAGCACAAAATAAAAACTAGTGATACCCCAAAAAACCAATGAGAAGTTCAGGTTTTTCACTCAAACGATTTTTTGGCATTTTCAGCACTTTTCAATGTTAACTGTAGCAATGAAACCACACCTGTGGGCCTGGAACACACAGACCCCACTCTGCACCTCCCTGCAGAGTCATGCAAAGATTCATTTGCAAGAACTGGAAGAAAAATGATAATTCAACCCTCTGCTATTATTTCCAGAGACACTGACACAGCAAGTGCCTTCACTGATTCCTCATCATCATTCCTGAGGGAAGTGCCAGCATATCAAAGCTTTCAGTCATTTCAGAAACAGAAAATTCTACATATTGGTTAAGTTTCAAAGCAAATTTCACAGATATCCCATAATTTCCTTGAAGAAGACTGATGCTTTGAGAGGCTACCTAGAACAGAGGCTGGGCAGAGTTAAAGGAATAAAGTAGGGATTTATTTAAAGGCTTTCAAAGGATACACCTTGGGCAGTGCAAGAGCCTGGCGGTGGGTACACCCAAGATGGATCCAGGGTCACAAGTTTTCACACTTTTATAAGTTTTGGTCCATTTCCCTATTGGGGTTAATTGTCCAATTACAGCCTCAGGTAATGCAGTCCCACCCTCTCAGCCTGCTCTCCTCAATTCACTGCTGTTTGTACTTTTGGGGCCTGAAGCTGCAATGGTGTCCTTGGTTCTGGGGCTGGAAAAGGATTATTTTGTCTGACTAAACTGTGAGGAGAACTTGCTAACACTTTACATGAAGTTCAGAGTTATATACTAATACAGAACAGAATCTGGAAAATGTGAAAACTGAAACTTGAGGCAGCAAGACACACAGGAGTTACATTCTGTTAGCAGTACTCTCCTGGATGAGAGCACCAAAGAAACACAATTCTGCCACCAGGATCAAAGAAAAGCATGAGGGACTATTCCTCCTCATCCCTGATGCTGGAGATGATTCCCTCAGCCTTTTTCCCCATAGACAGGAGTGACTGGAAACACAAGTCCGAGTTGAAAAAGCTACTAACACAAAGCCCTGAGGTGTGAGCACCTGTCACACCACAGACAGCTCCACACACTCCTAGATGCAACCTTAAATTCTGTTAAAGGTAAACACAAAACTTCAAAACTTCACTTAATAGTGGATGGCTGAAGCCCAGCAGGCTATTTCTTTTTTGGTTTTGGAAGCATAGAGGGGCTCTCTTATGTTGAGAATAAAATATGTGTCTAAACATAAAAGGTGTCAGGAGGAGGAAAGCAGCACAGCTCTGCCTGTTCTGGGTCAGGTTTTTAGCAAATATCTCACACACAGGCACATACTACCGAAAATATAATTGCTGGAGGTTCTTTTTGTTCAAAGGGTTTACTCTATAAAGATTCTTTAGGAATAGCTGAGAGATCTGTAATTTCCCTGCTTACATCCTGTCGAGGACTTGAGTGTGTCCAAGTACAGGGACACAATCTGAAACGGAGCTGGTGTGGACAACGGAATTAGAGCAGTTTCATTTCCCTTTGGCTGTTTAGTTGACACATCTTATTAACCCCTCTCGCAGCATCTGACACGCACAGCCATCAGCCAGGGGTAACCACGGCGAAGCAGCTTAAACACAAAGTGGGTCAGGAGCTCCGAGTACACAGCGTGAAGCAGGAGCTGTCACCTGACGCGAACTTCCACGGAAAAGCCACCAGCTCTCCCCGTTCCCAACTCGAGCCGCCCGCGCTGTGGGATATTTCTGCTTTTTCACAGGCGGGCTCGGGGCTCCGCTCCCGGGTCAGAGTCACCGGCGGGAGCGGGAAGCGGCAGCCGGGGCGGAGCGCGGCCGGGAGGGATGGAGGGAAGGGGCAGGAGGGAGCAGGACACGCACCCGCGCCACCGGGACAACCGAGGAGCTTCCGAGCCACCGCTCAAAGGGAAGCGAGATCTCCGCCGCGCAGGGAGCGGGGCCGGGCCCGGGGCGCGCCCCGGCACCGCCGGCGCCCCGAGGGAGGCGCTCTGAGGGCAGGGGCAGCGCGGAACCGCTCCGCCTCGGCCCGCGCCTCCCGCCCCCGGCCCGCTGGCGGTGAGGGCCGGGCGGGACCCTCCCGCGTGAGCCCCGCGGCCTCGGCGCGCCCCGCGCCCCGAACTCACCGGTGATGGCGGTGAACTGCTGGACCAGCGCCCTCAGCGCCGCGGCGCCCGCCGAGCCCCCGGGCGCCGCCATCTTGCCGCCGCCGCACCACAACACACGCGCCGCCGGCCGGCGCGCGCTGCGCATGCGCGGGGCCCGCCCGCGCGCGCGCCCCTTCCCCCGCCCGCCGCCGACCGAGGGGCGGGAGGGGGGGGCTCGGTTGCCGTGGTAACAAGCCACGCCCCTCCGGCCGCGCGGGAGGCGGGAGTTGCCGTGGCAACACCCTCCTTTCCCCCCCACACCCCCCCGCCGCCTCAGCGGCTTTCCCCGGGAATGCCCCCGGAATTCCCGACCCGCCGCTTCCAACGGGGCGCACGGGCCTGAGAGGCGGAGCGGCACTCCCAGGACACGCACCCGGGTTCCCACACGGATTTACCCCATCACAGGGGCCCATGGCGCAGCGAGGGGCTGGGCAGGCCGCGGGCCGGGTGCTGTGAGCAGAGGGAAACCCAGGAACAGCCCGGATCACCGGCACAGGCCGGGGGTGACCCGCTGGACAGCAGCGCTGCGGCGAAGGACATGGGGGTTCCAATAAGCAACCAGCTGTCCCCGAGGCGGCAGAGTGTCCTGGGGACCTGGGGACACTGGGACGAGCACTGGCAGCAGGTCAGGGACTGATCCTGTCCCTCTGTGCAGCCCTGGCAGTGCCGTGTCCAGCTCTGGGCGCCTCAGCAGATGAGACACATGGAGATGCTGGAGCAGGTCTAGGGGAGGCTGCGGAGATGCTGAAGGGCCTGGAGCATGTGGGTGCCCAGGAAAGGCTGAGGGAGCCGGGGCTGCCCAGCCTGGAGAGGAGCCCCAGCTGAGAGGGACCCTCAGCCCTGGCTGGCCCCGGCTGCAGGGAGGGGCAGAGCAGGGCCGGGCTCTGCTCCAGGCCCAGCAATGGCACCGGAGCCACGGGCAGGGACTGAGCCCAGGCAGCTCCACCTGCACATGAGGAAGAACTTTCCTGGGCAGCGCCTGAGCCCTGAGCAGAGCCCAGAGAGGCTGTGGAGTCTCCTCACTGGGGATATCCCAGAGCTGTCTGGACACAGTGTGTGCCGTGGGCTCTGGGATGGCCCTGCTGGAACAGATGGACACACTGTGGTCCCTTCCAGCCTCACCCATCCTGGGATTTTGTGGGGCAGCACCTGAGGTGGTCAAGGAACAGCTCATCTGCACCCACAGGGCAACCCTGCCATCGCTGTCACAAAGCCAGAGTAGGAAACCCTTGAATTTGTCCCCACCTACTGTACCAGGTGTTTCTGATCCCCACGCCACCCAAAGGAAAGTCAGGAATGTTTTACTCCTTTCCAGTTTCCAGACACAGCAGGAATGTGGCTGCTGAACACCTTGCCAGTAACAACTTGTCAACTCTAAGTACCACAAAAAGCTGAGATTTCCCTAGAATTCTAATAATTTATTACCTCACTGCCATGGAAACCAGTCCATCTGCTCCCCCTCTCATTGCCTCCCATCCCCACAGCAGCTCTGGTGCTCAGAGAAGCAACCAAGCCTGCAAAGTATTTGGGGTTTTGGCACTTGGTTTGCTTTTCCTGGCAGTCGGATGAGCTGAACTTGTTCACAAACAAGACAAATTAATCACCAGGGCTGAAGGCAGGTGAGCAGCAGTGAACTGTTACACCAGCCCAGCCATCTCAAATAAAGACTTCTGCTTCACCAGTAAAACAAAGCTGATCTCACCTCCTTCAAAGCTCCCAGACCACAGGGTCACAAACAAGCTGTTAGTACAACCAAAATCCACTCAGCCAAATTCCACCCTCTAGCAATTAAGATCTAAAAGAATAAGCCAAATTATGCCTGGTGAGCATTATTGTGCCATGGATATGGTGAGGGATGGGATCATTTGGGGGCTTGCAGCATCCCACCTCAGATAATGCTGCTGCTATAGGTGACAGGTTTTGAACATTTTGCAGTTAAGATTTGTTTTATCTAACAATCAATCTTTCAATTTTTAGTTCTGTTTTGTTTTGCATTCAGCTTTGAAAATGGGGATTGTTTTTTTTTACAGGCTTACCCTGACTGGACAGGCTGAGAGACACCAGCATGGAAACAGTCAGTAGCCCTGCCTTAAAAAAAACCCCTTTAATTAATTTTTTTTTTTTGAAATCATGGGTAAATCAGAAAATAATCCCAACTGTGTTAAGGATTAAGGAGAAACAGACCCATATTGAAGGAAAGCTTCCAGAACAATGGCTGAGGCAGCAGGAGAAAAAGCAAATTATTTGCCACTGGTCAACTGTTGTAATTTTCTCCAAAAACGTCTCTGAACAGAACAAATATTTATTTATTTATGAGGAGCCCACCAATGATAAGAGATGTGCAGGCTTTGAGGAAAAAAAAAATCCCAACAATCGTATTTTTAGCTCAGTGTGCTGGTCATGCTTTTCATAAAATTTGGTCGTTTAAACTTAAACCGTCAGAAGATGCTGCTGAAGAAACAAGTCTGTCATAAATGTCCTAGAACAGAATTAAAGTCATCAATGGGGTTCAAAAAAAGGACAGAACTCAAACATCTGCTGACTTTGATAATTAACACAAACCCTTCAGCACTGCAGCTGGCACTTGGCTCCATTTCAAACACAGACAGTGCAAAAGTAGCTCCAAAAAAGCAAAGAAAAGCCAAATTATGGCTTCATAAAACAGATGAAACAAGAAAACTTCCTCTGCATAGTAGGATCTGGTTGCCTCTTCCCCAGCTTCAACTTCCTACAGGCCTCAGCACCTCCATGTTTAAATGACAAAATTTTTTGAGTTACTTTAGTTTTAAACCCAACAGAAACAGTATTTAGTAGTGCCTCTAAAAATGGAGGGGAACAGTTACAGCCAGGCAGGGCAGTTATATGAATTTCTAATTAAGTTTTGTCATTACTGACAACTCCAATCTTCAGTTGCTTCTTTCCCTTTTAACTTTCTCCATCATAACTGGCTTTGGAATATTGTTTTAATCACACTCAAACCAGTTTGAGTATGAAAATCAAACTGCATAAAGTATAGTAACACCATCGTACATTCATATGTATCATTAACAGGACATTAACAACAAGAAAACAAAAGTATCTTGTTCTTAACAGGGAAAATGGGATCTGCAGGAGGGATCTCTGTGAGCAGAGGTGAATGGGAGCCCACAGCCTTGGCATCCATGGAAGATCCTTGGCTTTGGCAGGGGAGAATGACCTGTTTGTTTCCTCTTTGTTGAAGGGAGGGTTAGCATTGAGAGGGAAAGAGTGGCTGTCTGCTTACACTCCTGTTAACGGGTGTGCCAACAATGCTACAGCAAGGTGCTTCAATGTACAGAACAGTGCCTTGTGCTGAGGGAAGCTTCAATCTTGCAGTTCACAGCCAGCTGGGAATACCAACTCGTTTTTCATTTGTTTCCTCCATGGAATGTGCATTTTTTCCATCAAAGCCTTTGGACTCTCATTTCCAGATCAGACCATCACTTACCATTGCTTTCCAACACTACCAGTATTCACACTCCAAACCATGTAAAATGCAAGTTAGAAAATAAGAAATACTTCCATTCCTGCAAGAAGTGCTGCAAGTGCTAGAAAACAATAATTCAAGAAAGGAACAATTAAAAAATGTTACATTCTGGCGGTGTATGTAGCTAAAACTTCTCAGAACTCACAGAACTGCTGCCCAAAGTGGTTCCCCTCCAAGGCAACCACTCAAAACTGCATAGGGAAGCTTTGCCAGCACAGGAGAACATCACCACAGTTTCCATTCCCACTCCACCACGTGTCCATGGCTCTGATCTACTCTGCAACAGGGCTTTTAAACATCTGCAGGATTGTCTTTTGCTTGTTCTTAGGCAGTGAACAAATATCATTAGTGTCACTGGTATTAACCACACAATTCAAAACCTTTCCTTCCTTGATGCTGGGGGATTTCACCCGGACCCTGGCAGGGGACTGCCAGTTTTCATTGCAGGAACCTTTCCTAGACTTGTGGTGATTGGTTTCAGCCTGGCTTTTTGATCCCTTTGAGTCTTTTGCCCCCTTGGAGCTTCCCTTCCTGGCAGCAGAGTCTTTCCCAGAGCGAGGTGGTTTGGTACGAAGCAGATACTCGTCCGGAGAGCCCTTCTGCCTGTTCAGTGTCCTCTCCTCCTTGTCCAG
Organism: Melozone crissalis; assembly: GCF_028551555.1. Classification (NCBI taxonomy): domain Eukaryota; kingdom Metazoa; phylum Chordata; class Aves; order Passeriformes; family Passerellidae; genus Melozone; species Melozone crissalis. The sequence continues at coordinate 5,103,158 of NW_026535812.1, forward strand.
CTCCTTCTGCAGCTGCAGGGCCAAGAGCCTGTCCTGCTCCTCCTGCCTGCGCCTCTCATAGAACTCCTGCTCAAAGGCTCTTTGTGTCTGCAAGTTAAAATCACTCATCTGCTCTCCTTGGTCTTCTGCACTTTCTGAAAAGGTTCTTCTCCTCTTATCAAGCACGTCCAAGTCAATCATGGCATCAGCTGGGGCTTCCACTAGCTTCCTTTTGGGGGTCTCCTTAGAGTTCTGTGGCCTTTCTGGTGTCTCTTCATTTGAGTGTCCAGCCTCCTTCCCCAGACCAGGCAACATGGTCTGGCTGTCAGACATCACACAATTCATTCCCAACTGACCAGAGGTACAAGTTTCATCAGCCTTTTCAAGGTTTACCCTTTGTTCATGTGTCAAATTGCCACTGTCTGACTCAATTCCATCATCACCTCCATTGGATCTAAGAACTGTCCTAGACCCTTCCCCTTCTGTGGTTCCATGAAGTGCATCTGGAACTCCATCTTCTAAACCATTTGGTCCTGGCGCTTCTTCCTGCTTTGTGGCAGTTTCACCTGAAGCTGAGGCACTGAAATAGTTCATGCACGATTCCAGAAATGAATCCTTAGCTGCAGAATCTTTATTCACACTGGTCAGCTGTGGAGACAGGGTTGGCATTTCCTCTTGCTCATCCTGCACTGCAGAACTGCTGCCTTCATTGCTGTTGGTCTCCTGAAGAAAATGAAGTAAATGAAGTAAATTTATCAAAAGCCCAAACACTTCTCATGGCTGCATTGCCTGAGTGCTCTGGGACAGCAACTCAGATACTTCTCTTTTTAAAAAATACCTAACTGTTCAATAATAATAAAAATATTTGAAATAATTAATAATAATGCAGAATCCCAGCTAAAAGACTGAAACCTCTATAGCATTTTCCTTTTATCAGTGATTCAGACTAAATGTGCAAGCCTGCTCCTCTTCCTTGGAGGCCTTACAGGAATGATCAGACAGCCATGGAATGATGTAAATCAGGGTGCACCCTCCTCCAGCAGGCTCCAGAATTGCCAAGCATGAATACCAAAGGTAGCTTAAAAAGGGCAGTATAACCTGCCCAGTGCTAATGTGCAAGGGGAATAGAGGATTGGAACCCTACAGGCGAGAGAAAATATCCCACAATTGCCAACTGTGAGATTTATAATAAAATTATTCCTGTTACCCCAGAGACAGAGTTGCTCCCTCCTCTTCCTGTGGTACTGGAGAACGATGCTGATCCCAACATACCAGAATTCTTTGGAGACAGATACCTTAAAAAGAAAAAAAGGATAAGTATTTTATCCTTGATTTGTGAGTCCTTTGCATTATTCATGGTCTTCAGGCTCATTCTGGCAAACAAAAAAACCAAGAAGGCAAGTGTTTTCCTTCTCCTTCTATGAGGAAATGTTTTAAACTTCAAAATTTTCACATTTGTCCCCAGTTATCTCAAGAAGCTGGCCTACAGCATTATAAAGAAGCAAATGGGGCAGAGAGACACTGAAAAAGGCCAATAATTAAAGAAACACTTGGCTGAATCTCTTACTTCTGAATGTCTCCAGAGTTGCCGGGTTTGTTCTTTGCCTTGCTCAGGAGCAGGGGGGATGTCTGAAGGGACAGGCTGTGTGCTGGTGATGGGCTGCCAGGCACGTGTCCCTCAGGATCTTCATTCTTCCAGACAAGTAAAAATAGCATTAACTAAAGCAAAACACAACACAAACTGCAGAAACCTCAGGGAACTACTTGGGTTTTGCTGCAGAATCTGTTACTGTTGTACAAAGAATTCTAGAACTGTGAGTTACAGATGGTTACAGAGGAAGAAATGTTACTTGCTCCTTACACTCTCCTGGATCTAACACTGAGGGACAGGAGGCTTTGCTCAAATAAGAATCATTGGGTAGCAAAAATTCAACTAAGCAAAGCAAATTAATAAAACAAAAAAAAAACCTCCAAGAGGTAAGGTACATTTTCACTGTATGTTCCTTTCTTCCAGATAGTAACTTCTTCCAAAGAAGGATTTAAAAAAAGATGAGGAAAAGGAAGCATACAGCAGAAAATCAATGGTTTAAAATGTTTCACAATGAAAACATGCAGCACACATGGTGGGTGCTGGATTTCAAGTGCATATTAGACAGGGTTCAAAAATTAATGGTCAATCAAGGCTTTAAAGTACTGGGGGGTGACAACAGCTTCCAACTACAACTAAAATAAATTTAAACTATTACAAAGTTTAACATTTGCTCTGAGCAGTCCAAGTTGCTTGCACTATATTGATATTTGCTGCTGTCCCACTCAATCCTAACTCACCAGGCTGTTACTGAGCTGCCAGGCCAGCTCTTCATCTTGCTTCAGCTGCTTCTCCATCTCCTTCCTTCTCTCTTCTGCCAGCCTGTGCTCCTCCTCCTCCTCAGCCAGCAGCCTCTGGATGTACTCCTCACTGGCTTTGTTCTCCTCCTGCTCGTGTGCTCGCCTTTCTGCCTCCACCTACAGCAGGGGTTTGAAAAAATCCACCTGGTTACCACTGCAGGGCCACACTTTGCACCAGGACCTCTCAGCTGACACTGCTTAAACTTGAACCACTCACTGTTCACAAAATTCAGCAGCATTTCATTGCAGGAGTCTCAAAGATGTAAGGATCACACGGATGCTGTGTGTGGAGCCTTGGGTTTGACCACAGTGACAAATTTTTTGGTTTCTCTAAGATTATACCATTAACCTGCAAGATTAAACTCCATTCTTCACCTTTTCAAAGTGTTAGTAACAAAGCTAAGATCTCCAAGTTGTACAGAGAAAGTGGGGTCAGAATTCTGTCTAAGGCTGGATGCCAGCTGTCCCACAGCATTTGCTCAACCTGCTTTTATCATTATATATGCCAAAGACAGCACATCTCTCTTTTAGAAGACTGCTGCTCTCTTGAAACACACAAAACCCAAAGCAGCAGGCCAGGAATTTTACATCTGCCTTTCTTACAGCAGACATGCTGAGAGATCAGTTACCAGCAACTCCACAAGGAGGGCAAAGCACTTCAAGAATAAAGCTTTCTTTGGAAATTCTCCCCAGTCCTCTGCTTCATGTGATCCTGTAATCACCAGCAAGGGCTCTCAGGGAAAGGTGCATTCCCATACATTCCAACTCTAAATCTTAATTCTACTGTGTCTGAATTGGAGGAAGAATCCTTAAATAGGCCAAAATGGAGAATTCTTTAAAATCTTTACTGATTTTCAAATATGCAAAGGTAACAGAGTGAACAAAGAACAGAGAAAATGCTCTATGGTTATTACTGAAAGTTATCTAGTTGCAGTCTCTTACTTGGAGGGAAGTCAAGAAGACAAATATAAAACCAAAGTCCAAACAGTTTCAAATTTCTACATTTGCTACTTTTATGTACATTGACTGAGAGATGAGGTAAGAGGTATAGATCAAGAATGCCAAATATATAGATCACCTCATGTCAAATACAAATAAATCTCTCCCACCAATTTAATTCATGATTCAGAAGTGACCAGTATGTTCTTGCAGCTGCAGTGCCCTTTTAAGTATCTTTATTATTAAATAAAATTACAGCTGTTTGTAGGTACAATTCAAATAACTGGATACAAAGCATTTATGCTTTTTAAACATATTTTTAGACTTACCTTACTAATCTCTGCTTCATATTCCTGCCTCAGCTCCCCAGGCTTGCTCAGTTGGTGCTGTGGCTTGGGGACACAGACTGGGAAGGAGAGGAAAAAACCAAAGTCAACAAACACAAAGTCATGACAGTCAGCAACAAAGGGTTTTAACAACAACAAAGGATTTTAACCACAACAACAAAGGATTCATCATTCCCCTGTCATGGGAATGATTTGACTTAAATCAAGTGCTGTGATTGAAAAAAGGAAGGAATAAAGCAAAAAATACCAAGGAATAAAGTTTACACAGTAGAAAAGCGTGGTGTTACAGAGTGGCAGGAACAGGCAGTGTTTCCCAAGCACTGTATAAAAAGTAAATACAACGGAACAAGTTTCTCAGAGAAGCTGTGGCTGCCCCATCCCTGCAAGTGTCCAAGGCCAGGCTGGATGGAGCCTGGAGCACCCTGGCCCAGTGGAAGGTGTCCCTGCCCATGGCAGGGAGGTGGAATGGGATCATCTTTAAGGTCTCACCCAACCCAAACCATTCCCTCATTCATTCTCTGTTGGTACCCTGACCATAATTTGTGTATTTCACTCTCTTTGTGGAACACATTTCCCTAAGGCCAACCTATCAAAACGTCCCCCAAGGGCACTTGCAACATCATAAACCCCAAAATCCTCCTTCAAAAAGTTAATCAGATTTCACTTCCTTCTCTCTGACACCACAATTTTCAGCTCACAGATTCTTGCATTGACTGAACCCCTGGAATTTTAACCAAACTAACACCTGACAATCTTTTAACCACTTCACTCACTTGACAGTGATAAAGAAACACACCCACAGACTCAAACACTCTGCTTGCAGATGCTACAGCTGGAAATGAGCAATGAACAAGGCCAGGCATTGATAGCCCACACGAAAGGCATGAACAAATACCCACTGAAATCACCAATGTAATTTTTATCTTCTGTGCTACAAATGAAGAAGGCATTGCCCACTTTTGCAGGAGAGCTCTGTCTCTGCCAGCAGTAACACACCTGCCTACCCACAGCTCTGTATTTCCCAACATCTGAAGTCACCCACAGCAATTCCTGTGACAAAGCAGAGACATGCCAGGACAAGTGACACTTCACTTACTTTCCTCATCCAAATCCTGTCCGTTCATCCTGCGCTCGCACTCCTCCGGGTAATCCTTCTGAATCTTCTCCCAGAGCTCCCAGTTGATCAGAGTGTTCCTGCGGGTGTTGTAGCGTGCCCAGGAGGAAACCCTACGCCGACAGAAGGGGCAAGAAAGGCTGGCCTTTTCCACTGTCATCTGGAAGCAGGAGTTGCACAGGGTATGGCTGCATGGCAGCGTGACAGGCTCCACAAAGATCTCCATGCAAATCTGGCACAGGCAGTCGGACAACGACAGCGGGGCCTTGGATTTCTTCGACATGCTGGCTCGAGGTAGAGGAACAGCACTAGGACAACATCAGGGCCTGAAAGCAAAAAGAAACATTTAGGTTCCTTATGGGAAGTAAAATATAAAGGAAAATACAAAATATTTTACAGTTACTTGAAGAAAATGTTAGTGGATTTAGAAGCCTGCTTAAGCGGTTGCTTTTCTCAGGGCCTGAAAGATTCCTGAGGAAGAAGCAGAGCTTTAGAGAAGTCATGGAAAAACTGTGCCAGGTTTTCCTACTGCAGTTTCCTGTGAGCTGAAACAGATGCTTTGGGAATAGCAAGGAGGTGGTAAGGAGAGGGGGAAAAAGAAGGTGAGAGTTCTTCCAGCCACCTCTGTTACTCCCCTCTTCTCCCTATCTCTGATAAAAGATGCTGGATGTGTTATTCCAGTTACCTTAACCTTCCACTCACTCATTTTTTCAGTATATGCACATATACTGTTACTCTCCTCTTCTCCCTATCTATGATAAGAGGTGCTGGATATGTTACTCCAGTTACCTTCACCTTCCATTCACTCATTTTTTCAGTATATGCACATCCTTTGAGAGCTGCTTTTGGCACAAGCTTGCTTCCAGCTTATTCTGAAGGTGAAACACACCAGAGCAGAGCAGCTTCTTTCTCATTCATTTGCTTGCTTAAGGTACGACTACAAAGCTAAAATTCCTTTTTTTTCTTAAGATAAACGAAGAATTAAAACTTCAGCACCTTCTTGTATGACTTGAAACTGTGGGGGTCATCTGTCTCCTCACGCGATTTTTCCACTTGGCCCAGCAATACTGTGGGAGAGAAAACAAAAGACAGATACAGCAAAATAAAAAACCCACTGATATTAAAGCTACAAGCTTCTTAAACAGGCAGCTTTAGAGACAGGAGGCCCTTGAAATAAAAAGGCTGCCATTCCTCACAGAGAACTCTCCATGGAGACAAATACACGTTAAGGCGAGTTTCATTATTTCCGCTATTTTTATTGAAAAAAAAAAACAACCCCCAGGAGGCCGGTGCCCACGGAAAAGGGGTCCCTGGTCCCCTGCGGCCCCGTCACCCCCAACCCTGAGGGTCCCAGCGCGGACTCGGCACCCACCGCTCCGGAGGCCGCCAAAGGCCGCGGCTCCCGCAATGGCGGCTGCGCGGCGCCCCGCCCCTCACTCAGGAGCTGTTCCCGCCGCCCGCCTCACGGCTCCGCCTCCTCCGGCTTCTCCTCCTTCTCCTTTCCTCCTTCCTTCTTCTCCTGCTCTTCTTCTGTCCCCTCCTTCTGCTCTTCCCCCTGCTCCGCCGACCCTGCTGGGAGACACAGCCCTCAGAGGGAAGGCGGGCTCGGCTGCCGTGATAGGTCGGGCGGGAATGGCTTTGCAGAGCCAGGGAGCAGCGTTAGGTGGGATGGCAGGGATGGATCCTTCCCTGGCAGGCTGCTGAGGCCTGGCACAGCCTGGCCCGGGGAGCCGTGCCCGCCCCGGGACGCCGTGGCCACCCCGGGCCCGGCAGTACCCAAGGCCGGGCGGGCTTGGAGCCGGGCTTTGCTCCCTGGCTTTGGTCCTTGGTTTTGTGAAAAATGTGTATTTTAGGATTGGCTTTCTGCAAATATTAAAATGAATATTAGATGTGTTATGTTAGGAAGTGATGCTGTGTTAATTCTCTTAAGTAGTGTGTTAACTATACTTCTAGGCTGTAACATAATGTTAAAATAGAAACTGTGCTATGGAAGATACTTTTTTTTTAAAGAAAGGACTCGCAGCGAGATAGCAGCCACAGGACACCTGAATCTTTCAGAGAAAATGAATTTATTGCTCTCTTATGAGATTTCTTATAACCTAAAACTATATTTAACACAGTACTTAAGAGAATTAATACAGCATTGCTTTCTAACACAACATATATAATATTCATTTTAATATTTGCGAAAAGGTAAAAATAAAATGCATGCATTTTTCACGCATGTATGGATATGCAACAGGCTATTGCTTTTAAGGGTTAATCCTCTGTTAATGTGTGTCCTTTTTCGGACTTATGTTGCCTAGAAAAGGTACTTGGACTCTTTGTTTTTATTGTCTAATACTGTCCTAATCCAAATTGTCCAAATTTTTATTACTTTAATTATATTACTATTTTTATAACCATTTTATTACTATTAAACTTTAAAAATGTTAAAACCAAGTGATTGGCGTTTTACCCGGTTTGTTCCCTGCCTGAGCTCACCTGGCCGCAGGTGTCCAGGGCACATCCCGCCTCAGGTCCTGCTCCAGCATCTCCTCCTGCCGGTCAAACTCGAGCTCCAGGCTCTGCAGGCTGGAGTCCAGCTGAGCGAACCGAGCCTCCAGGGAGAGCAGCCTGCTTTCTACTCTGGGTGGTGGAAAACAACAGTAAGGGGATTTCGGAAGGATTTGGGGCTTTCTGCTGTGGCATTGCATTGTGAACAGCTTCAGACCCTGTTCCGGGGTTTGTGAGAGCAAACAACACTAAAAGTCAAAGTTTGTTGTCACTTCTTTTTGGCAATTTCCTGGTGCAAAGATCCTGACATCTCCAAAAACAGCTGCAAAATTAGTATGTAGATACATCTGTGGCTCTCAACCATGTGCATTATCAGTGGCATAGGTCTTTTTCTAGCACATTTTGAGGTGATTTATGCTTTTATTTGTAATGTCATGGTCTTTTGAACCATTTTCATTTAACATTGAGCAGAATTCTCATTACTCCTCTGGTTAAAAATTATACAAATAATAAACAAGCCACCCACAGTGTTTTTTTTAATAGGACTGTCCTTCCATGGAATGACTGTGATAAAAACCACTTCATAGCTTGTATTTATTAACTGCTTTTTCATTACTTGGTATCTGTTGTGGTTTTTCCTATTTAAAACTGTAAATTATAAAGATGAGGTTTTGAGTTGTAAGCCACTCCACTTTTGCTGAAGAAAACTGCTTTGTTTAAAAGAACTTGCTGTGCTGAGACAAGGTACAAGGGAATGCCAGGATTTATTTTTGTACCATTTCTCTCTTTCCCGGGGAGACAGGGTGTGCTGGGCTTCTGTCACTGTGGGTGGTTTTTATAAACATAGTTTTCTCCACATTTTCCTGTTACCTGATTGACATGGAGGTGTGTTGTTGAGAATCCTGAGGATCTGAAAGCTAATGTAAATAATTCAAAGTTCATTCCTAAGTACTGAACAACTATCTCAGTACTATGTAGTCAATAGTGATTTACTAGCAGAGCATCACCTACTCCTTACAGAATTTTTTGTGATTTTCCTTTTTATTTTACTGGCAAAACTTCAGGCTGTGTCAGCTAACAATAGCTACACTATCAGCAAATATTGTTACCTACATATTTTCCCTTTTTTTCATTCCTAGTTTGCTTCACTGCTTCTGTGCCCTACCTGTGTTAAACACTCTATTGTCTGTATCTTTGGATGAACCTCTTGTAAGGACAAAATACATAGCAGCTGGTGATGCCATTAAAAGATAAAAGGCCAAAACAAAACCCTTAAAATATTTTCCCATTCTTTCACATGTATCCCACGGTATTTTAATGCCTGTTGTCATAAGAGATGGACCAAAAATGCCATTTTTTCCTATCAGCAGCTCCTCTCTTTCCCTGCCTGCCTCTATTCCTGCCTCCCCTTTCACCAAACCAAACCTTTCTTTGGATTCTGTCTGCAGCTGACCTGAATGAGGAGAAAATAAAGACTTCAACAGTGGCATATTTTACTGAGTATCCCCGACCTTAATTCATTGTCTGGCCGATTGTGCAGATCCTTGTCTAACGATTTGCTGTTGTTTCCTGAGGCTAGAGGCTTCCTCTGCAGCCTGGTGAAGTTCCTCTTTCTGGTGTAGGACTCCTCTTGCTTCAGCAAGAATTTTGGGACAAAAATAGAACTTTAATTGGAAAACTAAGCTGGTGTCATGCAGAAATGTAGGGAGTTGAGAAGAACTGGAAGGATTGATGTGTCATAATTGGATTGAATCTGTCAGCACAGAGAGAGCAAGTGCAGAAACTGAGGTGAGTTGGGGTTTGCTGTGAGTGACTTTCAGAGCTGGGCTGTCAGATAATGAGTGTTCTGCCGGTGAATTGCTGGTTAGCAGCTTTTTATCATGGTAAATAAGCTTCCTCACAGCCCATTCTCCAACTTCCTCCTCTGCAAGTCAGAGTGAAGTTATCTAAGATCTCATCACTAATGCTACTCTCAGTGCAGCAGCAGTTCCTCAGCAGCCTTCAATCCAAGGCTTTACTATGTGACCAGTTTTGTCTCTCAAACATGTTTTTTATTGTCTGTCTGTAAATTAATCTTCTGTATTTTTAAGCACCTGCAACAAACATTTCAGCATTTGCCGATTTTGGATCTAAAAATGCCTGTTCAGTTATACCACACTGAATTCCCACAGCAGTAAGTGAATTCTGATAGACTGAGTGCTGCTGCCTCTTGATCTAAGCTTGGAATGAAAAGAGGAAGAAATGGATTAAACCTCCTGTTTTCATTTCCATCATGACCTCTGAACACTTTTTCCTTTAGTGTAAGTGGAGTTACCACTAAGTCAGTGACCTCTACCTCTGACTAGTGTACACACAAACCACATCCCCATTCTTTACCAGAAAGCTTTTTAAATTCCTCTCATTAGCACACAGAACATGCTAGGAAGCCGTGCAGTAGAAGCTCCAGCATTCCCAATTCTCTGCAAGTGTGGTTCTCTGTGAAACCTTATTTCTGCTATTCAGGCATTTACAGAAAATGACATTTTGGAGCTGTCACTCTGTGGGTTTGATTTTCCAGGCCAGTGCAGCATCCCACACTTCTCCAAGCTCTCCCCATTCCCTCACTCCATGGTATGTTAGACACACACTTCTTCCAGCAGTTTCCCACAGAATTAATTTTCACTTTTTTCTTTCAGGAGTTGTTTCTCCCTCTGGTCAGGTCTCCAATTGCTACTTTTGTGTTCACCATTGTGTGAATCAGAGTCACAAAGACTGTGGGTGAACCAACAGTATGAGCAATATCTCAGCAAGAGGAGGAGTTTCTTTCCCAGTCTGGCAGCTGTCTGTCTGTCAACACATCATCACTCATTTCCTGAGGAGAAGTACTGCATCCCATCAGCTGGGATACTCTTGACAGGGATCCTTCTCACTGCAGGTAAACCACAGTTGTATGTCTGACACCTGATTTGACTTTTAAATGTCTCAACACTGCATAGTTTGCCTTTTAAATGTAAAATGTCACAACCCCAGAATGGTTGGGGTTGGAAGGACCTTAAAGCCCACCTCATTCCACCCCCTGCCATGGGCAGGGACACCTTCCCCTATCCCAGGTTGCTCCAAACCCTACCCAGTCTGGCCTTGGACACTTCCAGGGATGCAGGGGAAGCTGCAGCTTCTGTGCCAGGGCCTTACCTCCCTCCCAGTAATGTGAAAATCCAGAGAGCAGGGACAGTATCCTGCCTGCCCTTAACTGCTGCAAATTTCAGACCCTCTTTTGACTCTTTTTCCTGAAGATCCATGCTCATATCTTTGTAAAACTCTGAGCCACCACCACTGGTGCCTGCTGCTGCACAGCCCAGCAAGGAGCAGTGCCAGCAGGGGCAGCTGAGGCTCTGGATTGTTTTTCAGCAAGTCCATGAACCTGTTGGTCACGTTCCTCTGCCAAGTGCAGGCTTTGGAAATGGAGGGTGAATCAGCATCACCTGATTCCCCAGTGACGGTGATTTGCTTTCCTTAAACTTTTAAGAAAGATCCATTCTTGAGGTTTTTTTTTTTTGCTCATGATAACCACTTACTCCTTATCTTTGAACCCTCCAGTCTCTGAGGCATGGTCTGAAAATCAGAAGTTCAGCTCAAAGCTCCAATTAGAACAGCAAGCCTGAATTTCACAGAAACACAGAATGTGCTGGGTTGGAAGAGATCCACAAGGATCCAACTGCTGGCCCCCACAGCAATCCCACCCTGTGCCTGAGAGCATTGTCCAAATGCTTCTTGAGCTCTGGCAGCTTTGGTGACATTCCCTGGGAAGCCTCTTCAGTGCCTGACCACACTCTGGGAGAATGTTTTTCTAATATCCAACCTAAACCTCCTCTGACACAGCTTAAGGCCATTCCCCCAGGTCCTGTCACTGGTCCCCACAGAGATCAGTGTCTGTCCCTCCTCCCCCCTCATGAAGAAGCTGTAAACCTCAATATCTCCCCTCAGCCTCCTCCAGGCTGAACAGCCCAAGTGCCCTCATGCAGCTGCATGCCATGGGTGATGGAGCAACTGCCCAAATCCCGCAGCAAACAGGCAGGATGGCAGCCCAGGGAATGAACACACCATGGAGCTGGTGCCTCTGTCCCTCTTTCCTCCCCAATGGGTGAAGGAGATTGAGCCTGTTCATGAGCTCCTCCCTCCCTGTTTACACCCCACCCTGCTGCCCACAGGAGTTCCCAGAGAAGCCCAGGTTACCCTGGTGTGGTGTCCCATGTCCCAGCCCTCCCTGTCCCTCCCCAGCCCCCCAGGACCTGTTCAGGGTCTCGTTCAGGGAGCGCAGGGAGATGCTGCCCTTCGCCATCGTCCTGGAGAACACCAAGAGGAGGAATAAAAGCTGGAGTGGGCTCGCTCCTCTCTCCTGCGGCCGGCAGCAGGGACAGGGGATCCAAGTCCTGCAGGAGGTTGTTTGTTCCAGGCTTTTTATAGCCTGTATATCCAAATATAGGTCATGGATGCACCAACACACGTCCATGGACGTGTCACACACTGAACCACACAGCCCCTTCCTCTGCCCCACTAATCCCATGGCTTCACTGATGAACTAATTCACAGCTAGCACAAAAGGGAGTAACCACAATTTTCTGCCTTTTTTTCTTTTATTGCTGTGTTTTGGCTTCAACTTGCTGTTGTGCCCACCAGATCATGTCTTGGGCCAAAGTCTCCTGCTGGGAAAGGCTGTACAAGCAGATTGCCTTTGTTTTTTTTAATTAAAAAGGTATGAAGGTAAAATCTGATTTGGATGAGAATGAGTTGTGTTTGGATGCAAGGAGCTGCTTTGAGCAAAACCAAGACAGTTGGAATCTCTTCTATAAAGGGTGGAGAGAGGCAGCACAATCAGATAATGATTTTCCAGAGTTGGGTATGTAAAAAAAAAAGAGCTGGAAATTTTTCCAGTATAATATGAGTCTGGTAACAGCCCACTTGGTGAAACACAGCAGCACAAACCCAAACCTCCCACCTGTGCAGCAGGTCCTCAGCCAGCACTAGGAATTCAGTTCTGTGACAGGATAAGGATAACCCAGGAAAAATCCCTTTTTAAAAAAATTATTTGCCCACTTCATAGGAAATCCAGAATGAACTGAACATGCCCAGAGCTGTAACATTTCCACTTAGGTCTTCCAAAGTGGAAAGGGAAGTTTCCAGCAAGCCAAGTTCTGCTCATCTTGTTTCAAAGCTTTGGGAAGACAGGAAGTATTTGGGTAAGGAGAAGCTGTGCCTTTGGCCCTTGGTATTCACCCTGTGATGGGGGTACAATAAACTTTTGGACACAATTTGGTGTGAGTCTGGCACCATTAGAGTGATTCTAAGGACAAGGGAAGAGTGAGAGAGAAAGCATTTATTAAGACAAGTGTAATAGTTCTTTTTCCCTGATATACACAACTAACTGACAGCTGACCCAGGTGTAACAGTTCCCCTGCTCCTTCTTTTGCTGCAGTGAAAAAATTCAGTTGGCAACCACAGGGAAACAAATTTGATTACCTGTTAATTGATGCATCTCTAGTCTATGCAGCTGCTGACAGAGTGTGATGAAAACCAGATTCCACCAGGCCCAATTTAAGCCAGCTGGGACACAGCTTTATGGGAGAAATCACACAGAGCACTGCAACAGCCCAAACCACCTAGGGCTGAGCCAGTGACAGCCCTGCTGCTGCTCAGCAGCCTCACTTGGCATTGTGGGTGTCTCCTGAGCACTGATTTTCTCCTCCAGCCTTAATTACGTCAGCTTAGCCATGAACTAATGTTACCCCTAAATATAGAGACCCGTTTCACTGAAATTCAAGCAGCAAGCTGCCAGCCCTGCAAGAAAGAGTGGCTGTGTGAGCCACAAAGAACCAGCACGAGGCCAGGGACATCCCAAGTGCACAGCAAACCCCTTCCCTTCCCAGGGACCAGAGGGGTTCCCTGTCCAGGTCACTGTCAGTGCATGTAACTGGCTCTCAGAAGTGGTTTTATCCCTCAGATTTCTGTAAGCACCTGGGTGCCTTAAGGTTCTGGCAATGGATACACTGATACAGAGCTGCTCTGGTCAGCAACCAACACTCTCCTGGAGCCTTTGATCTCTGCACACGACAGCCAGTTCACCTTCTCTCCGTGCTCAATGCTGAGCTTTGGCACAACTCCAGGGTGTTCATTGGAGGCTGCTTTGTTGAGCTTCCCATCTTTTCTGCTGCAAGCAGCTGCTTGGGCCTTTTTCCTGTGCAGAGATTTTGCTGGACTTTTCTGCTGCTTCCCAATGTTGCTGCTGAGATCCCAGAGCAAGATTTTCCCATCGTTTCCTCCAGACAACAAGCAGTAGCCCTCAGGCATAAAGAGCACCTGTGAGACTCCCAGGCTGTGAGCCTGGAACTCCAGCTCATGCTCAAACCTGGCCCCAGTGACTCGGAATATTCGGACTTTACCATCCTGAGCTCCACAGCTGAAGATGTTGCCACAGGAGGCAACAGACAGGGAATGTGCAAGAGGTGGGTTGAAGAACTGCCCAGCTGACTGAGGGCTCTCTTCCTCCATCTCACACTCCTGCAGGTTTGTGGTCCACAAGGGACGAACTTTCTGCAGGTTCCACAGCATCACCTGGAAAAAAAAACAAAACAATTGTTTGTGTATTTTACTCAAATTGGATGTTTAATAGTAAAATAAGCAACCACACTTCTTGTCCTAGCAGAGCAAAGGCTGTGTGTGACTCCAAGGGGTGTAAAGCATGTGGTTAAACTTGCCCTAATAAATGTAGCAAATCTTTCTGGCCTGCTTTGCAAAGTCCCACCACCACACTCTGCAGTCAATGACTCAGACCTCTAGACCATGGAAGAGATGCAAACACTGCTCTAAAAGCTCTTGCATTCATCTCAGCAGTAGTAATCATGACATCCTGCACATCAATTATTGAGAAGGAGGGACAGGGAAACCCTAGCAGTGAATAGAGATCATTATCATTCTGCATTTCTGTCTCTGCTACTTGGCCTATAATAGTCACTGCCACGAACGTGTCTGAAAAATGGGACAGCAAAATCCAAACAGCAGTTGAGGCTGTGGTTTTTAAACAGGCATATTTGTGTTTATTTTTATATCCAGTGGGTAGATCTGGTTTGTGCTATGGAGTAGGGCATGCTTTACCTACTGAGATGGGGCAGGTTGTGCTTTTAGACTTCTTTTTCCAATGCCACCCCAAATCCAAGCCCCCAGTGAAGAATCCTGTGTCTCTTGTACAGCAGTTCAAGCACTACAGATTTATACTGAGCAATTAAAAATAATGCTCTCAAGACTTTTGTAGGATCTGAATTGACAATGAGTATCCTCAAGGCCAACAGATGAAAAAGCACAAGTCAGTCTAATGCAGCACTGGTGTACTGTTTGTTTCATAAAGCTAAGCTTCAATTTGTTGTCAATAAAAATACTCCTTCAGTAGTAATCACCAATAAGAAGTACAGGAGTCTTTAAATTTAGTTCACAAAAGAGCCTGGCTCTGCATTTCTGGGATCCAAATCGCACTAATACATCTGAAACATATTTCCTGTCACTTTCCTGTTACAGTTACTCTGTTGCTGCTGCAGTAAAACTACTTCCACAACAACTGTGATTTACTGTAAATCAGAGGGGCTGGGTGATGCTTGCAGAAAATACTCCTGCTTTCATCAGAGACAGGACTGCAACAATCTGATGAATCCATCAACTGCTGAAGAGCTTTCTGCAAACCAAGTATTTTCTGTCCTCATGGCATTTCCCCTGCTTCATCAAAACTCCTGAAAGAACTCCACCAACCTGAATTTCAATTCTCATCATCCACAGCTTCCCTGAGGGTTTGACAAGCCCAGAACATGTTTTGTAGAGCTCATAACTTGTCCAAAGGCATGGTGCAGCACAGGGCTTCAGAGTTCTGCAGCTAAGCTCCCCTTTGGGAAATGATGGATCTTAAATGCAGCCTCAATGCAGAATGATGCTATTTTCACTGTACAAAAGCACACTAATGAAATCCTGTTCTGGGATACCGACTTTCACCCAAAAACCAACTTGCTGAGCTACAATAAATGAAACTAACACTAAAAAGTCACAAAAAAGAATCAGCTCACTTGTACTGAGTTGTACATAAATGTTTACAATTCTGATTAAAAGTTTTCAGCCACAAGCTGGTGTATCTGCATTTTAGGGACCAAAATTAAGCCAGCTGAGGGACTGAGTGTTTACTTCTCCCAAACAGGCTCTATCATCATGGCTTTAACACATAAAAATACAGTTTATACTAAATATCAGCATGTAATTGCTCTAATGGATGTGAGATGTACTTTGGTTTCAAGAACAGAAGGTGAAACTGCTCAAAGCTGTCACACAAACTTCACCCTGACACCGCTGGAACCACAGAAACCTTTGAGAAGTGACAGTTTTCATATAGGGCTAAACCAGGAATGTGGTCAGGCCTCAACCACTGGAAAGAAATTACTGAAAAATATCTGTTCTGGGCTTAAGTCCCAGCATGGCTCTTCTCAGAATGCAAAGGACAAAGTTTCCTCTTGATGAGAATAGGAAGGTTTAAAAGGCAAAGAACATTTCATGCTTCCAAGATGCTAACAGAACAAAGGATAAATGACACAAATCACTTGTCCTCACAGTGATATGTTCCACTTGGAAAGATGCTGCTCTACCTGCCTGCCTCAAGCACTGTGCCTTCTCCTCACCATCCTTTGCATCTCATCTGCAGTCACCACTGATCCCTAGGGACAGCTGCTGGTTTTGCTCAGTCCAACAAAGAGCCAATATAGCACAAGTGAGCTTTGCAGTGTGTTCTGATTTCCCCTCACCCCACTCACTTCTGAACTGTAAATATCAATGAAGATAAAAACAGGGCAGAAGCTGCTGAGTGGAAAAATTACTTCAGAATAGCCCCAAAACTACTTCAGAATAGTGAGGAGCTTCACAGTGACTGCAGGCTGAACACCTTCGTGCTCGGTGAAAGTCTGTGGGTGCCTCACTACACAGATGGCTAATTACTGTTTCACTTCATTAATACCCATGCACATGTATGCAAATCACCTGCATGTCCAGCCCACAGGAAACCAGGCTCTGAGGCCGCTGAGGTCGGAAGGCAACAGACGAGCAGATGTTGGAGTGTCTCAAGGACCGGCTGACTTTCTTGCTTTCCAAGTCCACAACCTTTATGGCCCCCGAGTCATCGGCGGCAGCCAGCAAGCTGTCGGTGTCGTTCACCGACAGGCAGTTGATCTCCTCCTCGTTCACGTGGAAGCGCTGCAGGGGCTCCTGCAGGCAGCGCACATCCAGCACGCTGATGGTCTCTCCGTGGGCCGTGTACAGCGTACTGGGCCGCCGGGCTGAGAACACCACTGAGGTCACGTCCTCCGCCTGCGGGAGCCGCAGCTGAGCCACGGCCGAGCCCGCCCCGTCCCAGAGCGCCAGCTCGCCCCGCTCCGCGCCGGAGGCCGCCAGCCCTTCCGTGCTCACGGCCAGGCACAGCACGGAGCAGGAATGGCCACCGCTCCACTGCACTGCCATGCTCCACGGACACCCTGAAACAAACAAAAACGAGCCCTGAATGAGGTGGTTGCTGGTGTCATTTTAGCAGAAACGCATCAAGCAAGAAGATCATCCTGAAATGCCGGTGTCCAGTTAAATCGGGCACCACCACAGCTCAGGACAGCTCAGTACCCAAGTGGAGCTTTCGGGACACCGCGGGGCTGACCTGTCTGTTCCAACCTAAATAACACAATGAGACTTTTAAAAAGAAGTATTACTAAGTTAAAACAGGTTGCAACATATTTAATAGGCTCTCAGAGCACACCCACGGCGCTCACCAACCTTAACCCTTCCTGGTGTGACTGCCCGCATCAGCCTGTTACAGCACTGCTTAGCGCAGCACATCAGCAGAAAATTAAGATAAGGACGAAAAATGGTAGCACAAAAGTGTTGGAGGGACTGGGAGGCTGCAGAGAAAAGCACATGGTCCGTGCATTTATTTAACTACTGGGCAACAAACGGCTTGTTTCTGGCGGCTTTACCTTCTTTTGTTTTATTTTTTTTAACCACGTTATGTTTTCCATGTGATTTTTGTTGACCCAGATCTAAAGAGCACCCAGAGCCCATTCATTCCACCAGAGGAGGAACTTCGCTCTTGGCGATCAAATAACCCTGCAGAGAAGGCCGATACCTTCCCCGCAGTTCGCTTCGGGACACATTCGCGGCCGCCGCTCCCCGGGGGTCCCAGGTGAGTCGTACCCCGCCAACCCTCGGGCCCTGCGGCAGCTCGGTCCGACCGCCCCCCGTCCCGGCAGGCCCGGCCCTACGGCCGCCCCCCGGCCCGGCTCAGCTCGGCCCGGCTCAGCTCGGCCCGGCCCGCGGGGCGCGGCGCTGCCGGGGCCGTCCCGGGGGGCTCGGGAGGCGCGGGGCCCTCAGCTCTCACCTCAGCGCCCCTCGGCTCCGCCGCGCTCCCCTCGCCTCCCCCGGGCTCCGCTCGGCTCCGCCGCCGCCCCCGCCCCTCGCCGGCCCCCCGCGCCCGCCGCGCACGCGCGGGGCGGTGCCCGCGGCCGAGATGGCGGCGCCGCGCGCCCCCGCGCCGTGAGGGCCTCGGGCGGCCCCGGCCACACCGGGCGGGCGAGGGCAGCGCGGGGGGCGATGGCGGCGGGGCCCGGCCCCGGGCCCGGCCCCGGGGCGGCCGCGGCGTCGTGGGGAGGGCCGGGCTGGCGGCTGCCGGGGCGGGTGTTGGAGCTGGTGTTCTCGTACCTGGAGCTGCGGGAGCTGCGGAGCTGCGCGCTGGTCTGCAAGCTGTGGCACCGCGTCCTGCACGGCGACGAGAACAGCGAGGTGTGGCGCAGCCTGGCCGCCCGCTGCCTGGCCGAGGAGGCCCTGCGCACCGACATCCTCTGCAACGTGCCCACCTACAAGGGCAAGGTGAGGCCGGGACCCCCGCCCCGCCGGGACACCCCCTCACCGCCTCCCCCGGCGCTCGGGGACACCCCCGCGGCCCTCCGGCCCACCCGCCATTGGAAACCGAGGGGGCGGGAGGCTGGGGAGCGCCACAGGGTTTTATCTCCTAGAGCCACAATGGTTCGGGTTGGAAGGGACGCCTCCCACTAGAGCAGGCTGCTCGCAGCGCCGTCCATCTCCCCCTCCCGCCTTGTCTCGCCCAGGTCCGTGCCTTCCACCACGCCTTCAGCACCAACGACTGCTCGAGGAACGTGTACATCAAGAAGAACGGCTTCACGCTGCACCGCAACCCCATCGCGCAGAGCACGGACGGGGCGCGCACCAAGATCGGTTTCAGCGAGGGCCGGCACGCCTGGGAGGTGTGGTGGGAGGGCCCGCTGGGCACCGTGGCCGTCATCGGCATCGCCACCAAGCGCGCCCCCATGCAGTGCCAGGGCTACGTGGCCCTGCTGGGCAGCGACGACCAGAGTTGGGGCTGGAACCTGGTGGACAATAACTTGCTGCATAACGGGGAGGTGAACGGCAGCTTCCCCCAGTGCAATAACGCGCCCAAATATCAGGTGAGGGGGTTTGGAGTGGGCTTGGAGGGTGCTGGCTGTCACTCGCTGTCCCAGCTGGCTGCTGAATTGCTCCTAAGTGACTCTCAAAGGTCTCTTTGCCTCCCCTGTAGAAGGCAAATGATTCCACTTTGTGAGCTCTTTCCCCCATTGATTTACTGCTTGTGCAGGCTACACCTGTCTGGTGCTCAGTGCACCTGACACCCTGGGTTGTTCCCACACTTTAATCTCAAACTCTGAGTGTGAAACCTGTACTGTGGGTGTCTTTGACATCGTGGTGCTTTTTGGAATAAAACCTGAAAGACTGTTGTAGCTTTCTGAAGTAGCAACTTGCCCCACAGCAAGGTGAGTGTCTGAGGGCTTGTACCCCTTTGTTGTGTGGCAGGGTGAGCTGAAGTTAGTGCTTAGGTGAGATTCTTCCTGCAAAAACCTGTAGCAGTGCTGTTTGCCGCTGCTTTGCTCAGTGGCCGCCTTCCTTCTGTGAGTGACATTTCTTATCTGGAATCTGATGTTCAGATAACTTCAGGGTGTTAAAGAGCAGAGGCCACCCTATCTTTTTGTCCTTATAGAAGTGCTTGTCTTGTCATTCTGCCTCCTCACACAACTGCTGGATTTGCTCGTGTTACAACTTAAACTGGATCATTGTTATTTCCATCTCCTATTCAGAGAATGGGTTAGAAGGGACTTTAAAAATAATCCACTCCAAGTCCCAGTGCTGTGGCTTTGTTTCACTTGTGGATGAAGATCTATCTAGTACCTTGCATGTGATATTCTTAAATTTTGTGTGAAAGTTCCAGTCAGTGACCATTTGATGTATTTTGTGTTTATTGACACCTGTGCAGTGATCTGCTCATAGAAAACGTGCTTACAGGGAACACATGTGTGTGTTAGTGTTGGCTAGAAGAAATTGCCAGTGCTGGGGCTGGCTGGAGAAGAGTCAGGAGTTTTTGTGTAGTGCCTGCTCTGCTTGTGGCTGTTGTCTGGGACTTTTGTTGGTATCTGAAATAATGCGTGCTGGATAAATGCAGGGAGCATATATATTTATTTAGGTGTTTCATTTTACATTTTGTACTGAAATTTCCTTTTTCCTTGTTGAGGGAACACCTCTGTCAGTGACAGCACCTGCATATTAATCTATTCTGGGATTTTTTTGTAGGTGGCACTTGCCTTTCTCTAACCCATTGTCTTTAAAGATGCTCCTCACAGAGCAGTTGCTGCTCAGTGATAGCAGCAGCTGAACACAGGGCTCAGGTAACTTGGAGCCCATTGCAGAGATTCCAGAGCTCTGCAGTATTTCCAAAGCACACAGCACAAAGTGCCTGCTCCCAGTGCTTTCACAGGTTCATATGGGAAGGGTCATGCTTGTTATCATAAACAGGTGGTGGATGCTGTCCTGCTTCAGATCATGGTGAAACTGAGAAATTCCCTTCATAAGAGCAATCAATAATGAGACACGGGACAGCCCTGCTTTAAAATTCTCTGCTGTGTTCCACTGTGCATTATTTTTGTTTCCATCTGAACATGCTGACCCTCTCTGTGTGTTATTTTTACTCTCCCTCCTGTCTCTGTTTCCAGATAGGTGAAAGGATTCGAGTTATCCTGGACATGGAAGACAAAACATTAGCGTTTGAGAGGGGCTATGAGTTCTTGGGAGTTGCCTTCAGAGGACTGCCAAAAGTTTGCCTGTATCCAGCAGTGTCTGCTGTGTATGGTAACACAGAAGTGACTTTGGTCTACCTGGGAAAGCCTCTGGATGGATGACATGGATTGTCTCGTTGGGACGTCGAGATGTGGATGTTTGGGAGGAGAAATCTGCATGTTGGTTAGAGGGAAACGTGTATTAGAGGAAAAAAAAAGAACAAAAAAGTGTGGGTGTGTGTCCAAGAGCCATCCAGGGAACCACGTGGAGTTTGGAAACGGAGGACCAGCCGTTCTTCAGAAATTGTGTTACATTTCCTCTTTCTGCCAGGCCAGAAAAATCCTCAGGGCTGCAGTTGGTTGAGTGGGAAGCTGACACATGCATGTCGCAGCAGATTTTATTGCTAAAATGGCAGTGTGACCTCAAACATTTCTGAAAGGACTTGATACAAAAATGCTTGAGGAAATTACCCTGGGATTTGTAAGTGGCGTGTTTTGTGAGAGACTCCCATTTCCAAACTGCTTGTTCCTTCCTTCCTTCCTTCCTTCCTTCCCTTCTTCCTTCCCTCCTTGGGGCCAGCATGGGGGCTGGAGCAGAGCTGGGGGTATTTACAGTTTTTAGTGTCCTCAGAGGCACGGTCTGTGCAACTGCCCTTCTCTGGTATTACCATACAACACGTGTGCAGCTATTTTTAAGTGTATTTTAAGGATTGTATATAAAGAAAACGTTGAAAAGAACAGTTAAAAGAAAGGGTTTGCTTTATTCTAACTGGGACAGAATTTCTTAAAGGGGGGAAAACAAAATCACCCCCCTCCCTGGCACCAGAACACACAGCTGGGACAGGTGTGGAGCCTTCATGTCAGTGCAGTTCTGTTGTGATGTGTTTTGGGATGCTCTTGTGGAGTGAGGTGCTGCTTTGGGTTGTTTCCTGTGAAAGTTTCCATGGCTTCAGGTTTGTTCTCTGTAGGAAACAAAAACGTTTTCCCCACGAGTTTCCCTCAGGAAGGAAGGCTGAGCACAGCACTGAGCCTGCCTTCCTCTCCATGTCAAAAATGGCACCTTTTCAAAGCATTCTCTCACTTGCTGATCACTGTTGTGAGATGTCTCACCTTGATGTGGAAGGAGCATTGGGCTTCTGCAACCAGACCTTACTTTCAGCTTCAGTGGCTTTATAAAGCTTTAAGGCTTTCCTGAAACTTTCTTAACTGAATGAAATCCCCCAGCACCCCAACATTCACCTGCCCAGGACTAGTAAAACTCTCACCAGCCCTTTGATGGGGATTCTGGGTCACATTCAGTGTTTGTGCTCTTCACTGATTTTCTCAAAGCCATGTCCAGACCCCCCAGGCGTGTCTGTGTGCAGGCCTGTGCAGGTTGGGGAGCTGCCAGGTGTGGTGAGGAGGGAATTCCTGGTGAAACCACTTTGCTGTGAGGCTGGAAGGTCTCTAGGGAACCCTAGGAGGGCCTTTAGCAGGGCAGGAAGGCTGTGACACCCATGGCTGGCTCCTGACTCTGGTTTTGTGCTGGTTGGCATCTCCCAGAGCTGCCTGGGCTGTTTCAGAGCTGCTTTTCAGAGAGGGAAAGGAAATGTTTATACAACTTCTTTTTGCTTGTTTTTTTTTTTTTTTTTTTTTTTTTGTTTTGTTTTGTTTTGTTTTGTGCTAGAGAATGTGAGTTGCTTGGTACCAGACACTGGCAATTCTCTGAGCATGGAAGAAAGAGGAATTCCTCTTGGGCTGTTGCTCATCCCCTTCCCTGTTCCTCAAGGAAGTGAGTGAGGCTTTGCCTTGAAGTGCTTTTGGCCAGGTAGATCACCAGGCTCTGCCCTGGAACTGTGTAAGTTGTTACAATTTAAAGGATTTAAAAGTATTTATTTGTTCTGTGTGTTCATTGCTGAAAGGCAAATCAAGGTCTGTTCCTCTTGCTGCACCAGACAGAATGTGCTGTGAGCAGTGGAGGTGTTTGAGGTGCTGAGAACAGCCAAATAAAGGATGTGGGACAGGCATCCAAGTATCTGGACAAATCTGTTACAGGCATTGATTGTACTGGACTGTGAAGTGTCTGCAGAGCAGAACCACGGGGCATAGAGTTGGGGATAAAGGAAACAAAACCCTGCCCAGTTTAGGAAAATAAATAGTCCCCAGGATGAATGTATCCTCAGTGCAGTCCTGAAAGATGCAACCTCTGCTGTTGTCCACGATCCAGTTAGAGGCAAGGAAACCCTGAGAATTCTGAGGAGTTTTAATCAAAAATTCAGATTGATTCCCATTCTTCAGACTGCATCTTACCCTCTAAATAATTTCCCTCTAAATCAGAAGTGCTGAAAGTTGAACATTCCTTAAGGGTGGGTTTGGGCTGACTCACTTGTGTAAGATTATAACTTATTCCTGGAGACCAATGCTGGCTGTACAAAATATTAAAATAAACTCTGCTATCATTCAGAAGGATCTGTTGGTGTGGATTGTTGGAATGGCACCTGCAGAACCCCACAGATGGGGGGAAGAAGGGAGCTGCAGTTTGGTGCCCCAAGAGGACAGAGGTGTTGGGGCTGTGTGATCTGCTGTGTGCCTGCTGGGAGGGGGTCTGAGTGCTTAAGGAGGGCTTGGAAACTCAGGGATCTGACAGCTCTGATGGGAAATTGCCTCCTCTGAAACAGGGATGCTCTCTCCTGACTGTGGGAAAGGCATTCCTGCCTGCTGGGGGCCTCTGGGCTGGAGATGGGGTGGTGTGGTCACCACTGCTGCACCGAGGGGTCTCCTTCCCCCTCAGCCTCCTGCTCTGTCCTTTGCTTTCCCTGTGCAAGTTCAATATTTCACAGTGCTTTTAGGAGGAACTATTGTGGGTTTGAGCTCTGAGGCACTTTCCAAACTCTCTGCACCAAGAGTTTGCTTTTTAAGCAGTAAATCCTGGCTGGCACCTCATCCTTTCCCTGTGTTCACAGGGGTCTGAGGATGAGGGAAGAGATGAGGATCTGACTCCATGTTTCAGAAGGCTTGATTTATTATTTTATGATATAAATTACATTAAAACTATACTAAAAGAATAGAAGAAAGGATTTCATCACAAGGCTGGCTAAGAATAGAATACCAAAGAATGATAACAAAAGCTTGTGACTTGGACAGAGTCCGAGCCAGCTGACTGTGATTGGCCATTAATTAGAAACAACCACATGAGACCAATCACAGATGCACCTGTTGCATTCCACAGCAGCAGATAACCATTGTTTACATTTTGTTCCTGAGGTCTCTCAGCTTCTCAGGAGGAAAAATCCTAAAGAAAGGATTTTTCATAAAAGATGTCTGTGACACACCTCCTGCAGGAGCAGAGAGGTTTGTGCTGGTTTGCCAAGAAGGCAGAGTTGGTTTTTTTTAGCCTGAGGTACCTCAGAGTCAGCTGAGCAGTTGTTTGGGGTATTTTACCTGCCCTGACAAGGGATTTAAGGGCTTTGGTCAGGGGGAGCATCAAGTGTTCACAGCCCCCATAACAGAAATCAGTCAGATTAACAGGTCTTGGCTTTAGACTCTTACAGGATTTCGGGATAAGTGAGCCTTTTATCTGTCATTTTAATAAAATCCAAAATTCCTTGTGGTTTGAGTGCGCTGTGAAATCTGTTGGAAGCTGAACAGTCAGTCCTCTGTCCCTGCCATACCTCTGGGGAGGTGAGGAGCTCCATGTGGTCACTGCTTTGGGGACAGAGGCTGTTCCTGGCCTTGGTGGCACTTTGTGCTGGCCCTGAGCCGTCTGTGTGACACCTCAGGTGCTGCTGACAAACTGATCAATCAAGGTGGGTGGGAAACTCCCTCCTGGAAAATGCTTTTATCCCAGCTGGAAGGCTGCAGTGAGTGCACATTTTTGGGAGCCCTGTGTGCACCTTCCCCTGGCAAAGGCCCCCGGGTCCTGTCCCTCCTGGCTACGTTTCAGGTGACAAAGCCAGGCAGGAGCAGATGGCCCCGGTGCTGTGGCTGTGCTCTTCCCTGCCTGCCTCCCCATGTGACAGTGAGAAATCCAACTTTTCTCCCTGCCTATCTCTGATCTACATTTCTAAACTCCCTGAGCACACTGGGTGTGTTTCCAGATGGCTGCCTCTATTTTTTTTTTCCTCTTCCATTTTGGCTGGGTTGATGACAGCAGCGATGAGTTAAAATAACCCTGGGCCTGATCATAGTCTGATCATGCAAAACTGGATTTTTCAAAGTATTTAAGAGGTGAGCAGTCCTCGGTCGTTCCTTAAGCTATGTATTTCAATGTGAATATTTCAGTTTTCCATGTGAATATTTCAGTTTTTACATGTTATAAATAGCTCTTAGATGTGTAAGTGAATTTTTTTTTTTCACTTACTTGCAGTGAAATCTGCAGACAGAAGACAGATTTATTGAAATTGCTCTAAGATCCTTTGTACACTTAAAAAGCTGCTTTTCAGGGGGCTGGCAGTAGCCATGCTTGACTCTGTAAGTGACATTAAACCACCTTGTGCTGAAGTGTGATTCAAAGAAAAAATGAATGAAGCAGGGAATGAACACAGAAAGCTTTTCCTGCTGGACTTGCTAATTCATCCCTTAAGCAGTTTTTTTTCCTACAGCTGTGACTACCAAAGGAACTCTCCCATTTCCCCACGAGAGGGCAAAGTTGTGGGGGACTTATGCTCAAACAAGTGCTGATTACAATAAATATTTTAAATGTGGAACCTTCCCCCTTAACAATTACTTCCTGTTATTTTCAAACACCAAACCAAACTAAAAAACCTCAACAGAAGTGGATGATGGACATAGAATTTTTTTAAATTCACTCCTTCCTTTGAGCCCTGAGTCCTGAAATAGGCTGAGCAAATATTTGCATTTCAGAAAATTATTTTTAGTGACACCAAACTGAGCTAAAGCTCCAAGATCACCTTAAAAGACTGAAAGGGATTTGAGAGGCTCAAGCAAAATGTCAGAATTGCTGTTCAAGGTCCACTTTTTCCAATACTTGCTTTTTTTCCCCTCAGGTGTTTATGATGAAGAAATAGTGATATCAGCAAAAAATTATTTTTAAAAAATCAATTGCAGTTGAAAAAATAAATCAGAGTAACTGAAAGGGGATTTTGAAATTAAACTCATTGTATGCTTACAAGTGTTGTTCATTCTTCTGCAATTTTACCAAGTCAGGAATTGAAGGGATTTTCCCTGGCAGGTGTGGTGTGAGCTGCCTGCAGTGGTTTCATGTCTGTTTGATTTATTTTGCCTTTTTTAATGTGGAGTTTCCTTTCCTTAGGAGAACTCAGCCATATCCCATCACTTTTAAAAAGCAATCTAAGAGAGTAAACTCTACCAGCCCCAATATGTGGCTTTATAAAGTGCTGGACAAACCTTCTAGTTAGGAAATGGATGCTAGCCAAAATGCTTTTTTATTGTACTCAAGTACTGCAGGGGTTAACATTTTTCATGGAATCCAGATTGGTTTGGTCTGGAAAGGAAGGACTCATTCATTTCCAGCCCTGTCATGGGCAGGGATATCTTCCACTGGACCAGGCTGTACAGCCAGTCCCAAATCATGTCTTGGGTTTCTTTGATGGCTTTCTGTTTGTTTTTCTGTGCTCAGGTGACAGAGGCCACTTTGCTCACACCAGGTCCCATTTGCATTGGGCACCTGACCCCTTCCACAGGCTCTTGTGCAAGAGCAGAGCTGGAGGGTGGGATCTTGCTTTGGAAGCAGCCAAAACATTTTATCTCAGCTTCAGCACAAGGTTTGATCTATTCCTGGGTAAATAATCAACATGAGCAGAGTGGATCAGAGCTGGAACATCAGTGGGGCTCAGGAGAGGGTGCAGGATGGAAACCAGGTGGGTTTTGTGGCCATCTCACCCCAGAGTGCTGTGCAGGAAGGTGGAGAACAGGAGGGAGCTGTGATATTGATCTTGTGTCTGCCTGAACCTCCCCCTCCTGTGCTCCTGTGCTGATTCAGGTCCCAGAGTGAGAGCTGGAGCTGCTTTCAGCCTCTCCCAGGGATGGCATTTCAGATACAGCAGTGATGTCACCTCTGTTACACTGCTGTCCTGTGTCAGAGTTTGTTTTAAAGCCCCACAGAAATATCCTGGCAGTTTTCCTGGTTTTTCACCCATGACCAAAGGATATGTCCTAAGTGCTAGAGCAAGCTCCAACTCCAAACCTGAAACCCAGGCTTTGTCCCTGGTCCCTCAGGGAGCCTGCTAGAAATGCAGTGATGCTGTGTCCATGGCTGAAACCTGGGAAAAGAGGATTTTGTAGGGTGATTTGCTTCCAGATCTGCCTGCCAGAGCAGGCTGTGGCACAGGGATGTTGGCCCTTGTGGCCAGAGAGGAAGATGGGTGGGACATGCTGAGCTCTGCAAGGAGCTGAGAGAGTTTCACTTCCCTTTGGGTTTGTGACTGAATTACTCACTTCTCTTCAGCAGAAAGGCAGCAGGGAGGGAGTTTGTGGGGCTGCAGATGGGGGTATTTTTTTTTTTTTGGTCAAAATTTGCATTCCTGAATGATGTCACAGCAATGACTTGTCCAAACCTTCTCCTTCTCAAGCCTCCAGCCTTGAGAGTTTTAGGATAAAAACCAAGAGAGAGGACGTTTAGATTTGGTATTAGGAAGAAATTATTCCCTCTCTGGTTGCCCAGAGCAGCTGTGGCTGCCCCTGGATCCCTGGAAATGTTCCAGGCCAGGCTGGACAGGGCTTGGAGCAACCTGGGATGGTGGAAGGTGTCCCTGCCCATGGCAGGGGTGGAACAAGATGGCCTTTAATGTCCCTTCCCACCCAAACCATTCCATGATTCTGTGATAAAAGACTTTGGTAAATGTGCTGGGGTAGCTGGATTGGGAGGGTTTGTTGCTTTCAATGGTTTCTTTTATTCTACAGTACAACAAAGGTCAATTTATCCACATTTGGCAATCCTGTGGGAAAAGCTCGGGCAGCTCTAACTGTAGTCAAAGTCCAAACTAGAAGAAAGCAACCTGGTTGTGGGGCTTTCCAGCCCCTGAGGAGATCAAGGAGGAATCCCAGGATGGTTTGGGCTGGAAGAGACATTAAAGCCCATCCAGCCCCACCCCTGCCATGGGCAAGGATGCCTTCCACTATCCCAGGCTGCTCCAAGCCCTGTCCAGCCTGGCCTGGGACACTTCCAGGGATCCAGGGGCAGCCACAGCCACTCTTGGCAAAAGATCAGAGGTATTTCCTGACTTTGGGCACTGGTTTCTCCTGCAGATGTTCTCCAGAACATCTGGACTGTCGTGGATCACAAGGGAGGGGATGCACTTGGCTTCCAGTTGCTCAGAAATATAAGGTTCTGCTACTTCAGCATCCAACACATCCTGCAGCAGGCTGTGCTCTGTCACCATCATATTTTCTGGAAAAATCCCTTTGCCCAGGGTTTCTCTCCTGGGAAGCTGAGAAGCCTCAGAGGAAAAGGAAAACAACATTATCTCATTTGCTTCTCCTGTGTTCTGCTGCTTTGGAATGTGGTTGGAGATTGTTTATCCAGCAGGTGAATTGTTTTTATTTAATGGCCAATCATGGCCAAGCTGTGTAGGACTCTGAAGAAAGTCACGAGTTTTCTTTAGTATCTTTTAGCCTTCTGTGACTATCCTTTCTCTATTCCATAATATAATAATATAATATAATAGAATAGAATAGAATATAAATTCTTTAATAAAATAATAAATTAGCCTTCTGAGAACATGGAGTCAGATTCATCATTCCTTCCTTCCAATGATGGGGAACTTCAGAAAATACCACAGCACTCTGGACCAAGAGATCCAGATGTTCTCCTGCTCTCCCAGGAGAAATTCACCTCAGCCTCGTGGTGTGGATCCAGAGGAGCCCCCAGACCCCAGCCTGGGAACAGCAGGAGTGTGGGGGCTGTGAGCAGGGCTGCAGGGAGGGCAGGGGAAATGAGATCCCTGCTGCAGCTTTCCCTCTCCAGCCGCTTCCTCCTCATTTACAGCCCCAGCAGGAAGAGCCCTGACCGCGGATGGAGCTGCCTGGGCTGGACCTGCCTGTGGGAAGGGAACTGGGCAGAGCCTCACCCCTGCCTGGGGTCTGGGAAGGGGCTGTGGCCCAGCCACTGACCCAGTGTTCCAGATTGTATTCTATTACCATCTCTATGGCAGTTGTCTTTTGTCAAGTGGGCAGTTTTCCTTATCTCTTCCACAATCACTCCTCCCTGGGGAGGGAACATCTGCTGATAACAGCTATTGAATGTCATTGCATGGCTGATAAGAACTATAATATCCCATTGGGAGATGTGAGCCCAGAGGGAGGAGCCAAGCATTGCTACGCAGATATAATCTGGAGATTCTGCAACACCAGCACGGCTTCTCCACAGGATTCCCCAGAGGAACAGCAGCTGCCTCTCCTTCCACAGGATCTTCAGAGGAAGAATACATCCTTCTCCACAGGATCCCTGCTCCAGCAGAACCACCCCTGACACTGCAGGAGGGCTGAGCCACAATTCCAATGGGACTGCCACCAACACCCTGACCCACAGGGTGTCAGGTTGGGTTCTGACTCTGTCAGTGCTGTTCTGGTGCACTGCATTGTTTATTTTATCCTTTTATTTTCTTCCCTATTAAAGAACGGTTATTTCCTGCTCCCATTTTTTGCCTGAGAGCCCTTTAATTTAAAATTTACAACAATTTGGAGGTATGGGGAGGGTTTACATTCTCCATTTCAGGGGAGGCTCCTGCCTTCCTTAGCAGACTCCTGTCTTTCCAAACCAAGACACTGAGCCACCTCAGGACAGAGCCCTCCTGTGCTGGCTAATGTCACTATTAGGCTGGACGTGACATGCACACGTGATCAGGGTCCAAGAAGAAAAAAGTTTATTTTATGTGTCTCTAGCTTATATACTCTTAACCAAGTGTGATCTTAAGTCCTTAACTACATCACAATAACTTATTATATTCATTGGTGCAAAGCAATTAACATCAATATAATTGGCAAAAGTTTGACAGAAATTTAAAAGGCACCTATACACATCTGCTTATGCATGTAGTTTAGCTTACAGAAATTTTAATGTATCTTTTCTCATTTGTTCCATGCTGATGGCCTTGTCTTCTTCCTTGCTATGGATTCACTCAAAAATCATCAATTGTTATTTCTTCTATTAACTCAGCTTTGCTTGCAGGCCAGCTGTCAAGCCCCTCCATGGCTGCTTGTTGGAATGAGGCTGAAGCAGAGGACAGAGCACCTTGCTCACTGAACAGGGATGTGTTAAGCACTGTAATGCCAGGCCAGAGCTGTCAACAGTGGATTTTAAAGCCTGTTCTTGTGTGTGAATATCTGAATGTCCTTGCTGTGGCTTTACATGTGCAACAAATGCTCCTGGCAAGGAGAGCAGTTGTTGAGGAAATGAAAAACATCACCCTTACTTGAGAAACCAAACTGTTAATAAACAGGTAATAAAGAAAACAGCATGAAGGTGTTGGTGCTAACTGTGGAGGCTGGGTGAATTCTGATGCCTTCCACAGCCCTCTGAGGCTTCAGCAGATGGAGATCCACTTGCTTTGCAGGCAGCTCTCACAAGCATCCATACCAGTGTTCAGTCAAAAATTCCTCTTCCCTTCCTACCCTGCACTCTCAGGAACATGGGTTTGCCTCCCACTTAACCCTGTTCCTTCCTTTCTTCTGATTCCCACAGAGGAAATGAGCACCTTTTGGGCACTGAGGGGTCAAAGGAGGGATACTCTTGAAGTTCTTGCTGTGGGCTCCTGATTGGTGTTTAGATCCTTGCTCAAATGTCCTCCAAACCCAAAGACATAATTTTTCCCAATTGTTTTTGCTGCAGCTCACCTGGATCCCTGTAGGCTTGTTGCATGTTGTCAGTCTGGGGGCATTTTTGCCTCCCTCTCCTCCCTGATCTCCCACAGCCCCAGCTCCTCTGGTGTTGGCAGCAGGGTGGCTGAGCAAGCCCAGGGCTCTGCTCACAACAACCCAGAACTAATCCTGCCTTCAAAGTCTTCTTTGAGCCCTGCTTTCCATCAGAAAACCTGGCAAGAGCTAGGAGATTGCTGACAGCTGGAATATGCTGAAGAAATTCCTGGCTGTGAGGGCGCTGAGGCCCTGGCACAGAGAAACTGTGGCTGCCCCTGGATCCCTGGAATGTCCAAGGCCAGGTTGGATGGGGCTTGGAGCACCCTGGGCTGTAGGAAGGTGTCCCAGCCCTTCAGGCTGTCCATTTCAGCTTTTCCCTTTTGCCCATGGAGCAAATTCTGTTTTCTTTCTTGTGTTCATGTTTCCTCTTAAATTGAAGGCAACTACAACTGCTGGCAGCTCCTGAGATACAGGAGACCTCAGGCTTCCCTTGTTTTATCCTGAGCAGGTGATCAAACAAAATAAATTTAATTAAGGATGCTTTGCACCATCATCCCTGGCAGAACCATTTTTTAAATTCTTGCCAGTTCTCCATCCCACTGGGAGTCAAGGAAGCCCATGGAGAAATATTCCTGTTTCTCTTTTCCCCCACTCAACAGGTCCTGCTGCTGAGTGAACCATGAGTGACCCTTTGGTGCTTCCACTTGGGAATAAATCACATTTCCTGCAGGAAAACACATGCTCAGTGATGGGGCTGCTGTTTCCTGTTGCAGTTTCCCCTTTCCCAAGGGTCCTGTGCTGGGTGCATTCCAGGAGAGGCTGGGAAGGATCCTGCCCTCTTATCACAGCTTTGCTCTTGGGCTGTGTTTGACAACTTGAAGGCTGTTAAGGGAAAAAGATTGTTTGGAGGAGGAGGAGGGAGGAACAGAAGAAGCTTACTGGGTGTAAAACCATAAGGGGATTCCCAGAAAAGCCATTTCTGCAGCTGCAGGAATTGCAGCTGCACGTCTGGACACGGCTCCAGGCAGCTCAATCTCCTTCAGTTTAACCCACCTGAGCTTTTGAGCTGCACTGGAGCTCCCTGAAGGGCTGATCAGAGGAGCAGCTCAATCCCTGTCCCTTCCTTGTGCTGGTATTAAAAAAAAAATTAACCCCTGTGAAAAATGTGTATTTTATGATTGGCTTTTCACAAATATTAAAATGAATGTTATGTGTGTTGTGTTAGAAAGTGATGCTGTATTAATTCTCTTAAGTAGTGTGTTAAGTATAGTTTTTGGTTATAACAAAATGTTAAAATAGAAACTATGCTATGGAAGATACTGTTTTTAAAAGAGAGGAACGAGGTACTCCCACTGAGATAGCAGCCACAGGACACCGAAATCTTTCAAAGAAAGAGAATTTATTGCTCCATTATCAGAGGAAACAAACTTCTTCACGCCTCGTTCAGGCTGAAGGCACCATTAGGATTCAGAGGAAGAAGCTGACACTGACCAGACAGAATCCTGTGTTTGAATGGAGTTTATGCATCATGTATGAGGTGTATGAATATGCAACAGGCGATTGTTTTTAAGGGTTAATCCTCTGTTAACGTGGGTCCTTTTTCAGGCTTATTTTGCCCAGACTGTCTGTAACTCTGTTTTTATTATCTTGTATTGTCCTAAATCCCAATCGTCCAAATCATTATTGCCCTAATTAAATGACTATATTTATAACAATTTTATTACTTTTAAAATGTTAAAAACACGTGCTTGGCGTTTCTCTCACCCCTCTCACACATCAAATCCTTGCTGAGAGGGTGGGTGGGGGTGTGAGGGGAGGAAAAGGAGGGGACCCAGCAGCAGCTTCAGGACCTTTTCAGAGCCATCCGGCTGCAGGATGTGGGGAAAGTGTGAAGAGCAGCAGCAGCACAGAGCCCTGGGGTCAGCCCTGAAGTGGGGCTGCTCTCCAGGAACTGCACGGTGGGAAAAACCTGGATGGGCCCTGCAGGGGCTCTGCCA
The DNA here is from genome assembly GCF_028551555.1 of Melozone crissalis. NCBI lineage: Eukaryota > Metazoa > Chordata > Aves > Passeriformes > Passerellidae > Melozone > Melozone crissalis. The sequence goes on from NW_026535812.1 coordinate 5,135,370, forward strand.
GCCCCTGGAGCTGCTGGGCATGGGGGCTACACTGCCCTGGCCTTGGGGATGGGCTGGGGGCAAAGCAGGGCGTGAAGGAGGTTGTTTTGTCTCCCAGTTCCTGCTGGGCTGCAGGAGGAAGCTGGTTTGACCCCCAGGGCATCACCTTGAGGTGGCACCACAGAAAGGAATCCATCAGGAGCCTCCCAAATCCATCAGAATCCATCAGAAGCCTCCCAAATCCATCAGAATCCATCAGCTGGTTTGACCCCCAGGGCATCACCTTGAGGTGGCACCACAGAAAGGAATCCATCAGAAGCCTCCCAAATCCATCAGAAGCCATCAGAAGGTCTCCCAGAGCCTCCCAATGCAGAGAGCAGAGGATGCCCAAGTGCTGCAGCTCTGCCAGCTCCTGTGTCTCCAAGCGCCAGGTGAGGGCTCCTGGCAGGGTTTGGGGTGAGGAATTTGTGGTCATCAGCTTTTTTTGTGTGCCCTGGAGCAATGCCATGGGAATTTTGGCCTTCTGTGAGCTTCTGCCAAGTCCTGTTCGCTTCTCTCTTCTCCTTCTTGATTTTTATACATCAAACTTCCTTGAAAATGGAGGAAATGAAACCACAGGGCTTTTTTGTGAGTGACAAGGGAGAGGTCAGCCTCCTCCCAGAGAAGAAATGAAATTTAAGGGGAAGGCAAAGAAAATGACCTCCCTGGTCATTTTTGCTGGTTTCAGGACTTTGGGGGCCATGTGGTCTGGCAGCTCATCTCCTGACTCTGCAAATATCCCATGGGCACCATGGAACACGTGGCATATAGAGCATGGACCTGCTGATCACAGACAGGTCCTGCTGCAGGGCTGGATCCTCTCTCCATGATTTTTAACCCTTTCCCAGCTGGGTAGATCTGGGCAAAGTTTTCCTCCTCAGAGGCTGGGTTAGCTGGGGACTTGGGGGTGTGTGAGGAGCCTGGGAATGGGGAGACATGGGGTGGGGAGATGGAGAGCAGGGCTGGATGGGGCTGAGGAGGAAGGGGACCTCCCTGTGCATATTGCCTTGGAAATGGGGATCTTTGTTTCCTGAAAAGCCATTTCTGCTGAGTTTCACACGGGGATTAGCACTCAGGAGGTCCCTGCATCCGGGTGGTTCTGATTTGGGTTTGCCGAAATCCCCAGAAGCCCCAGGACACCCAAGAGACTGTGAGCAGGGGGATAGAAACATCCTGAATCTCACTTAGACACTGTGAGGGACAGGCACTGGCATCCTGTGATGGTGTTCACAGGGGTCCGAGGATAAGGGAAGAGATGAGGATCTGACTCCATGTTTCAGAAGGCTGATTTATTATTTTATGATATAAATTACATTAAAACTATACTAAAAGAATAGAAGAAAGGATTTTATCAGAAGGCTAGCTAAGAATAGAAAAAGAAAGAATGATAACAAAGGCTTGTGGCTCGGACTCTCGGTCCGAGCCAGCTGATTGTGATTGGCCATTAATTAGAAACAACCACATGAGACCAATCACAGATGCACCTGCTGCATTCCACAGCAGCAGATAACCATTGTTTACATTTTGTTCCTGAGGCCTCCCAGCTTCTCAGGAGGAAAAAATCCCAAGGAAAGGATTTTTCATAAAAGATGTCTGTGACAGCATCCCAAATTTAGTGGACACTCAACACCTGGGACATGTCCCGCTTGGCTTGGGATGCAACAGGAAACACCAGCACCTTCTTCTCCTATAGGACACACATCCCTTGGCTCCTGTCACACCCCTGGGCTGGGTGCTGGAGGCAAGAGGGGTCTGGAGGGACACAAGGGGAATGGGTGCCATGCAGGGGTGGCATTTCCCCATCCTGCATGGCTGTGCAGGGCAGAACCACCGTGGTCACCATCTCTGTGGGCTGAGCGTGGGTTCTGCTGCTGGAGCTGCACAGAGGAGCCACCATGCAAGGCTTGGCTCATCCCCAGGAGCTGTGTGACACCCTGGCTGCCTGCTGGGCCCCGTGGTTCCTCCCTGCAGGGTGTGAGTGAGTGCATGACCCGTGCAGGGAGTGCTGTGCTCAGTGAGCAGAGCAGCAGGGCCCGCTCGCTCGCTGCCTCCATGTGACTGCAGCTTCCGTCGCTCCTTCCGCAAAGCCTAAATTGGTGCTCAGCCACAGGGCGGGTGGCACACGGCCCCCAGGGTGGCACACGGACCCCCAGGGTGGCACACGGACCCCGAGGGTGGCACACAGACCCCCAGCCCTGTCCCAGGACCCTCTGAGGGGCCGCAGGATGGAGCGTGCCAAAGCCCACGCGGTGAGTAGCTGCCCCCCATAGCTGTGCTGGGGGAAACACCCAGCATAGGGGTTCCTGCGCCAGTCTGGGGACCTGTGTGTCACCAACAGCAGTGCTCGAATGGGTTGTGGCTGCGTGGGCTCGTGCTGGGGTTGGTGTGAAGCGTGGGGAGCAGCCAGCAGCTCCCAGGGCTCTTGGATGTGGGCTCTGGTGAAGGGCTGCGGGCAAGGGTTTCCTGCTGGGGCTGCTGCCTCCTCTCCTGGCTGGCCAGGTGCCATCCCACCTGCTCCAGGGAGCACTGGCAGGATGGAGGAGCTTCTGGTGCTGGGAGAAGCCGAGGAAGGTTGAGGTGGGTGAAGGAAAGGGGGAGTTTCTGCAGAGAACCAAAACTGTGTTCTTTGGGTGCAGCAAGGACTGAGGTCCAGGAGAGCAGGGTCCCTCTCCTGCCACCATGCCTGGGTAGGAGTTGCTGCTGGACCCCAAGCACTTGAGAGAGTGAAAGGTGCTGTGTGTCACTTGCAGCCTGGGGAAAGGGGACTGCCTTTCTAGAGTAATAAATTCTGCTTTGATAATTTACCAGCTCAACACTTAGGCTGTCCCAAGGAAGGAGACAGCCCAGGACATGCCCTGCTCCCTCTGTGCTACAAGGCTCTGGCTCCCTGGGCTGCCCAAAATAACCCTGATTCTCCTTCACGCAGTGGCAGCTGTGAAAGTGCCGTGTGTCAAACACTGGCTGAGCCCTCACTGCTCATTTGCCTGAGTTTCAGCTTTTCCCCAGATGCAAATGCCGTCAGCTCCGCTCCCACCAGGTCAGTGATGGGCTCTCCAGCAGGAGAGCCTCTGCTTCCCTGGAAGGGTCCCCAGCACTGGGATGGGCACTGGGGGGACATGGGGGGTGGGCTGGTGTCCCCTGGGGAGTGTTTGGTGCCAAGAGGGGCACAAGAGCCCTGCTGGGGGATGCCCTGCTGGAAGGATGCAGCTCAGTGGCCTCCACGAGCAGCTGTGCAGCAGTGATGGTGCCTTCCCACTGTGCACTGCCACCCCCGTGCCCGCCCTTCCCCAAACTGAGGGAGCCCCACCAGGGCTTCTGCTGGGCTGGGTGGGCTCAGTGCCAAGGCTCTGTGCCCCTCATTCCACGGGCAGCATCACCTGGGGCTTTTGGGGTGAATGGTTTGCAGCTCCTGACCTCCTCCCCTGTGCCTCCCTCTCCACAGGAGTGCCGCCACTGAGATGGAGGCCCCGCTCCCTGGTCTCTCCCTGCTGCTCCTCCTCCTGGCAGTGGGATGGGGAGGCAGGACGGACGCAGCCTGGGCACCATCTCCTGGGGGCTGTGAGCTTGTAAGTCCTCTCTTGTGAACCCTCCCCACTCTGAGTGCTTGGTCCTGCCTGGCAAAGCCCAGGCAGCTCAGCATCTCCAGACCTTCTCCATCCCAGCTACTGGCTTGGAGTGGACTGGTGTGCCAAGGCTATGACCAAAGAGCCACCTCCTCTCCTCTTCCTCTGCTCCCCAGACTTGTCCCTCTTCATCTCCTGCCTCCCACAGTGGTGCTAGATATCCTCCTCTTCCTTCAGGTGCAGAGCATCATGGACTGCACTGGCAGATGGCTGAGTTCCATCCCAGGAAACCTTCGAGGCGACACCGAGGAGCTGTTCCTTGATGACAACACTATCCAGGTCCTGAGCAATGCCTCCCTGCTCCTGTATCCCCACCTCTGGCATCTCAGCGTGACCAGGAACCGCCTGGAACTCATTGAGCCCGGTGCCTTCCTCAGCAGCCAGGGCCTGGAGGTGCTCTCCTTGACAGACAACCTGCTCTTCACCAACTACTCGTTGACAGCCGCTGCTCTTTCTGCTCTGCCGGCCTTGAGGATGCTGGATCTGGCTGGAAACCAGCTCAGGGAGGACATGGTATCAGTTTTAGTCTCAAACCTGTCTTCTTTGGAGTCCCTGTCTGTGGCCAGGAACATCATCATGAGGTTGGACTCGTCCACCTTCACAAACCTGACAGAGCTGCTGGAGCTGAACCTGGAGAAGAACTACATCTTTGAGATTGACAATGCCTTTGAAGGGCTGCAGAGGCTGCAGAGGCTCAACTTAGCTTACAACTACCTCCCGTGCCTGGTGGGGTTTGACCTGACCGAGCTCAGGGTGCTCAATCTCAGCAACAACGTCATTGAGTGGTTTCTGAGCATGGAAATTGATGACCTCTTTGAGCTGGAGGTGCTGGACCTGTCCCACAACCGCCTGCTGTTCTTCCCTGTGCTGCCCAGGCAGAGCAAGCTGCACTCCCTGCTGCTGCAGGACAACAGGATGAGCTTCTACCAGCGGCTCCCCAATGGCACCTCCCTGGCCAACGTCACCATGCAGTTCCTGATCATCGATGGCAACTCCACCAACATCACCACGGTCAGGCTCTGGGACGAGCTCTGCCACAGCAACCTCTCCTCCCTGCGCCTCCTGGACATGAGCCAGAACGAGGTCTGGGGCCTGCCAGATGATTTCCTGGCCCAGATGCCCTCCCTGACCCACCTGAAGCTCAACCAGAACTGCCTGGAGGCATTTCACCTGCCAGAGCAGGACCCCTTGGCCAGGCTGACAGAGCTGGACCTCAGCCAGAACCAGCTGGTGGAGCTGGGGGTGAAGGTGGGCACTGGGGACATCCTGCCCAGCCTGCAGCTCTTCAACCTCAGCACCAACAGGCTGCAGGCTCTTCCTCCTGGGATTTTCACCCACACCAGGAAGATCACTACCCTGGACCTCAGCTACAACCGGGTTGCCCTCTGTCCCCGGCCAGGTGAGGCTGAGGGTCTCTCCTGCGTGGATATCAGGGGTGTGGAGACCTTGAGCCACCTCTCCCTGGCTGGCTGTGGTCTGCAGGGCATGGGCGGCCGCCCCTTCCAGGGGACATCGCTGATGCACCTGGACCTCTCTGACAACCGCCAGCTGCTCTCCGGAGACCTGGCCTGGCTGCAGGACCTTGTCCTGACGCTGCAGGTGCTGTCTCTGAGGAACACCAGCCTCTCCTCCGCCACGGACCTCTCTGTCCTGAGCAGCCTGGTGCGCTTGGACCTTTCTGGGAACTGCCTGGCCGCGTTCCCCGCCTGGCTGGGCGCGCTGAGGCTGCGCAGCCTGGACCTGCGGGACAACTGCCTGCCAGCGCTGCCGCGGGACCTGCCACAGCAGGCACCGCTGGGCAGGAGCCTGCGGGAGCTCTACCTCAGCCACAACCCCTACAACTGCTGCACGCTGGGCTGGTGGGACGCCCTGCAGCAGGCCCGGGGGCTGCGTGTGCCCGACAAGCAGGAGGTGACCTGCAGGCACGGCCCCCGCACGCTCAGCCCCGGCGCGCTGCCCCAGCCCGTCCTGCAGAGCTGCCAGTGGCACACGGCCAACATGGAGCTGCTCTACCTGGTGCTGGCTCTGCCCACCTGCCTGACGCTCCTGGTGGCCTTCGTGGTTGTCTTCCTCATGCTCAAGGAGAAGCTGCTGAAAATGGTGAAAAATCGGTGTGGAGCGTCCAGCCCTTACTGATGGCTGAGGAAGAGGAAGGGCTTGGGAAGGGTCAGTAATAGGAGGTGGTCAGGAGTGCAGGTGATAACCCCTCTGAGGTGGTCAGGATGGAAAGCTGATGGATGCAGGACAGGAGGTGCTGGGGGAGCTGCCATTCCTGCCCTGATGGTACCCAAAGGGTGAGGGCTGTGTCTGGTGATGGAGCGCTGGGAATCCTTGAGGAAGGTGTCTGCAGCAGAAACCTTCAGCTGGTGCTGGTGAGAGCTGAGTGGACACAACATCAAACATTCCTTGGTTGAAAAAACAGGTCACCCAGAAAAACCTGTGGATGCCTCGTCTGTAGAAGTGTTCAAGGCCAGGTTGGAGTGGGCTTGGAGCAATCTGATCTAGAGGAAGGTGTTGTAACCAGATGGGTTTTTAAAGTCCCTTCCAACCCAGACCACTCTGGGATTCTGTGACAATTTTCTCCAGCACTGCTTCCCCCCCCACCTTCCAGCAGTTCTTTTTATTTATTCCCACCTGTAGCCAACTCAAAAAATCTTCCAGATCTGCAACCAGCCTCCACAAAGTGCTCCAGGCTGGAGCAAACATCACCTGGGTGCTGTGGAGAAGGGTCTCTCTAGTCACAGCTTTCCAGCACTGCCAAACTCGCAGGCAACCCTACTCATGCACCATATGGATGTGCTGATAAAGACAGGCATTGTCAGCAGGGCTCAAAGACACATTTTGGGGTGTTGTTTCTTCACTAAGTCACAGTTTGGGCTAGAAAACTCCATTAGAAACAGCCCAAGTTGCAACAAGAGGAATATTGATTGAAAAGCAAGGGAGTAAATCATATCCCTCAGCAATATTTTATAATGGATTTATGTTTCTCCAGTGACTGCTGGATTAAACATACAAAGGAAACAAGAGAAATCCTTCCTCTTTGTTGTGCAAGCCCTGCTCTGGTGGGCAGTGCCCGGGGGTTTCCTCCACCCAGCCCTGCTCACAGCAGCTCTGCCTCTCCCAGAGCAGCCAGCACTACCTGGGGAAGTGCTGCTCTGCTCCTCGGGGGTCACTGAGGGGAAAGGGGAAGTGGTGGTGGTTTGTGCTAACTCAAAAGCCCTTCTGAGAACTGGAGTGGCTTTATTCCTGTGGCACTGTTGGGATTTTTCTAGTGAAACATGTTTAATGGGAACGGGGCACAGGGAAGTGTGCAGCAGTGCTGGAGTGGAATTCTGGGGGCTTGTCCTGCCTGGGTGTGGGCTCAGTCAGTGATGTCGGGTGTACTGGGGATCAAACCTGGTGGAGTTGACCTGTGAGGTGATGGAGGGAGATGCCCAGGCCTGGCCTGAAGCTGGGAGGATGCTGGGGATGGTGAAGGAGGGCAGACAAGGCAGGGCAAACCCATCCCAGGCACAGGGACTGGCTCATGGGGAGCCTGGTGTGGCTGCTGGCTGTGCAAGGCTGCAAAATGGATGGGTCAGACCCTGCTAGAGCAGCCAGCATCTCCACTGGGGCTGAGAGCAGTACAGGCTCTGGAAACCCATCTGCCAGATCTGGCTGGGAAATGACCGCTTTCTGCCCCAATTTTAGACTGAAATAGCCAAAACCAAAGCAGGCCCCAATTGGGGAATCCCTCAGCCTATTTTAACTTCTTTTGCCTGTAAGCTGCACCCTGGGGGACAGCAGTGACCTATAAATACCTCCCTGCACCGTCCCCAGCTGCATTCTGGTGTCTCCCTGCTGGCAGGGTGAGCAGATGTCCCTGAGAGATCCCCTCTTCCTGGAGCTGGGCTTGGAGAGGGATGTGTGTCCTTCCCCACCTCCACAGCTGGACAGGGATGTGTGTCCTTCCTCACCTCCACAGCTGGACAGGGATGTGTGTCCTTCCTCACCTCCGCAGCTGGAGAGGGATGTGTGTCCTTCCCCAGCTCCACAGCCAATGCTGCTGCTCCATCTGGCATGGGGAGCAGGGTGCAGCTGTGGTAGGAGCCCAGGCACCTGGCACTGCCCAGGGCATGGATAAAAAGGAGGGATTCTTAATTGTATGGAGCTGATGGGGACATTCAGCATTCCCTCATGGTGCCTGGAAAGCTGTGGCTCACCTGGAGCTGTGATGTGAAGGGGATGTTGGGGCAGCAAGAGGAGATTCCACTTTCTGAGGTGTCCTTACAAAGCTGCTCTCAGCATCCTTGCAAGGCCATGGTGATCAGGGAAGGTCCTTGGTGACTGGAGAACCCAGGGGTCCCACCCAGCTTCAGTAACAGGCAAAAGGCCATCCCAGAGAGCAACAGGGCTGTCACCCTCATGTTGGGAAAGCCATGGAATGAATATTCTTTGTTTGGAGCACAGCTCTAGAAAAAGAAGGTGGCTGGAAGAAGCCAGCATGGACTGCTGAGGCTAAGTTATGCCTGCCCAACCTGCTCTCAGGATGACCCAACCTTTCCTCTCAGGATGAAATGGACGGGTCTGTAGGCAAGGGGAGAGTTGTGGATTCCCTGTGCCTCAGCAAGGCTTTGGACACAATGTCCCACAACATTCTCCATGCAAGTGCAGATGTCAAGGTCTGGATGGGTGAGCAGCCAGGCAGGTCAGGATCAGTGGGAGCGAAGTGCAGAGGGCTGTGGCTATGGGATGTGCTCTGCCATGAGGCTGCTGAGGGGACTGTTATGGGACCTGTCCCATTTTATGTCTTTATGCATGATCTAAAGCTGCCTGTGAAGTGCCTTCCTGTCATGTTCCCAAACTGGGAAGAACAGTATGGCTCCCTGCTGAAGGTCTGGGGTGGGCTGGAGGGATGGGGAGCAGGAACCTCACAATCCAGGCACTCCTTTGGCCTCACGTAGCCCTCACTGGGGCTGGACACAGGACATGTCCTGGTCAGGATGAAGCTGGGGGCAGGCTGGAAGTGGAGGAGAGGTTCCCAGGGGCCCTCTCCCTCCCAAGTGGGAATTCTTTGTGTGCTGTTATGTTGCAATTGTTGAGGCAAGGCCTGTGCCAGACCCCTGCACGCTCTTTCCTGTCCTGGGAGAGCTGAGTCAACCTTTACATTTTTTTTTTTTTAATTTTGGCAAGTGAGGGCTCAGCTTTCATTTCTCTCCTGACTGAAGACCCCCTTGGCCAAGTGTGAGCTCCCTTGTCCTCTTTAGTAAAGCACTGTGGTTTAACTGACACTTGCTCCATGTTTTTCACAGCAACAACTCATTTTGGGGTGTAGGAGGAGAGCTCTTCCAGCTGCTCCTCCAGCCACCCCTCTCAGTTATGTCAGCAGTTTGTTGAGGCCCCTCAGTTTGGGATGAAGGCCCTTCTCACTCTCAGCCCTCCCAGCTGCCTGGGTTCAGAAAGCCAAAATCCAGGAAGCTTTTGGAGTTGTAAAATTTCCCAAAGAATCCTAATCTTAGTCCTCCAGTTCTTACATGAGAGCAGGACTGATCTAGTAGAGCCCAGCCAAGGCAGACAGCTGGATTAAAACCTTCAGTGGGACGAGTTTGTCTTACTCTAGAACCACCCCCAGCCTCTGACCTTCTACCACTCTGGTTTTTCTGATATTTTAAGCAATTTCTCCCAGAACTGAGCACTAATGAGGAAGCATCACCCAGGAGTGTAAGGATTCAATCATCCCATTTCAGCAGTTTGAAATCACTGTCTTTTTAAAAGTACTTTCAAGACTAATTCATTTTCAAGATATTCATTCTCTTACATGTAAGGACTTATTTTTGTGTAAGCTAAAACTGAAGATTTAAGCATGCTAGGGAAATGTGAGAGTAATATTCTCAATGCAGAGTTGATTTATCCAGAATGACTGATACATATTTAACCTCTCAGCAGGCAATAATAATCACCCTATTTGTACAGTACAGATTTAACAGTGTCCTCAGGACATGAATATTTAACACCTCATTTTCAGCCAAAGCTGACTGAAATGTAAGAAATTGAAAGATTAAATAATTTAAAATTCTTTTATGTAGAAAAAGACTAAAACCAGCCAACAATTTCAGCTATGCAGTTTCCATTTAATCAAGTCTGGCTCCTTAAATAAAGCTGACTCAAGCCTGGGATTGCTGTGGCACCTTGGGTTCTCCTGAGCCAGTGTATGGTGACATTGTTCTCTCTGCTGGGACACTGAGATTTGTCTCTGAACTGCCTATCTTTGTCTGGAATCACATTTCTTCATCTGACTCCGTGTCCCAGGCACAGGACTCCAGGTGCTCATGCTGTGGGAAATCCACCTCAACGTTGTAAACAAAGTCAGGGTCATCCCTCCTCTTCCTGTTCTTTTCGAAGAGCTCGTCCATGATGCTCTTCCTTTGGGCCAGTTCCTTGTCATCCAGTTTGTTCATATCCTCCTCTGGGTCAATGGTGTATTCATGGTGATATCTTCCCAAGCTGTCAGACAGGCTCTGTCCTTCCAGATGATCTCTCAGCAGCCTGTGCAGCTTCTCCAGCTGGTGCAGCGAGACCCCTTCCAGGTAGGGCTTGTGCCGGGGGTTGTTCTTCAGCTGCTCAGCAGCGCTGATGCAGTCTGGGGAGAGCCAACACAGCCTCCTGCAGCTCCAACAAACCTCTTCCCACTGACACACCTCCTCCCAAACCCTCCCCAGGGTGTCTCCAAACCCTGCAGGCTCAGAGAGCCATTGAGATGGGGGCTCCTCGGACAGGCAACATTACCCCCGTTGCCACATTTCTCTTCACAGAGAAAAGCAAGGCACAGTCATTCTCAAAGATTTCTGAGATTCACATTCTCTGAACTTAACACAATTCTTGTCACTTGCTGTGCATGTGTTGTTGTGCCAGAGTAGAATGCAATATGGAAATTGTTTACTCAAAGTAAAGATATTTTGTTCCCCTGGCCTATCAGGGCCAAGAGTGTGTGTGTGTCCACACTGTCATGGGACAGTCATGAGAGAATCAGAGATGAGTGCAGCTCTGTGCAGTGCAAGCAGTTGTGAGTGAGTGCATGGCAGATTCAGTGTAGATACAATGTACATAGTATAATATAATAAAGTCATTAATTAGCCTTCTGATGATAGAGTGAGATGCATCATTCTCTCTCCCTCACCAACACTGGAGCTGCCTCTGATTTACAACAGCCCCAGCACAGCCCCTCCCTGGAGGCTGCTGGGAGGGCACTCAGTGTGCAGCTACCAACGGGCTCCTCTGCATGCAGGAAAAGAGTGAATTCATTCCTGCAGACAGGAAGGAATTTCCCTCACCTGAGAACCTGGAGAAATTCCTGATGGGCATGATGCGCTGGCGAGTCTTCTCCTGGACGTTGTCTCTGTAGATGAGGATGATGGAGGGGGGCTGGAAGCAGATCCCACATTTCTGTGCAGTGAAAGTCATCCTGGCTCCATCATAGTCCCCAGCAGCTCTCCCTGGGAAACAGGGAAAAAGGAAAACAGGGGGCAGAGTCTCTCAGTCGTGGTATTTTCTGGGGTCCCCCGTGGCAGGAAGGAAATGATGAATCTGACTTCATGTTCTCAGAAAGCTAATTTATTATTTTATGATATTACATTGTATTAAAGAATGCTATACTAAAACTGTGTTAAAGAATAGAGAAAGTATACTTACAGAACAAGATACTAATGAAAAACCTGTGACTGATTCCAGAGTTCTGACACAGCCTGACTGTGACTGGATATTAAGTAAAAACAATTCACATGTTGGATAAACAATCTCCAACCACATTCCAAAGCAGCAAACACAGGAGAAGCAAAGGAGATAATAATTGTTTTCCTTTTTCTCTGAGGCTTCTCAGCTTCCCAGGAGAGAAATCCTGGGCAAAGTGATTTTTCTAGAAAATATGGCAGTGACACTCAGTGCTGTTCTTTTTGTCAGGAATTCAGCAAAATCACAGAACCCCAGAGTGGCTTGGGTCAGAATGGGCTTAAACCCCATTCTAATTTAATTATGAAATTAAATTAGAGGGGAATTAAAAATCCAAATGTGTTGCAGCTCTGTTTCCCAGCTCAGTGAACAGCACTGAGCGCAGGTGTTACTTTTATTTTGAATAAAATAAATTGGTTAAAACCCAATGTTTTTATTGGTTTAAATGTTCTTATTGGTTTAAATACTTTTATTAGTTTAAATGTTTTTATTGGTTTAAATATTTTTATTGGTTTAAAACCTATGAAAAAATTTGTTTTAAATGAGTGAAAATATGTCAAACATGAAGGTGATTTCCAGGCTGCAGTAAGGCCAAGTAAGATATTTTACCCCAAAAAAATCAATGTATTTCTCCACATTAAGAAAAATCGCATTAATGTTGAAAAGCTGTTTTGAGGCAGAATTGGAAGCAGTTCCTCCTTCGTAAAAAAATCACATAGGAAAGACTTTGAACATGCAGTAATGTCCTTAAAAATGGAAAATTTCCAGTGCCAGGCTGGTGGGGATTTGGAGGAACGTGGAGCAGTGGAGGGTGTCCCTGCCCATGGCAGAGGGTGGAACGAGAGGAGCTTTAAGGTCCCTCCAGCCCAAACCATTCCGGGATTCTGGGAGGATGAGAAGCACAAACGCGAGCAACTCTTCGGGTCTACGGCAAAGAGCGTTTGGATCTCCCGGTAACCGGGCTGGGCCCTTCCCTGCCGGTGTCACCGGTGGCTTCGGGGTGTGGGTCAGTGCCCGGGGCCGTTCAGAGCCGCAGTTGAGCCGCACGAGCGGCCGAGCCCCGAGCTCTGAGCTCGAGGGGCAGCGGGGCAGGGCCGGGCCGGTCCCTCCCAGCCGAGCCCGTCCTAGAGAGGCAGGAGGGACCACAGAGTCCTTCTGGTGCCACCTACCCACGGCACACACTGTGTCCAGACAGCTCTGGGATATCCCCAGTGAGGAGACTCCACATCCTCTCTGGGCTCTGTTCAGGGCTCAGGCACTGCCCAGGAAAGTTCTTCCTCATGCCCAGGTGGAGCTGCCTGGCTCAGTCCCTGCCCGTGGCTCCGGTGCCATTGCTGGGCCTGGAGCAGAGCCCGGCCCTGCTCTGCCCCTCCCTGCAGCCGGGGCCAGCCAGGGCTGAGGGCCCCTCTCAGCTGGGGCTCCTCTCCAGGCTGGGCAGCCCCGGCTCCCTCAGCCTTGCTTGGGCATGGAGATGCTCCAGGCTCTCCCTCCGCTAGCCCCGCTCCAGGCACTCCCAGTCTCCCTTACACTCTCGCCCTGCCCCCTCACCTCGGGGGGCGTAGAAACACATGTCTTCCTCTTCTCCTTCCTCCTCCTCTTCCTCCGGCTCCATCTCCATCTCCTCCCGCTCCCGCTCCTCCCCCGGGGCGGTCCAGCCGCTCCGGGCGGTTGCCATGACTCCGCCGCCGCCGCCGAGCCCCAGCGGCAAAGGCCCCGTCTGCCCAAGGCCTCCTTCGGGCTGCCCACAGTAACGCCTGCGGAACACGGCTTCGCGCAGCAAGGCGTGGGCGGGCCCCGCGCGGTCAGGCGGCGCGAGGGGCAGCCCTCGCGGGCCGTGAGGAGCGAGCCGCCATGGCGGGCGGGCGGCGGGGGCCGGTGCGGGTCGGGGCCGGGCTGGGCGCGCTGCTCTGCGCCCTCCGTGAGTGCCCGCGGGGAACCGCGCCGGGAAAGGAGCGCGGGGCGGGCAGGGTTAGGGAGCCAGGCTGGGAGAGCTGGGGGTGTTCCGCCTGGAGAAGGGAAGGGTTCATGGAGAGCTCAGAGTCTCTGTCAGTGCCTAAAGGGGCTCCAGGAGAGCTGGAGAGGGACTGGGGACAGGGGATGGAGGGACAGGACACAGGGAATGGCTTCCCACAGCCAGAGGGCAGGGATGGATGGGATATTGGGTCGGAATTCTTCCCTTGTAGAGTGGCGAGGTTCTGGCACAGGTTGCCCAGAGCAGCTGTGGCTGGAAGTGTTGAAGGACAGACCTGGAGCACCCTGGTCTTGGGAATGCATCCCTGCCCAAAGCTGAGGGTTGGAACAAGATGGGCTTGAAGGTTTCTTCTAACCCAAACCGTCTTGGAACTATGGTTTGGCCAGTGAACCAAGAAACCTCTTCTGTTCTTTGGTCACAGTCAAGAACTGCTTCCCTTCTTCTGGGAGAGGTTTGCAGATGAGGCGTTCGTGGGTTATAAAACTTTTCCAGCCCCTGTGGTCACTGTTGGCTCTGTGTCACCTTAGATGTGCAGGCAGCCTGTCGGGTCACCAGTGTCACACAGGAGCTGCTGAAGGAGGGGTTTCACAGGTGAGTCCTCTCCCTGCCCTCCAGCACCAGGATCTTCTGTTGGAAGAAACTTCTTTTCATGTGGAATTGTATCAACTCCCTGGGCCGTGATCCCTTTGAATGTATTAGCAGCACCAAGGGATTAACCAGCTGTAGTGGAGGGAAAATAGGAGGCCCCTTTCTAAAACCTTTGTGGAGACCATTAGTGGTTCTGAGACATTAACAAAGAAGTGAAACTTCATTTTGGCCGTGGATGTGGGGTTGAGGTTAAGAAAGCTGGACAGGGAAGTGTGATCAGAATGAGTTGCACTCGGTGTGAGAGCTCATCTCATCTGAGAAACGTCTCTTGGGGTCTTGTGCCCCACTTTTGAAGTGTGGGTGTAAATGTTTTGCTCCTGTTGCTGTTTGAAGGGACCTGCTGGTGAAGGTGGAGCTGGGGGAGGATGCAGGAGGATGTGCAGTGGCAGCTCAGGTGCATCTGCCACCAGGACTCTACGTGGATCCCTACGAGCTGGCAACGCTGCAGCAGCACAACCTGACCAAGGTAATGGCCCCAGCACCAGGACATGTGCCAGTGAGCCAGGGAAGGACTCAGGGATTTGGAATGTCTGCTCATTGTCTGGCTCATTGGAACAAGGTGATTATTCCTGGAAGGAGGTGCCAAACAATTTAATCTTCCTGGTGTCTCCTTGTAGCCCAGCTTGCTTGGCATCCCCTGGTGCTGCTGATATTGTCACACACAGGGGATGTACCAGGGAGCTGCTGCTCCTCTCTTAGCCCCAGGTGAGCAGCTGTGCTAAAAGGGCCTGGGGTTCAGAAGGTGGAAGGGAAACCTGTAGCCATGATATTTGCTGAAAAATCCCTTTGCCAGGATTTTTCTCCTGAGAAGCTGAGAAGCTTCAGAAGAAAAGAAAAACAATAATTATCTGCTGCTGTGGAATGCAACAGGTGCATCTTTGATTGGTCTCATTTGGTGGTTTTTAATTAATGGCCAATTACAGTCAGCTGGCTCAGACTCTCTGAGAGTCACAAGATTTTCCTTTCCTTTCCTTTCCTTTCCTTTCCTTTCCTTTCCTTTCCTTTCCTTTCCTTTCCTTTCCTTTCCTTTCCTCTTTCCCTTCCCTTCCTCTTTCCCTTTCCTTTTCCTTTTCTCCTGATGAAATCCTTTTTTCTATTCTTTTAGTATAGTTCAGATATATCATTTTCTTTTAATATCATATATATCGTAAAATAATAAATCATCCTTCTGAAACATGGAGTCAAGATTCTCTTCTCTTCCCTCATCCTGGGACCCCTGTGAACACCACCCAGAGAGGTGCTGGTGAGCTCTAAATCACATGCTGTGTGGTTGGATTGAGCAGCTTCTCAGCTTGGTTTTCATCCCAGCTTGGTTTTCATCCCAGCTTTCTGTGCTGCTGCCCAGTCTTTGCTTCACATTAGAGATGTGCAAAGGCTGTGGCTTTTTTCTGCTTAGGTGCTTAATTGGCCTAAAACATGGGTGCAAAGGCTGTGGGCTCCATGGTCAAGCTGACACCTCACAGGTCTGGCTGTAGGCACAGTGACACTGTGAACTTTTCCCACACAGTCTTGGAAAGGTATTTTGGAGCAGCTTAAGGCTGGGAATTCAGGAATTCCCAACCTGATCACCCTGACCACAAAATCCCTCTCAGTGTCAGAACGAGGAGGGGAAACAATTTCTGATTTCCATCCCAACCACTCCTATGTCTCTCCCTGCTTGCAGGCAGTGCTGTTCCCTGCTGCCATTGATGTGGAGGCTCCTGAGTACCTGGCCCAGGCTGCTGTGCTGCTGCTGTTCCTGGAGCCGGAGTCGCGCTGCTCCCGCTGCTTCCGCGGCACCGTGCCCGTGCACGCCCGCTACCACCGCCCAGCCCGGGGCACACACCAGGCCTTGGTGCCTCTGCAGAGCCCTCAGGTGCTGCTCTGCTGCTGCCATGGTGAGATCCCCATTGGTGCTCCTGGGCATCCCAAAGCTGGCTGTGTCTGGGATCTTGTCACGACCTGTGTTTGTCATGATCCTGGTTTGCCAAAGGCCCCCTGCTCTGACCACTGTTCCCTTGGCAGCTGGAGATGTGCAGGGTGTGTTCAGTAGCCACTGTCACCTGTTTATAGTAATCAAAGGGTTCAAATGGCTTCTGACACTATTGCTGCATTCCCTTTATATGAAGGGGGAATGTAGGAAACTGTGCTCAAAGCTTGGAATGGTTGGAGTCTCAAACTCTGGTGAAACAAGAGCCTGATATCCAATCAATATCAATAATTACATTTTAATAATACATTTATAATAATTACAATTAATACATTTATAATAATGACAATTAATGTTTCAAGTTATGTGAACAATGAAATCCTGTATTTTTGTTACAAATTTTGTGTCCCTTCACAAAATCATTCCTGCCAAGTCAAGCACACTCATGATTTTCAACTCCTTTTTCTTTACTTTTTCATAATTTGAGCAATGATTTTCTGGGATAAGCATAGGGGCAGGCAGGACTACCTGGTCACTTAAAAAAGGGTGTTAAATCTTCCTGGCACATTTACAGATATAAGCAGGAAAATATTTATTATTAATGATGAATGGGGAGGGATTTAAAGTATTGGAATGGAGATCTTTTTGTGGTGACAGGAGACCAAGAAGAGAAATGGCCTTACTTACTTTGGGGGAAATTCTAACTACATGGCTAAAGTTGAGGGGTGTGCAGGCTAACCAGGAATTCTTTGCCCTGTTAAGGACAGAAGGGCCAACATACCACACAGGTGAGATTCTTTCTTGGCTTCCTGCTGTATCAGGAAGGGAAGAGTTGTAAAGTCCACAGCAAAGAGTGCCTAGTGTCACTTTGACAATGCAGAGATGTTTCACCACTTGGCTCCCAGGGAATAGATTCTGTTGAGCTGTTGTAGGGGAAATCTCTTATTTGGAAAAAGCTTACAGGCTGATTGCTTGTCCTGCCTGGCTCCTGGTGATGCAAGAATGCTTTTCCTAGGTCAGCTGTCTGCAGAGTGCTGGGAACCTGCTGAAGTGAACACTCCCTGCTCATCTGACACCAGCAGTTCCTGTCAGTGGCACACCACAAAACAGAGACCCGTGAGTTCTCCCTCTGGTTCTTCTTAACAACTGCTGCCTTTTTGCTATGATTAACACCTTTCTAGATTAATTTTTAATCCTTTTTTCCTTTCTGACTGGCTTTCAGTGGGGGTCATCCTGCCCTTCTCCTGTGTTTACAGGGATTGTGCTCTCCTGAGCTTTTTTTTCCCCCTTACTAGTTTACTTGGAATCCTAGGATGTAATTGGCACTGGTCAAATTAAGAAAAGTCTTTATAATGCTGGTGCTTCAGAGGAGTAGCAAGGTGGAAGATAATAATCTAGCTAAAGTAATGGTAAAACTGCAAAGATTTAAGGAGTAGCATCCTAAAAAAAGCAACTTCTATTTGCTTGGTTGTTACCTGATTGGGTAAATGTTTAGGAAAAGGTGAAGTTTCTTACTGTGTTCAAAACCAAGGAAAGTTGAATCTTTAGTGTGGCCAACAACTGTCTTTGATGTCCTAAAGTACCACAGCAGTGTAGAGATTCAGAAATTAGACTGATTTATATAATAAAATAATCTGTTGTTGTTGTAACACATGTGCCTTCCTGTGGTGGTGTTCACAGGGGTCCCAGGACAAGGGAAGAGATGAGAATCTTGACTCCATGTATCAGAAGGCTGATTTATTATTTTATTATATTTATTATATTAAAAGAAAATTATATATTAAAACTATACTAAAAGAATAGAAGAAATGAATTAATCAGAAGACTTGCAAGGAATAGAAAGGAATGGAGTGATAATAAAATTTTATGACTGACCAGAGTCTGAGACAGCTGGACTGTGATTGGCCATTAATTAAAAACAACCACATGAGACCAATCACAGATGCACCTGTTGCATTCCACAGCAGCAGATAATCAATGTTTACATTTAATTTCTGAGGCTTCTCAGCTTCCCAGGAGAAAAAATCCTAAGGAAAGGATTTTTCATAAAAGATGTTTGTGACACCTTCCTATATTTAAGATACCTGCAGACCACTGGTACATCTGTAGCTGTTGTCCATAAACATTTTGCAGCTTCCTGCATCAATGAAAAAACCAAATGTTTGTTGACTTTGGAGAAATCTGTGTCCTTAGTGGTCTGAGCTCAGCTTGGGAGCTGCTCTCCCTGCAGCATTCCAGACTTACCCTCAGTGGCTGGAGCAGGAGTAGAGATCCAGGGGTACAGGTGGCAGCAGATCCATTTCCTGAGCTCTGCAGTGCAGCAGTGGAATGGCTGGGAATTAAAAGGAGATATCCCATCCTGGTTCTGATACTGAATCTCAGAAGAAGCTTTAGCCAAGGGCTAATTAAATCAGGGTCTGGTTCCTCATCCTCTCAAAAAGAAATAGCTGGTCAGATGAGTGTTATATATTTATTTTTCTTTGTAGGCATATGAAGAATTGATGCTGAGGGTTCCTGTGGGGCACAGGGAGCACAGTTGCCTGGTGTGTGCCCTGACCCTGCTCACCACAGGGCTCTGCTCTGGCCTGATCCTGGCTGCTGCCTGCAAGTATGGACACTTCTCACAGTGACCTGAGGAATGTGGCGTGGCTGAGCTCCCTCCAGCACAGCTAACTGCACATTGCAATGGGCTCCTGGGTGCATCCTGCTCTGCTGATATTTATCTCTTAGGGGGTGCAATGTCCCATAATGGGTTATGGTTCCTTTGGCTCATCATGTTTACAAATACCTTTCACAGCCCACAAGACATTCTGCGTGTGTTGTCAACATCCAAAGCAGATGGAGAGTAGGAAAAAGCCTCAAAAAGCTGAAAGCACTGCTGTGGGCAATGAGGCAGCAATCAGGAGTGAGTTTGGGGCTCCTATTCCCTCCTCCTGGCCCAGAGCCTGCTTCCAATATAGTGCTGCCTCTCACAGAGGTGTTTGTATTTATTCACTCAGGGATTGGTTATTAAGGGTATGAGAAACATCACTGAGTCATTAAAATTTTTGAATTTTAAGCTTGTTGTGCAGATGGGTTATGTATGAATTTGTGAAGAGACATTTTGTGCCTACCTGGGATGTGTCAATAATCTCTCCAATCCTAATGACTCTGAGGGATTGGCTGCTCTTGACCTAATTACAATCACAGAGTCATTAAGGTTGGAAAAGCCCTCTAAGATCATTGAGTCCAACCATTCCCCCAGTGCTGCCAAAGCCACTCCTAAGCCATGTCCCCAAGGGTCACATCCACAGGTCTGTGAAACCCCTCCAGGGATGGAGGCCCCACCACTGCCCTGGGCAGCTGTGCCAGGGCTGGACAACCCTTCCCAATAGGAACCTTTCCCAATATCCAGCCTGAACCTCCCTTGGCACACCTTGAGGCTGTTTCCTCTTGTCCTGTCCCTGTTTCCTGGGAGAAGAGCCCAACCCTCACCTGGCTCCACATCCTGTCAGGAGTTGTGGAGTGAGTGAAGGTTCCCCTGAGCCTCCTTTTCTCCAGGCTGAACAATTGGTCAGAATTGAAAGAGTTTAGAAAATCTGAAGAAATTTCACCCTATTTCATGAGTGGAAAGAAACCCTTGGAAGATGAAAGTGAAGCACAGGATAGTGGCCAGAAGCAAATATTTAGAAGATGTACCTTCAGTCTCCAGGACAGTTGATAAATAGAAGGAAATGGAGAGGAAATGAGCTAATGGAAAAGCAGAGAGGCTCTGGAGCAGCAGAGCTCGGGCACTGTCTGCAGCTGTCAGTAGGTGGCACTGGGAGCCCACGGTAACCCATGTGGAGAAAAGAGATTTTATCCGCATTAACCTCGAGTGAATCAGTCAAAGCAGGGAATCTGGGTGAGTGTGAGGGGGTGAATGAAAATTCCTTTCATCCTTGTCCTTTGGGCATCTTTCTTCTGTTGGAATTGAACAGAGTGAATCCCTTGGGAAACCATCAAAGAGAGATTTGGGCTGTCCAGCAGTGGGACCAGCACTGTGTCACTTGTCTCCTAGTGGGGTGTTTCATTCCCAGAGCTCAGTTTGTTCCTGTGCTCTGGAGGTTTGGAGCCTGACCCTTGGAATGGTAACATCCCAGATTGCCAGAGCTGAGGGACAGGATTCCATTTCCTGTTTTTAAACACCAGTTGAAAAGCACAGGTTGAATCCCTCAGCTAAATCAAAAACCTGGGGAAGGGGAATGGGAATGAAACAAAAAATATTGCAGGTGGAAAAAATATGGAGGTAAAGTGTATATCAAGATTTGCATCAATCACCTTTTCCACTGAACCTAACTAATTCATTCTGGTTAATGTAAAATATGAGAAGAATGGCAGAGCTTCACAAGGGATGGGTTTTGTTGTGGCAAATATTTGCTGTTTTTAAATCCACAGCACTTGTATTATAAATACAGCAGACACAGTTTCCCTTACAAGCTGTAAGTAATCTGATAACCATAGCTGTGTTAATTACAAAGGAATTTGCCAGTGAATCTCTCTCTCAGAGCAGAAACTGCTGTCACTGAGGCAGCACAGAATTTAGCAGGTGTGCCATGCAGGGGGATTCAAGTGCCAGCACCAGAGGGATCACAGAGATCAGAGGAGGAGCTCTAAGTCCTGTGCAAAAATTCTGGCAGTTTTGGAGACAGGAATGAGGTGTTCAGGAGTTCTTGGCAAGAAACCACCACAAGGAGGGTTGGACACAAAGATCCCCCTTACTCATCCTTAATATGAGTAAGGAGGAAAGAAAAGGGGATGGGGCATTAAAGGTGTGTTGGGGATTAAGGCTTTTTGAATCACAAAGAAATGGGTATTAAAAAAAACCCCAAAACAAAACAACAACAACAACAAAAACCAAAATAAAAAACCCTCCTTGGGGAGAGAGACAGAAGGGAGGGAGGGGAGTCAGGATTCTGCAGATGGAGCTGGAGCTGAGAGGGATTGGGTGTAGGAGGCCAAGGCAGCACGGAGAGGTGAGGAGGGATGGGGAGGAAGGCCAGGGAAGGGTGAAGCCACAAACCTGCTGTGGCTTCTCCAGGGGTGTTGCAGAGGTGAATTAGCAGTGGCTGGGCTGAGTCAGAAAGGAAAAGCAAACGTGGGAAGAGCAGTGAAAGCCGGCTGTGCCTGCAGGGGATTGGCTGGGGGTCACTTGGGAATGGTGTTCCTGGAAAATGGGCACATCTGCAGGGACAGGGGTTGTGTGGCTCTGCAGAGCTTCTCTGGAGAGTGAGGGAGCACACAGCACACAGATGGTGGCTGGAACCCCCAAGCTGGAAATTGGGATGTGCCTGGAGCTGCAGGGAGGATTGGGGTGTGCGTGGATCCTTTCCCTGAGAGCTGGGGAAGGGGAGCTCCTGCTGTCCTGCTCCTTGCACAAGGAAAATCGGATGTTGCTGCAAACCTGGGTGCACAGAGGAGCTGAGATCCAGCCCCCAGGGCATGTGGAAGCTTGGAGAAATCATGGAAGATTAAATGGACCACGGGAATTTTGGGGGAGAAGCCGTGAGGGCACATATGTGCTGTGTTCCTGCTGGATGTCTTGGAAGCTGCATTTCCAGCTGGAAGGGGCAGCACAGAGCTCTGTGTGTCCTGCTGCTGCCAGCAGAGGTGGGACCCTGGGCCAGGTGGGCTCTGAGAAGGACCCCCAGGCTGGTGGCTGGAGGGATGGTTTGTTCTCAGCTGTATCCACGCAGAAGATACAAAATGAGCCCCTTCCAGGGCAGGAGGGAGAGAGAGCTGAGCATAGAGGAGGAACAGGAATGGAGAAGCTGTGGCTGCCTCTGGATCCCTGGAAGTGCCCAAGGCCAGGTTGGACAGGGCTTGGAGCAACCTGGGCTGGTGGAAGGTCCCTGCCATGGCAAGGGTGGCACTGGATGGGCTTTAGGGTCCCTTCCCATCCAAAACCATTCCATGATTCCATGAAGCCCCGTGGTGCTCTGACACCCCCACACTCCTGGGGAAGTCGGGGTTCCCCTCCCTGAGCCAGGGCAGAGCTGGAGGAGACACTCAGACACTGCAGGGAGCCCCCGTGTGGGGCTGAACCCCACACATTTTGTATTTGCCTCAAAAAAGAAAGCACTGAGGAAATAAACTCCAAGTTAAGCACCACCAGATGGGTGGAGGAGACCCACTTTAGATAGATGCTGAATTTTGTAGGATGGTGGAATTTTCCTCCTGCAGGTGGTTGCTGTCCACAGCCAAAGAAAAATAAGAGTTCAAAACGGCCTAGAAAAAAAGAAATGTTATACATATAACATATATTTTTATATATAACATGTAAAATAAAACAATATATATCACATATAATATAATAAATGATATTTGTAATATATTCTATATGTATTATATAATAAATGTTACAACATTTCTTTTATATATATTATAAATGTATATGTGTATATATATGTTTATAATATATATTATATTCATATACTATGCATAACATTACTATATATAAGATATATATTACATACCATATATAGATTAAATATATGTATTTTATTGATACAATATAAATTATTATATTGTATACAATTGTATATTGTATACACCTCACGATAAATATAACATCATTTATTATAAAACACATCATATAAATATTATTTATGTTATATATATATATATATAATATTTTTAAATGCGGTCAGGCTCTCTTACTTTTTTCTGACCCTGGTCCAGAGAAATATAACATTTTAATATATATTTAAAAATATATATAAAGAACCAATATATATATTTATAAATAAAGATTTTTATAAAAATTTATTTATATAAATTTATTGTTATATATTTATATATAAATATATCTATTTAAAAATAAAGAAATACTAGATACAGTTTATAGTTATCAAACACCTGCCATATAAGTCAGGAGTGGACTACAACTCCCGTCATGCTCCGCGGTGACTCAGCTTCCGGCGCGCGGCGGGCGGTGCCCCCGCGGCAATGCTCCGCCCCGCCCCCGCCCCCGCGGGCTGTGGCCACGCGCGGCGGTTCCGCTTCCCCTCCGGCCCCGCCGCCGCCGCCCCGCCGGCTCCCGGTCCCGCCGCCGCCGCCCCGCTCAGCCCCGTTCCTTCCGTCCGCCCTTCCGTCCGTCCGCCGAGGCGGCGGCGCCGCCCCACCCGGTGAGTCCGCTCACACCTGCCGGCCGCGCCCCCCGCCCTTTGTGCGGCCCCGGCCGGGCCGGGCCTGCGGCGGGCGCGCCCGGGCCGCTGATCGCCCCTCGTTGCTTCCCCCGCTGTCCCGCCGCTCCCTCCGCTCCGGCCCCGCTGTCCCCGCCCGCCCCGGCCGCGGCCCCGCCGCTCGGCCCCGCTTCCTGCGGGCCCCGCCGGCCCCGCCTCGGCCCCCGCCCCCGAGAGCGCCGCGCCGGGCGCTGCGGGCAGCGGGGCGAGCCTCGGGAACGGCGGGGACAGCGGCGGGGGTCAGTGCGGAGAGCCCCGGGAACGGCGGGGACAGCGGCGGGGGTCAGTGCGGAGAGCCGCGATCGGGGCCCCGCCGGGGTTACAGCGGGAGAGCCGCGCTCCGGGCCCCGCGCTGTCAGAGCCCGCCGGCCCCCGGTGCTGCCCGGCCCGCGTCTGTCTGTCCGTCCCTGCGAAAGCTGCTGCTGCTGCTTCTCACTGTGTTTCTGCCTGCTTTCCGTGGCTGCTTTCTGTGTTTGTCCCCTGAAAGCCAAGCAGGATGGGTTAGAATCACAGAAATGCAGCATGGTTGGTGTTGGAAGGGACCTTAAAGCTCATCCAGTTCCACCCCTGCCATGGGCAGGGACACCTTCCACTAGCCCAGGTTCCTCCAAGCCCCATCCAAACTGGCCTTGGATCCTTCCAGGGATCCAGGAGCAGCTACAGCTTCTCTGGACACCTGTGCCAGCACCCTCACAGAGAACAATTTCTTGCTAATACCCGATTTAAATATACTCTTAGCAGGTTAACAGCAGTGGGGAGCGAGGAGAGTAAAGTTGGATGTAGCCTGGTCCATGTGGCAAGTGCCCAAAGGCTGCTTTGGGAGCAGAGAGTTCATCAGCTGCTTTCGAGGAGCAAGGCTGTGCTCTGCTGTAGCCAAAATAAACCAGTTCACCAGCTGCCCTACAGCCAGCACTGTCTGGGTATGGAATATAAACATTGCTCTGGAGGTCCTGCAGTAATAGCAGTGTAAGGTGCAATTCAAACATGGTGAAGTTTTTATTGTTTCTGTTTTTCTCAGGTTTTGCCTTTTTTTTTGGTGGGTTTTTTATACTTCCAAAAGCAATGCCCATCTAGAGGGTCTGGGATTTGCTTTGCAGTTGAAGTGTCCTCATAATGTGAGTTCTGGGGTGTTATCTCCTTAAAAAAACTGAGATTAGCTACTTCAGTTTGTTCATTTCAGAGACAATAGTAATTAAATTTACAGGGATATTGGGCAGACTGGTTAAAGCACATGTTACCAGGGAACTGGCTGATCAGTACAGACTGAAATAAAATAGAAGAAAAGTTGAAATACAGAAGTGCAAAGTTGTTGTTTTACGTGCTTTTGAATAGAATCTTTGAGATAGTAAAAACATTTTAAACAAAATGCCCTGAGTAATGTGTTTTAGAGGCAGGAAAAACCTCACTCTAAAGTTCACTGGTTGGATATGGCATTTCTGGAGGGCAGAACAGAAATGCTCGAGGGAGGGTAACTTGGAATTTCTGTGCTAAGTTGCATATGGAATTTGGCTGGTCTTTGTACAGAGGTGGCTGTTAAAACAAAAATACCAGGCTGTTAACTGTGGAATATTGGCTCTGTCTCTATATTTTGCACTTTTTATTACCAGGCAGCTTATTCAGTGCATCTGAGGCTTGTGCTCTGCTGGGCAGCTGCTTGTCAGAGGCAGATTTACTGGGATGAAGTTTGTGCTGGGATACAGCTTGGACCTTTAACAGTGGGAGTTTATTCCTGCAGGCACCTGGACTCGGTGCTGGGCTAGGTGGGTGGATGCTTCAGCCACATAAGGCAGCTCCAATCTTGGGCACATTTTAAATTAATACCCTTTTAAAATCCCAAGTTTCAAAACTTGGGTTGTTGTTGGTCAACATTCTGGTTGTGTTAAAAGGGGGAAATTATTCAAGCACCTTTGGTTTCAAAATAACTTCATATTTCAGGGTATTGGTTGATGCTGCAGGTTTGGTTTTTTTCTTGTGACAGGAAAAGCTGTAGGACCCCAGTGTATGTCTGTGTGCTATTAGTAAGATTCTTCTGCTTCAGAGCCCTCCCATCTGTCTTGGGTTGGTTTTGTTTGGGTTTTCCCTCCTTTTATCTGTTCTGTGCATGAGGAGGTTTGTGTGCTCTGAGGCTTGTGCCAGTGTTTTCTGCTTGCTCACAACACACACAGCTCCTGAGTGCCTGTGAAGCAGCTCTTTGTTCTGCAAACAAGCCCCAGTCACAGAGGCTGCTCTGCATGGCCCAGCCCAGGGACAGCACCAGCACAGCTCCCAGTCCTGCCTCCCACACCGGGACAGGCTTTGGGAGGGAGCTGAGTGTTCCAGGACTCCCTGGGGACGTGGAGCAGAGGCTGGTGCTGGGGAAGGAGGGGACACGAGCAGCCAGGCACCTGCTGTGGGTTACACTCATCCTGGCCACTGCTGCCAGCTGGGAAGAGGCAGAAGTAAGGTGGTTGTAGATATTTTGATTTTATTATTTCCCTTCTTTCCCCCCTCTTTCATTCTTTCTTTCTTTCTTTCTCTCTCTCTCTCTTTCTTTCTTTCCCGGAAGCATGATCAAAGCAAAGGCACTCCTTGGGGCTGGGATTAATTCAGCAAGGCTGTACCATGCTCCATTTTCAGTTTCCATGCAGGCACCTCCCTCCTAAGTCTGAAATCACAGAATTCACAGAATGACCAGGTTGGAAGAGACCTTAAAGATTGAGTCCAGCCCAGCCCCAACACCCCAACTCAACCCTGGCCCTCAGTGCCACATCCAGGCTTGGTTAAACACACCCAGGGATGGGGACTCCACCACCTCCCTGGGCAGCCATTCCAGAACTTTATCACCTTTCTGTAAAAAACTCTTTCCTAATATCCAACCTCAATTTCCCTTGGCACAGCTTGAGGCTGTGTGCTCTGGTTGTGTCAGTGCTGCTGGAGAAAGAGCTCAGCCCCAGCTGGGCACAGGCCCCTTTCAGGGAGTTATAGAGAGTGATGAGGGCACCTCTGAGTCTCCTCTTTTCTGAACAAAATGTGTCTGGCCCTGGCCTTGGAGGGCACAGTGTCCTCTCAGAGAGGGACTGAACCTGTGCAGGTGCCTTGCCCTGGCTGCCACCTGCCCTCCCAGAGATAACCACCCAGCTGGGTGCCAGGCTGAGCTGCCAGGCTGGCTCCAAGGAAAGATAAAAGTCCAATTACTGCCGAGCTGGATTGGTTCTGCCTCTTGGCAAGGGCAGTTTGACCAGGAAGGCACCATTGGAGGAGGCAGAATCTCCTGGCAGCTCTCAGGAGGAGGTGGGGAAGAGAAGAGTCCAGAGTGCTCACCTGGGGGCAAAGGACAAGGAGCCCTTGGGCAGGGCTCTGGTTCATTTTAGCAAGGAAACTCTGCAGCGTTCCCTGGAGGATTCTTATCATGCTCTGCTTTTCCGTGTCTTGAGCTTGATAAGCTTTTGAAAGCTCTTATTTGCATTTAAATGCAGGTGGTAAGAGGTAGTAGAGCTTGCAGGTGAGAAGAAATCTCCTAGTGACCCACTAGGTGTGAAGTGCAAATGGAGCTTAGTTCAAGCCTTAGTTCACTATTCAGGGTTTGTGAGAGCATAATTTTACCTAAAGCTGTTAAAGTTGTTTCCTTTAAAGGGCAAACACACATTTCAGTGTTTGTATTTTCACTGATCTAGTGGGCAGTTTCTGCCACTGAGAGCTGGAAATGCAGGTTTCGGTCCTGGTTCTCTATCTGACTTGCTGGGTTTTTTTTTAAGTGGATCATTCTTAATGTTTTCTGAGCTTCTTTCTGTTTTCTCAGCTGGAAATGGGGATTAACCAGGCTTTGAAAATGTCTCACCTGGCAGGCAGGGATTTAAGTGTTAAGAAGATGACTTAAAACTGAGTTTCAGTTTTTCTGTTGAGATAAATTTTGATTAGATACCCTGTGAATTCATAGGAATTCCTTGTGCTCTGTAAAGGTTCCAATACATTGAAATCCTCCCAAAATTGGTCAGGCAGCTCTTTACCTTCAGGCAAAACAAGTAGATTTTGAAATTCTCAGATGGATATATCTAATTTCTATTTGTGAATTTGAAAATGCTTTTCAAAATCTTCAGTTCAGCCTCTAATGATGTATTGGTGCTTAAAATTGTTTGAATGAATACATTTTACTAGGGATATAGAATATTTTTAATACTCATGGAAATACTGGGGGCTTTGTATAATTGATAGATCATTGTTCCCCAAAAGATCTGAGCCCAGCACTGGTGTTGGTGTAGCCCAAATCTGAGAGATATTTGCACCTTAGTTCGGGGCTGTTCTCTCAGCTAATTAACAAAAATTGTTTTATATCTTGAAAGGAGTTATTTTGATAAGACAGGTTTAATTATTTTTAACTCTGCAGTTAGATTTAACACGGAAAGAGCCAACATACTGGGGCAGTGGTGAGTGTGATTTAAGTGGTGCTCAGTGTTGTGAGAGGGATTTAACATCATGTGAGGGCAGCTGGCAGGTGTAGTAAGGAATGGAAATACACTGAAAACTTTTTTCAGTTCAACTTCTACTTTTTTTTTTTCCCCCCCTAAAGTTTTCTGCTTCCTGTTTTAGGTGCTGGATGTTTGACTCAGTGTGTACCCACTGTCAGCTTTCCCACAGCTTCTTTAATGAGTAAAATTAGAGTTATCTGATAGTGTAGGGTTTATTTTAGAAATGGGATGTTTTCTACTCTATGCTGCATTAGTTTTTCATTTACAGTAATTTTAGAACTGCTTTAGCTAGCAGAGGTATCTCTGGACAAAAGCAAGAAAAAGCTGCTTCTCGAGGAGGATTTTTAAAGTCACCTTTGAATATTTAACCCATTTCCTTTTGAAAAGGTCTCCAGTAAAGTGAGAACCTGGAAGGATGTCAGTATCTTTCCCCTAAGCCTGTCTGCAGCAAAAAGCTGTTTAAAGGGATCTGGGGATTTGGGCTCCAGGCAGGACCTGGCTGGGCAGATTCTTGTGGAAATAGCTCATTGGCAGGGGCTTCAGCTTGTGAGTTATCTGTTTTACCCTGAAAAATAACCAAAATAATAAAATAAACCCAAATAAAATAACCAAAATAATAAAATAAAAATATCTTAATGTTTGACAGTGAGCAACTTTTAAAATTCAAAACCATTACTTAAAAGGTAAATTGGTATTTTCTACTTGTGTTAAATAAGCTGAATGCTTGGGATTTTACCAGGACATTAAATCCACCTGCTGGCATTAATGGAGACAAAAATACCTGACCATGAATTTGTTACTTGGGGCCACCTGGGCAGGTGGCAGCAGCCACAGTTTGGGTTTTGCCCTCCCCTGGCCCCAAACCAGTTATTCCAGCCATGCCAAAGTCCCTCTGTGGGGATCCATAGGGAATTGACAGCTGGAAAAGGAATCCCTGATTTTAACTGGGTTTGGGAATGTTGCTGAGTGATCTGACACTAATGCTCTGTATCAGCTTTGGAGTGTGTCTGGATTTCTGCTCCTCCTGCCTTTTTCAGGTGTTTGCTGAGCTTTTGGGAATGCTGCTTCAGATCAAACAGACAAAAATGAGCAGGATTTCTCAAAACACCACTGTCGTTTTCTGTGGCATAGCAAATAGGTTCCTAATGTTGTTAAGTGATTTTTGGCTTTGAAACAGCCTTTTATTTCCAATGGGTGAAGTGCTAGCTGTCACTACAATAAAAATAAATTATGTGAAATCTTTGATTTGTCAGAGCTGGGGCATTATCACCAAGTGTGAAATATTTTCTGCTTTTACCCCTTCAGTGGAAAAAGCAAAGAGGAGAGTGAGGTTGGGGATTTTCAAAGCTCTTTAGCAGCAAGAACAGTTAATTTTCATCTGATGCCAACGTGCTAAGGCTCTTTGATACCAGTGCCCAAGCTTAGGAATTAATTCTTTGTGGTGAAGAGAGCTTTGACTGATGCAGCCTGGAAGTTCAGGCAAACATCTCCTCCTGATTTTTGGGATGTAACTATTTTGCAGTAACCAAAGTATGTGTTAGCTGAGGGCTCATTGCTTTTTCTTTTCAGCCCTTTTGGGCCTATTTACAGGGATTTTATATTTTTATAGATATATTTTTAGAGGGAATTGGTGTTGAGATTTTTAGATGTAGATTATTTCCCCAGGTAGCTGCTGGAAATGAAAAATAAAAAATTCAGGATAGTTCAGTAGAGCTGGTTTGGGTGGTTTCTTTGCAAGCAGGGCTCTGTGTTTTAATGTGTGGTTGTGATGCCTTTTATTTCCTTGTTCATTAATAATTATTCTATTGTAAAATATTTTACTTCTGAGAGGCATAATTCTCATTCTCCTTGGCTTGTTTTGTGCATGCTGGAAAGTCTTTTTGCAGCACAAGGACATGTACTCAGTCTTATGGATGGAATTTTGCTGTGGAAAGTTATGAAGTTAAGATTTCTGGTCAACCTATACATCCACATCAATCTGACTGCAACTTGGAACATCTCATATAATAAAGCTTTAGTGTCTTAAAAGAATTAAATGAAGGGTTAGGGAATAAGCTGAAAGAATGAAGGATAAGTGAAAATACTGAGATGAAACTATTTTTAATTTGGTTTAATTTGTGGTAGTGATGACTGTTACTCCTGCAAAACAAAATTTTTACTAACACCATCAGGATTTAAATGACTTTTTTTTTTTCATTCCCTCATTGCTGCTAAGAGGTACTTGTCAGACACGTGGTTGGCCCTGAGTTTTATCTTGTAACACTTTGGGCAGGGCTCCTTGGAGATCTCTCTTGCTCTGGGATTGAAGATCTTTGGCTGTAAATCTCTGGCAGCACTTCGTGCCTGCTCGTGCTTGGCCGAGGGACTGATGGTGGATGCACTTCACTTCCTCAGCACTTCCAAAGCCCATGGACCAGAGTGAGGTGCAGCTTTCTAAATTTAAACACATCTGAACTGGAGAATTCTTTGTTTCCAGGATCTTGGTCAAGATTTGAAGTAGATGTGACTTTCATTCCACACACAAGTGACCGTGTATCCTGCACTACTGGAGCAGCTTTTGCTGCCCAGCCCTGAAAGGTTTTGTCAATAATCCTCAGCACTTGGGGTCTTTATTTCCCTTTCTCTTGGCCGTGTTTTTATTCCCTAAATGAGATGAGGATGCCATCAGTGCTTTGTTTTGGTTTCTTACTCACTGCCTCTGCCCTCACACACCTGGCTGTGGAATTCCAGGATGGTTTGGGTAGGAAGGGACCTTACAGCCCATCCAGTCCCACCCCCTGCCAGGTGCAGGGACACTTCCCAGTGTCCCAGGTTGCTCCCAGGCCTGTCCAACCTGGCCTGGGACATTTCCAGAGGGATGGGGCAGCCTCAGCTGGTTGGCAGTGGATGATGGGCCATTCCCCAGTGGGACAGACTGGTGGCAAGGGGCTGCTCAGACTGATACTCTGTGGGTTTTATCTTTGCTGCCAAGTTTAATAGAGATCTTTATCTCTTGTTTTACTCTATTGAAATGGCTTACTGAAATTTGCTTCCTGTTTTCTTAACAATTGAAAGGACCCGAGAAAATTTTCCTTTAGATGACAAACTCTTGGAAAGCTGACCACTTCTAAAGGTATGACCTTCTTCCCTAGTTACAATAAAATTTATTAAGACAATAATTTTTAATTAAAAAATATAAGCATTTGGATTTTCATAAACATAGAAAGTGTAAGCCTTCCATGCTCATTTGTTGCAGCAAAAATGTTTTATGCCCTCGTTTCTGTGTTCATCCTTGCTGGTAGCAGCTACTGGTGTTGTGAATTATTGGAAGACATCAGATTGTTGTGCTGGGTGATGTGAACTGCCCCATGTGGTGGCTGCAGTGTCATTGGGATGGTACCAGCTTAGTGGGAGGACTCTGTTACATGGCTTTTTGGAGCTGGGATGTGGCCCAGGATTTGCTTGGGCTGCTGTTTGTATTCCTCTGGCTGCAGGAATGGATTATTGGTGCTGCCTCCCTCACCCTCCTGTGATGAGGGCTCAGTGTGTGTGTCTGATGTTTTTCCATAATTATCATCATGCATCCCTTGCAGTGGAATTAGACCCCTCAGATTAGTGCTGTCTATCTTACTTCTCTTAAAATAAACAGCTCTAATTTGTAATTGGGGTGGTGTCTGTGTGTGAGGACATCATGGACAGACACCTCAGTGTTGTCACCTCACTGAGTTTGTGTTCTGTGTCTGTCAGACTTTGCTCTTGGAGATCTGTTTTATATGAATTCAGTCTCACTCTCACAAACATCTTCATCTGCTTTAGAATTGCACAGCTCTTATTGGGGCAAGATAATAAGGTAGAGCAAGGTCTGAGAGCTGCATTCTTTTGGTGTGTAAATGCCTGAGCCTCATGAAAATGCATTTTCTGGAGCTTTACTCCTGCTCTGTCATATTTCACTGAAATCTTTTAATTCTGCCTATAGGAATGCCATTCATTGTTTAATGAACAGGCACAGTTACCTATGCTTATATGTTAAACTCAGGATTTGTACAACAATATCAGTAGATTTTTTTCAAGTCTTTTGCAGCTTTGTAAGTGCAATATTATGTTTTGTCAACTGTTTCAATATTATTTTAACTTGACAGCTTCCTTTGGAAGCTCTTCAGATTCCCAGGGTGCTGGTTGTAGTTTTCACAGGCCTTCTGTCTATTCAATTGGTAACTGTGTTCTTCATTTTGTATTTTTATTTTTTAAAAAGTACTTAATTACTGAGCTGTAAAATCAGTTTTTGTGGCTGTGGTGCTGCTGCATCCTGTATGAACAGCCATGGAGAGTAGCTCGCTCAAAGTGTACTAATATTGGTGGGATATATTAAATCACTTTGAATATTCAATTCATTTGACCACTCACAATTGATGTTTAAAGCATTGTGCATTTATTTAAATATCTGTGTTTAGGGCATTTTTATCATATGTTTAATTTGCAGATTGTAAGTATAGGGTAGTCATTTTAACACAAATGTTGGGGCTTTTCATTTTTTCATACTTACAGGCTCCTGTACTTGTCCTGTAGGCTTGGCAAAAATCAATTTCTACATCAGCATAAGAATTATTTATATATTTTGAATTATGATAGAATTTCAGGAGTTTTCTGGCTGTTTAATGTATTTTGATGTGTAACCTGTGTACAGTTCTAGTTGGTTTGGATTTGTTTTCTTTGGCACTTCAGATTAAAACCTGTTTATTGGCAAGAAGAGTGAGAGATGTAGTTGTACAAGGAATGACTTAAAAAAGAAAAATCAGAAAGTTAGTTTAAAACTCATTCTGGCCGAGCATTTTCAGTGGAAATTGTTATTTCCAGTGTCCAAATGAGTACTCTGTTCCCTGAAAGGCATGCAAGGACATTACCCCAAATTTCAGGGAATTTACTGCATTAAGGTATAAGTGAATGTGTTGCTTACATGTGTGCAAGTAATTTTAAAGTAGAAAATCTGTAAGAGCACACAAGGAAAAGTCTGGTAGTGTCACAACAGGAGTACTGGGGTGTGAACTGCAGTGAGCAATTTCCAGAACACCTCTGCCTTGCTCATTTCCCCCTTTTTTAAGGAAAACATGATTGCAGTATTTAGTTTTTCTGTTGAGAAATCCAGGTCTAATGTTCAGAATTGTATCTGAGCATTCAGGATAATTTGAATTTGTGGCTGTTGTGCTTTGCACTTTTTTACTGTTTATTTTGTCTTGCAATAATGGGGAAGGGGTTGCCTGGGCTGCAGAATTGGTTGTATACCTCATCTAGGTATTCCACCTCTCCTAATAGACCTAAAGATGCCAGGAAAAAACAAAATGAGGGGTTGTGTCCTTGTGTAAAATCTGTAAAACTTCAAACCTCAACAGTGTAAGGAAGATGTGGCAGTTCTGAAACACTCATGCAGAAATGTGAGTGAGGTTTCACCACCAAGCTCTGAGAGTATTTTAGTAAGATCTGATTTCATCCTGAGCTGCTGTTGGCAGGGAGATATTGGGATGATCCTTCCTGTGTTGCATTCTCATTTAATGAGAAGATCCCACTGGGAATATTGTATCCAGCTCCAGAGTCCTCAACAGAAGAGATGTGGACCTGTTCAAGTAAGTGCAGAGGAGACTGTGGAGATGCTCCAAGGGCTGGAGCTTCTCTGCCCTGGGCTGGGAGAGCAGGGGAGAAGGGAGAGGCTCCAGGAAAGACCTTCCAGTGTCTAAAGGGGGATTACAAAAAGGAGGGAGGGGCTTTTTTTACACAGTACAGTGAGGAGTGGTTTTAGGATAAAAGAAGAGAGATTTGGATGGGATAATATTGGGAAGAAGTTCTTCCTTCTTCCAAGGGTGCCCAGAGCAGCTGTGGCTGCCTCTGGATCCCTGGCAGTGCCCAAGGCCAGGCTGGACAGGGCTTGGAGCAGCCTGAGACTGTGGAGGGTGTCCCTGCCCATGGTGGGGGTGGAGTGAGCTGAGCTTTATGGTCCCTTCCACAAACAGCTTTCCCAGATATCAGCAGTGAAATTCCTGGTGCAGAAGTGGGGTGCTGCAGGCAACCCAAGTCCTGTAGAAGTTTCCATGTGTGAAGAAGCCAGTGTGGTCTGTTGTGACACAAATGGAATAAAGCTGTCCCAGGAGAAACGGTCTCTAATTTCTGTGTGGTGCTGCTGAATACACTGGAAATGAGCTGTGTCCACCAGAGCCATCTCTGGAGTGGGTTTGTTTTTGCCATGCTCAAGTGCTTTTGGTATTTTCAGCATTTGATCTCTTGAAGCCTTTGCTCTCTCTCTGCTGGATTTGTGTCCAGTGTGGGTTTGAGAAAGGAAGCACCTTGAGCTTGTGTCGTGCAGGGGTTTCAGCAAACTGGGGAACCTTTCCCAGGGGCTGTGGCTTTCTGGTCAGCAGCTGTACTGGTGTCCCTTGGGATTTCCCCCTGTGGCATTTTGTGGCAGGTTGGCTCTCCTGTTAGAAGAATCAAGGTTTGGCCTCAGGACTGCTGTGCCAAGCTGAAGTTCCCAGTATCCTCTGGTTACTGTGGTTGGAGCAGCCTTGGGCAGCCACTAGAGAGAAACAAAGAGCTCTATTCTGAGTGCCTATGAAAAAGAGAGCTCTTCTGAGGGAGATGTTTCATTTTCCCCTTTGTCTTCTCCCTTGTTACTCCTTTTCCCTTAGCTGACGTTTGACAGCTCTTCCAGTGTGATGAGGGAGTACCTTCCCTTAACCTTGGATTCTTTCTGGTTCTGTCACCCTCATAAACACTTCATGTTACCTCTGCTTTTTCCACTTCATGTTACCTCTTCTTTTTCCACTTACCTCTAATCTGGATGAGAAAGCCATGGCCTTGTGTAACCATTGCCCAATAATATTTCTGGAGGTTAAAAGAAAAGCTTAAAAAGCACTTTCATTCTGTGTTGGCATTACTGGTGACCCTTCAGCACTTTGCCAGCAGTCTGAGGTTTTTAGAGCTCTGTTGCATGGTGAATCTCCAGGTTAAAGAGCTGGGAATGCTCTTATTAACACAAAAAATGCACCAAGTTGTACAGGTGCCTCACGTAGGGCAGCCTTTAGTCAAATAACTTTTGCTCTGGAATGTGTGGTCCCTCCCTGCCTGTAAATGTCAGCTTTAATTAAGAGAGAATCTCAACAATGAGATGCAAACCTTTTTTTTTTTTTTTTTTTAATTTTCATGTAAACTTTCCATACTTGCCCTTTTTCCTATTCTCCTTTGATCTTTAGAAAACCTCAGCTATAAAAATAAAGACTGAGAAGTGTCTGCTAGGTGGTGAAATATGAGTAAGCACAAACACCCCTACTCGACCCGCGGATTTGCATGCGCCGCCGGCTGCCTCGTCTGCCTTTAGTTGACTCAGGATTTTCAGCAGGCAGAAGAAAGATAATTTCCTTGTTCATTGCTGAACAGGCTGGTTCAAACACCTTGGAGCACGTGTTATCATGATGCATCTTTGCACAATGGTTCCTTGAAGGAAAACTCTGGCTGCGGGCTGGATAAAACAGAGCGTGGCCTGAATTTGGTGGGTAGGAGGCACCTCCCCAGCCCTGGGGCACAGGCTGGGAATGGATCCCTTGGATCCCTCTGGTTTCATTCCTCCTCCACCATGCTCCTCAGATCTCTGTATTCCTGCAAGGGCTGCCTCAGAGAAAGGTGAGATTGGTGTTTGTGTCCATCAGCGCATCCCTCTGCCTTGTTTCTGTGTGCTGCTCTCATCAGCTGCCTTCCAAAGTGAGTTTTCCTGCCAAATTCATCAGGGAAATCACTTCTGAAGCCCATCTGGTGCTGTCACCTGTGGTGTTTGAGGTCTTTCAGTGGGAATAAAGCAGAGAAGAGGTTCCTGGTTTGCTGGTGGTGAAATGCCACCACAGTTCAGCGGAGCCACATTTGTTTCATGGAGCAGAAGTGATGACTCGGGTGGGCGTTGGGTGCTCTGCAGGGTTCAGGGGACAAGGTGAAGATGAATCACTGCTCACAGGTGGCCCCAGTTTTCAGTGACCCAAACATCATTAACTTGCTATTACTAATAGCTAATAACTTACTGGTTTTTACCAGGACTCTTGCACATCTGGGCCAACTCAGATTTTCCCTGTTTATTTTTTTCAGCCATGATCCTCCTCAAAAGACTGAGATCCCTTTTTGATTTCAAAAATGACATTTTTGCAGTCTGGTCACTCATTTTTGGTGCAAGACTTTGCACATCTGCTTTATGGAGTCAATAATTGCTTCAAGTTGTAATGGACTTTGGCAGTGGGTTTGAAGAATATTTTCCTTTAGGAAAGCTTAGGAACCCTTTCAAATAACCCTCAATACACATTTGTCTTGTGTAACTCAGTTCACGATAAGCACATTTATTACAGTTTTGGCTATTCCTTCTTCTGTTTTAAAGATAATTTCCCCTCTGCTTTTTTTATTCCTTCCGCTCAACTATGATTTTTATCTTCTTTTTTTCCCCTAAATCTCTTTATCACTTGGCAATTAACAGTTGTTTGTGCTATGTTTTCCTTCTGTTTGTGTGACTCAGCAAAAATCTTAAGGAAATTAATGGGTTAGAAAAAGACAAATTGGAAAGAATTTAGCTGGGTATGTTCTGTGTGTCATCCAGTTGGATTTTGCCAGGTCAGGCTGAGGTTCTCCTACACCCTTGTTAGGAGTGGGAATATTATGTGTTTCCTCTGTAGCAGTAAAGGGAAGAGGCAAGGAGGGACCTGATCTGATTATGAACTTCATATAGTTTATAATCAGATTATACCATTGGTAGTTGGTTTAGTTACCGTGTCCCTTTGTAAATCTTAATGACAGATTGGTTTGGCTCACATATTTTTTATTTCTGGGGTTTTTTTCAGCTGTTCTCTCAATTGCATCGTTTGAAGAGTGAGTGTCTTGCCGAGGCAAGGAGGGACCCGACCTGTTTATAAACTTCATGGTAGTTAGTTTGGTTACTGTGTTCCTTTGTAAATCTTAAAGATAAATTGGTTTGGCTCAGATATTTTTTATTTCTGGGCCTTTTTTCTGCCCAGAATGCAGTTCTCAATGATGCAGTTCTCTTAACTGCATCATTTGAAGAGTGTGTGTCTTGCTGAGGCAAGGAGGGACCTGACCTGTTTATAAACTTCATGGTGTTGGTTTGGTTACTGTGTCCCTTTGTAAATCTTAATGACAAGTTGGTTTGGCTCAGATATTTTTTATTTCTGGGGTGTTTTTTTTTTGCTGTTCTCTTAACTGCATCATTTGAAGAGTGAGTGTCTTGCCTGTTTGTGGTTGTAAATCTGAGCTTGGTCAGAGTATTTTAGGTCAGCGTAGGTTCCTCTGTGCTCCCTATAAAGAAAACTAAATAAAAATAACTCAGTTTTCATGGGTGTGTGGTTTGGCATTGACCAAATCCTCTTTTCTGAGACCCCCTAAAGCTGGAAGGAGAGGTTCCAGCACATCCCATGGAAGTGGGTACCTGCTTTTCCAGAGGGCTGGCTCTGAGCATCCGCGGCTGTTTCCAATAACGGTAGGTGGAACAGATGATCCCTCTGCCTCTTCCTGGCCACTCTCACAGTTACTCTTCTCCGTGCTTTTGCATGAGTCCTCTCTTGGCAGGCAGAAGATCTAGGATTATGTTTGCCAAGTCTGCAAGAAAGCAATTCTTTGTCTGCCTCTGCTGGGTTTTTTTTGTTGCACGGTTTTCTCAGTTGAAATGATGAGATAAGTATTTTCAGTCTCTGAAGGTAGTCTCATTCTGTTCCAAAAAACTCCTTTTTGGAGCTGATTAAATAAATCTCGTGGATCCAAATGCTTCAAGTTGGAAAGCTAGACATCCCAAAAGACTTGTTTTGTTTTTCATGGAGAAGACAGTCTGAGATGTGCTGCTTTTGGGATTTTTTTTGCAGCAGTGAAATAATTTCAAGCTGCTGAGCTGCTGAACTAAGAGGCTGTTAGTGATGGGGCAGGAAGCTGTGGCTAGGTAGCACCATCTGAATAAAAACTTGTCAGAAAGCTGCTTTCTGCTAATCCCTGGGAGGAAGTGAGCTATAATCAGCACTAAGTGAGCTAATCACAGGAAATCTATTGCTCAACAGGAGCCTTTGAAAAAAAAGGAGGGGGGCAGGGAGAAAAGAAGAATACCCATGGAGATTTTTCATTTTGCTTTTGGACACCAAAATCTCTTTGATCTAAGAAAATCTAATATCTGATGAAGTAAGCAGCCCTCCAATCTCCACTTTAAAACTGCACATCTTTTCCAGAATAATGAAGCATCAAGTCTCCTCTCTTCCAGTGTGGTGATTTTCAGGTATTAGGAGGCAGTGGTGTGGGGAGGCGGTGTTTAGGCAAATTACCAAAACCACTGGAGGCCTGGGGGGGATGAGAATGAGTCTCTAGCCATTTTCAGCAAGGATTTTTATGAAATAAAGCAAGAGTGGGACATGACTACCTTAAATCTGCCTTGTCACGCCAGTCTTCCCTTGGAGCATCACACACTAGCTCTTGTGTTGTTCTGTGCTCTGTGCTCCTTTTCACATGGAGATTTCTTTCCTGGACACCTCCTTTGCTCTTTTCCTCTGCTCTGGTTGTGGCTGTCCCTGATGCAGTGACAAGTGTGGCCAGTGGCCCCGTGAGGCCTCCAAGGCAGTGGTGAAGGCTCTGCCTGGAGATCTGCAGTGGAACGCTGGTGTCCTCTGCAGGGACTGCACCCACCAGGAGCCCTTCCTTCATTTCTGGCCTGTTCTCTTTTCTTCGGTTCCTTCTCTCAGGCCACAGAGAGTTTTGCTGTGTTGCCTTCAAGCTGTGTGCGTGGCCCAAGCGTTTCAGGTGTTGTCCCAAAAGTGTCCTGCAGCTGTAGTGGCACATTAAAAGCAAAGTGGTTGTTTCTTAATGATGCCTTACTAGCCTCAAATTTGTTACTCTTACTTTTTGCCAAATGGACTTAAATGTGATGTTTGTGCTGCTCCTCCTGTGTTGTGCTGCTGATAGTGAATGAGCTGAGTAATATTTACCTGCAGTGAAGAGCTGAGTTCAGTTTGCAGCTCTCTGACGCTCCTGTGACAGATTTATTTGATGTATTTCACTGATTCAGCTCAGAGATCAGTGGCAGTGTAAAGCACAGTACTGTGTGCCAGCAGCAGGCATTTAGGGGCATGTTATCACGCAGCTCTAATGTGGATCTGTTTTGTTTTGGTTTCTTTTTCCGAGCAGTAGCCTGATGTAGTTGTGCCTTGCATCCCAGGCAGTGAAATACAGGTGCAGCCTAGACTGCTCAAATTCATTAATTTGAAAATCTTAAGAAGACAAATTCAGGTCATTGTGGTGTGAGAACTTTCTCCACCAGCTGTTTGGTTTGGCACATGGTGCCATCTTCCTACCCCTGCTCAGGGCTTTGTAAAGCTCATGTGAGTGCACTGTAATCCAGATTTAAAACTCAATCTGCTCAAATACAACTGCTCCAGGGAAAATGTGAGTGTGCACTAATAGCAGAATGATTGATTTCTATTTTGTTTTATTTCCTTTCATCCTTTTATTCAATTTTCCTTTTATTTCCTTTCCTTGTCTGCAAGCCAAGTTGGAGAAGAAAAATGTTTGTTTTTTTCCAGAGTCAGGGGGGCTGAAGGGCAGCCCAGAGCTTCAGCTGGGATGGGAGTGCGTGTCAGGCTCCATCCCCATCACGAGGGAGCTGGGCTGGCACCAGAGCTGTGCTTAGGAAGTCCTTCAGGAAGCAGCCAGCTTTATGCTCACACAAGGGGAACTGGGGGGGACAAACAACAAAAAAGGCCAAGTCAAAGCCAAAGCATTCATGACATGCTGCAGCAGTGTGTGTTTGTCAGCTTTGTGAGAGCGCTGCCCAAGCCTCACTTCAGCTTTTACTCACTGGCAGGGTTGTATTTCTCTGGGTGTTTTCCCACCAGGGACAGGAGTGGCTGTCTCTCTCCTATGACCTGTCCATGACCTTGGGTTTTGGGGCCCTTTCCATCCCCAAAAGAGGAAAGACAGCGAGCAGCAGGATGTAGATTGTAAAAATGAAACTTGGAGCATGTGAACGTGGTGGGCAGGTCCCTGCAGGAGCTGGGAGGGACCAGAGGTGGGTTCAGCCACACAAGGAGCTCCCTGTGCTTGTCTTGCCTCAGCCTCTCTGGGCAAAGGTGGGGAGGTTAATGGTGCTGAGTTAACTGTTGGACTCGATGATCTGATGGGAGAGAGGAGTTGCAGTTGTGAGGAACTTCTCCAACTTCTCCAAGTGTTGGTGGTGAGGGATTTAGGACACCCAGACCCTTCTGGACTCTCTCTGCTGCCTCTGCAGAAGAGCTCATTTGTTCTTTGGCTGTGTAGGATGGAGAGAGCACTTCATTTTCACTGCCCCAGTGCAGGGCAAGGAACTTTTGTCAAAAGGAAGAAGGAGTGTCCTGTACTGGGGATGAGGACTGAGAATCAGAGCCCTGTGGTCACCAGCACTGGCACCTGTGACTGTGTTTGTGGGTTAAGCAGCAGAACTGTGGGGAGAAAAGCTCTTAGCTTTTTTTGTCTGTCTTTTTGGGCTGCAGTTGTGTCCTGTGGTGGGACTGAACCTGTCTGAAGGCTGTAGTTAAGTGTTATTTGCAGCTTCTCAGCTTGTCTCTGTGGTTCAATCCATTGCTTTCTAGTTCTTGTACTAAATGTAGTGTGAGTAGTGGTTGTGGGGGAGCTGCTGATGTGCTTGAATACATTATTATTACTGGCATTTCCTTCACTGGCAAAGATGAAAGTGAATCCCTCTTCCTTGTATTACCTTTAGCATATTTTTGTAGGGCTGCTCAAATTCAGATTAACTATCTGGGTAAATAGTTTTTTAGCAAAGCTAAAAAACCAACCATTACTTGTGTTGTCTAATTGTGTCAGAGAAATATGAGCCTGACATCCCCTTTGCTGGGTTACAGATTCCTGGCAGCCACTGGAAAAAAATTCCCCATGTCTTTGCAATTCCCTGCAGATCAGCAGGGCAGGCAGTGGGTGATGGTGCAGAGTGATTCTGTCTGGCTGCTGCTCTGAACAGGCTCCTTCCCCTCTTTTGGAGAGAGCAGAAACAGAGCTTTGGAGGGTATTTACACTCTTCCTTTAATTTTTCTTTTTCCTTTTTTTAATCCCTGCTCCAGTCATTGGCTATAATGCCAAACCTCTGTAGCCATTTCCAAAAACTTCCTGACACTGTGGAAACTTTCCTTGCATTATAAAGGCAGGATAAGGATAAAGGAGAGGGGAACTGCTCTCCTCTTCAGCTGAGTGCAGAAGAAAGAGGGCTCTTTGGATTTGAACCTGGACAAAATGATTGATTTTTCACTTCCCATGAGGACTGAAGAATCAGAACTGTGCTTCATGATGTTCTTGGCCTGAGTGGATCTGTTGTCATTTATTTAAATGATGAATTGAAAGCTTTGAAATGGGCCTTTGTGCAAACTAGGTTTGAATTCAACACTTTATTTTATTAATGATCTTTGAAATGGCCACTCAGAAATTCTGCCATGTCTTGTTAAATAAATCACAGTTTAAATTGTTCCTTGCAGCTGAGGTTTTCCTAGACCACAGATTTAGTGAGCTGGGAGGGTTTTGGTGCTGGAGGCAGTCCTTGAGGTGGGAAGCTGATGCCTGAGCTCTCTGTGTCACTGCAGTTTGCTCCAGCAGCCCCACAGGTTGTTTTCCTGCTTTCCCTGAGCTCCTGGGCTGTACTTTGGGCAAGATCAAGGATCTCTGTGAGCACTTGGACAGTCAGCAGCTGATCAGAGCTGCAGCTCTCAGGGTTCTGCTCAGATGCTCTACACCAGTTCCTTGGAGCGCTGATTTCCTCCTGTAATAGATTTGGATTTCCATATCCTTCCTTCCAACCTGTTATTTCTCTTGAGCACACAAGATTCTAAGGAATAATTTGTTTTGGATCAAGACTGAGTATGTGATGAGCTGCTTGTCACTGAAAATGAAGATTTTTACTAGAGTGAGAATTTGATTTTAAAATTACAGCAGAAGTGCAGTTGGTTGATTTTTTTGGTGTGTTGCTTTTGGGTTTTTTTTCAATTTGTAGCCTGAATATCACATGACAGTGTTGTTAATTTAGTGACTGGCCTCTCTAAGGGAGTGTGTGGGGAATTGCTGTGGGTTTGGAGTGCCAAGTTTGTTCTTGTCCAGTTTCAGATGCAGGTGAGTTGTTTATCCTTACATCCTGCTCTTGCTCTTATCAGACACCTCAGAAACACTGCTCAGATGGAGGAAAAAATAGGGTTTGCTTTAGGAAAATACAAAAGGCTACTCATGATGTTGTTTTCTTTGCCCAGTGTACCATTTGGGCATACAAGTTATGTGATGCACTTATTTACCTGCTATGGTTTACTTGGCTAATTGCATTTGTTGCAAAGAAGACATTTTTTGTTTTACCTGTCCCCATTTGGATACCTAATAACCCTATATCCACCTCTTTTCTGTGTTTTGATTAACAGGAGGGACATAGATTATGGTTCTCTGTATTACCATCACTCCAAACTCAACTTGAATATATATCTATATATAAAAATATATGTATTAATATATATATGAATATATAAAAATACATATATGAATATATATTAATATATAGAAATACATATATACGTATACATGTATAGGAATATATACATATATGTTAATATATCAGTTTGATTTGGTGGATCTATTATATGTTAATAAAGCAAATACCTTAGTTGATTTATACATCTCAAATGGGTGGCATGTCCTTGCTGCAGTGTCTTGTAAGGAAAGCATTTGCAATGAAAATCCCTGTGGGTTGGCTGCTCAGGCCTGCTGTTGGATTGCAGGATACTTAATTTTTGTACCTCATATTATGGTGGAAAAAAGACAATGTTGTAGATAACTTGCAACTGAAATAGCAATCAGTAAGTGGATTTAGAAGAGTGGTGGTGTTACTGTTAGGTTGGATGTGACATACACACGTGATCAGGGTTTAAGAAGAAAAAAGTTTTTTATTCTGCACATTCTTTGGCTTATATACTCTTAACAAAGCATGATCTTAAGTCATTAACTACATCACAATAACTTATTATATTCATTGGTGCAAAGCAATTTGCATCAATATAATTGGCAAAAGTTTTACAGAAATTTAATAAGCACCTGTACACATCTGCTTAGGCATGTAGTCTAGCTTACAAAATTTTTCATGTATTTTTTCTAATCTGTTTCCATGCTGACAGCCTTGTCGTCTTCTTTGCTATGGGTACACTTAAAAATCATCAATTGTTATTTCTTCTATTAACCCAGCTTTGCTTGCAGGCCAGCTGTCAGGCCCCTCCATACTTGGGAGTCAGTGCCTGATTCACAGCTGTATCCCTTCAGGTGGCAGGTCTGTTTATAATTCATCAGCAGAGAAGGCTCCAAGGCAGGGCTGTGCAGGTGGGTGCTGCACAGCCTGGAGTGCTCTTCCTCCTGCCCTCCAAGCCATGGAGCAACCAGCACATGTCCAATTTCTGCTGCTGTGCCAGAACATTGTGCTGCTTGTGCCTCTGATGATATATTTCAGAAATTACATTCTTTCATGGTCATTTATGGGGATAATTAATGTTAATCTCCTTGAGCTTCACAACATAAACCAGAGTGCTGCTCCAGTCCAGGCTGCTGGCCTGAGTTGTGTGTCTCTGTTGGGGTTTGGCAGCATTCAGCCAGCCTGTGAAATGGCAGGGAATGACAGCCCACGTTGTTTTAGCTGTGCTGCCGGGCAGGATGCAGGTGTTGTGCTGTTTGGAGCACAGTAATTGACAGAGGATGGCACTGCCTTGCTGTGGCTCTCGTGAATGGCACTCATCATGTGAGTCATGCCTTGAGATGTGATGGGGAAGCTGGTGGGCACCAGGAACCCATTCATTTCCCAATGAAATTCCCATTTCCCTCTCCAACTGTTGTGAGAGGAGAAGGAAGTCAACACAAAGATGTGTTGGCTCCTGTCCCAAAGAGGTAGCTTGTCATTTGAGGGAACAGAGGAACTGAGGGTACATTTGTTACTGTTTGTTACCTGTCATTGAGAAGTATTTTCTGTACATCTTTCTTTGTGCTCTTTACTCTGTAGCAGACAGGCTGCCTGTTTCCTGGTGATCAGAACAAAAATCCCTGAAATACTCCAAGGAGGGAGGAAATGCTAGCAGAGATCTTTCTGAATGGGGAATGTGTCACGTAGATGTTTTATTGTGCTGTGGTTGCAGCTCCAGCAGCCGTTTGTTCGTGTTCTCACTCCTGTTTTTGTTGAGGATTCAGAGCATTGTGGTGATACTATGTGTTATTTTCTGCACGTGGAAAAAGTTTGGCACCAAGTGGGGAAGCAAAGCAAGCCTCATTCAGAACTGGGTCCTGTGGATCTCAGTGCTGAGCTCTTCAATGTAGGCTGTGTGATTTGGGTAGAGATGTTTTGAGTGCCACTTAATGTGGATAGTGTGTTGAATTATGGCTTACAAACATAATCTGTTCCTTTGTCTGATAAATGACAAGAAGGGAAGGCTTTCAAAGCTGTTTGGTACTAGAGCATGAAGCTTTTTGGACTAGAGCTACCCCAAAGGATGTTGTACTTAGTGTGAACAGAGAACCAGATTTGGAGTTGTTCATTTGGTCTGGATGACTTTTATCACTGGAAATGTTTGTGGCTCCATCCCACAAATGCTGCTGCTGCTGG
Organism: Melozone crissalis; assembly: GCF_028551555.1. Lineage (NCBI taxonomy): Eukaryota > Metazoa > Chordata > Aves > Passeriformes > Passerellidae > Melozone > Melozone crissalis. Next base: position 5,179,536 of record NW_026535812.1, read on the forward strand.
CACCAATGAATGGGTGGCCCAGAAGTGGGAATGAGGAAGGGATTTGCTTCCTTTGGTGGAGGCGGCAGTGTCTGCGTTCCTCAGAGTTGAATTCACGCCTCCTTCCCCTGTGCCAGCAGAAGGAATGGTACATTCATGTACTCCATGCTCTTTTCCTGTGCTCAAATCACATTTTTTTTCTCTTCCAGGGCTTCCCCTAGCTATTGAGAGCCATGTCTGACAACGGAGAGCTGGAAGACAAGCCCCCTGCCCCTCCTGTCCGCATGAGCAGCGCTATCTTCAGTGCCGGGGGCAAAGACCAGTTACCAACCAACAACAGCTTTAAACCCCTGCCCTCTGTCCCAGAAGAGAGGAAACCCAGGCATAAAATCATCTCCATATTCTATAATGAAAAAGGTAAGATGCCACCTTTTCCCACCCCTATTTTTATTCTTTACTCTCCTTGTAAGTTTTGGTGGTGCTTTAGATGTCAGAGTCCAGCCTGACCAAGTGTAGGGGATTGGAAAAGCAGCCCCTGTTAGTAATGCGTTTCCAAACAGCCCTAATCAATGTTTGGCATTCCTGGGGATCATGTTACTTAGATGCAGATTTCTGATTCAAGCTGAGCACCCAGCTGGTTTGGAAGTTAATTCATGTTGCTGGTCATTTATGTGGCACCTTGAGGAGGAAAAAAAGTCAGTAAAGAAATAGTGGTGAAGGTGCAGTTGCATGAAAGAAAACTCAGAGAAATTGCATATTTTTGTCTGTGGAACTGCACTGTTAGGATTGATTACCAGTGGAGATAAACCTGGGTTGCTATAAAGAAGATTATTTCTGAGAAAAAAAATGCTATAATGAATAGTAGACTGTATTTTTGTGTGTTATTTGTCCTCTTTTCTGTATGGGAAGTGCATGTACAGCAGTGGAGCTCATTCTCCTGGCTCTCCAGAATGTGTGTTCATGTACAATAAAACAGTGCATAGATAGAAACACTTCTAACATCTGAGATGGTAAAACTGCGCAGAGACTTAAGCCTGACCTAAATCTGCTAAGCATTTTATTAATCTGCTGGTTAACATGACTTTTAATATGCACCTTGGAGAGGACCCTGCTGCTCTTGATGCCTTCTGTGCTCTTGGCTCCCTGTGCCTCTCTGCTGGTGTGCTGGGCAGGACTGGTTCAGTCATGCTGACACAGGTTTGGTTGTTTGAAGAGATTCTGCTCCTCTGGTTGATTATTCTCTTGGCTGAGTGTTTTCCCCAGGGCTGGTTTTCACTCTCTCTCAGCTGTGTGAGCAGCTCTGCAGCCTGCCTCTCCCTGGAGATCAAACCCAGAGAGACAGGTTTCCCTCTGTTCCCAAGACCTGGCTTTCTGCTCTCAGCAGTAGAAGGTGTGTTTCCTTTTTTGGAGGATGAAAGGATTTGGCCAGTGTAGCTTCTGGAGGGAGAATATTTATTTCATTTATTGTGAAATAGCCTGTCTGTAGCTGTAGCAGTGGTGGTCTTTCTACTGACATGGGTGAGCCCCAAAGTACAAAGTCTGTAAGGAGAACATGAGAAGCTACCACAGGTTGGTGGCAGCACCCCAAGAGAGATTCCAGCCCTTGGGGTGCTGAATTTGGGTGCTGAAGGTGGCAGGTTTGGTGCTGTCAGGTCAGTGCAGTGCTCTGTGTCTGCAGCAGGTTCTGCCTTAGCCCTTCAGCCCTGCAGAAATGGGTGTTTGACCATGTTCTTGTTGGTCCCACAAGGAAATACTGCAAGGAAATCTCGTGAAAGGATCAAATCTGTCCATGATCAGGCAAGATTAGGAGTTTAGGAGCTGGAATGGCACTTGTCTTTAGGCTGTTGCATTGGTGGCTCATCAGAGCATTTGAGCCCTTTTACAGACAGGGATGAAGTAGAAGATAATGAAGTAGAACATAAATCCCACATTAAGGAAGGTTTTCCATGCTCTGAATTAGTAACAAATGAATTATGAATGCAAGTGAGAGCTTTGTGACATTCCATAGCACCTTTTTTCTCCTTGGACATTTTCTCTTTTCATTTTGATGGTGGGTTTGTTCATGGCTGGAATGGGGAAGTGATTGAAGAATTATCTAAAGTTGTATTGGCTCATCTAAAGTTGCTTTGGAGTCCTTTGATGATTATTCAGACCACTCTAGATATTGACAAATACCAAGTTTAGGCAAATTAATCTGCATATTTATTTAGCATCTACCTTCTGATACTTTGTGTTGCAAACTGAAAGTAGGAGAAAAGATTTCTGCAAAGAAAACTACATTTTAGAGGAAATGAGTGTCAGTTTGTGTTTTCTAGATGTTAAAAAGTAATTCGGCTAATGTCCTCCTGAAAGAAAAGCAGGCTTTCCTGCATGGCAAGATATTAGGAAAAATGAAAATTGAATTACCCAAATTAGAGAAACTATCTGGAAGTTGTATCTTTTTAATTTGGAAGAAACTTGTCTATTGCATGACCTGCAGCAAGGCTAAGATAAATATCCAAAGAAGGGATTTTGGCCCTCAAGTCTGCAAAACTGGCTGTTGAGTGTGAGCAGAACAGAAGTGGGCACAGTGTCTTTCTGGCAGTCACACAATGGTCAGATGTTAGTTGTTTTGTCCATTAGCATGGCTGGGACACACCCTCCCCAGAAAGGCCCATTTAAATCCTTCTTTTCTTTAAATTCAGCTGCTGGGAAGCTTTGCAGAAATATTAACTTCATGCTCAGATTTAAAAAATACATTGGGACTGGATGCAAAATAATCTGTCAACCTGGGGTAGAAATTTTGTCATAGGAAAAATGCCTCCAGGCACTGTCAAAGTTTAACAAATCACTACAGAAATGTTCAGTTTTCCTTTTCAGAAAATGAAAAAATCCTTGCCATTATCCAGGAATGTTGTTTGGCTTTGTCTGCACATCTCTGTCCATATGGTTTTGCAAGGTCCCTCCTGGCCAGCCTCATCTGCTCCTGGATCCTCTCTTGGGAGGTTCTTGTGCTTTGGGGGACTTGCAGATGAAGAGATTTAGCAATTACACAGTTTCTGTCCCAAGTCTGAGCTAGTTCTGTGCTGAAATAATCCTAAGGGTTTGAAGGGATTATTTAATCACCAGTCATGGAAGATTTTTTTTCCCCCCTGGTTCCATTGTTTAGGATAAATGAAGTGATAGTCATCTTCTTACTAGAGCACTTTATTGCCCTGAATTTTCTTGGCCTGACTTCTGAAGTGAAAGGAACCTCTGTGTGGTTTTGGAAAGCTTTAAAATAGTCCCCTGAAACCAGAAATGTTTGTCTTTGAGCAGAAAGTACTGAAGAAGGTGCTGAGGGCATCACCCAGATCCTGCACATCACATGTTTGGGGGCACATTTCGGTGTGGTTTCAGCTGTTGAGCTCAGCAGCTCCAGGTGCACATCTGGAATCAGCTGCCTGCTGCCTCCAGCTGTTGGGAAACAGCTGTGCTTCTTGAATTGTGCATGGAATTTGGTTGGTGGGAAGCAAGGGCAGCCTGAGGATGGCTTTGCTCTGGGAAGTACCAAGGCTGACACCTTGCTGAGTGCCTGTGGCTTCACTGGGGGAAGAGTCTGCTTGTATTTGAGGCATCTTCTTAATCAGACAGAGCCTTTCTTCAGCTCACCAAATCCTTCCAAAGGACTTGTGTTTCTGCAGGGCCAAGGACCAAATTTGAAGCCTTTGGCTTCACTTGGGGAAGAGTCTGCTTGTATTTGAGGCACCTTTTTAATCAGACAGAGCCTTTCTCCAGCCTTCTCCAGAAGGATTCTCACCAAATCCTTCCAAAGGACCTCTGTGTCTCTACAGAGCCAAGGGCCAAATTCTGGGTCCCATGACCAGTAACAAAATGGTCAAACACCCATTTCTGCAGGATTGAAGGAGTAAGACAGAACTTCTGCACTGCACAGCACCCAGACCTGCCACATTCAGCACCCTCAGTGGGCTGGAGTCTCTTTTGGGGTGCAGCCACCAACCTGTGGTAGCTTCTCATGTTCTCCTTACAGACTTTGCTCTTTGGGGCTCACCCTGTGCAGTTGGGAAGGAGCATTGCCCTGCACTGGAGGGATTCCTGTTTCAGTCCAGGGCTGGGAGGCAGCGTGGCCTCACCATGGCCTTGTTCTCAGAGCTGAGGATGTCCTGCCAGCACATGACTCACCGGGCTTGCCTCTGGCTGGGGCTGTTTGTTTGAAGTGCTGCTCTGCTGTTCCTGTGGGCAGAGCAATGGCTTTCAGTCTCCTTGCCTTGCCTACTCATGGGATCTGTGTATTTTTGGAAGGAGTGGGTTTATTTACCCAGCACATGCTGAAGGGTTTGAGCACCAGCTCCTGTTCCCTACATGTCAAGTGCTCCCAAACAGGAGCCTTCCTGAGAAATACAGCTTTATATATATATTTATATTATTCTCCTTTGCTTCCACATAAAAACCTGCAAGAAACAGATCAGAAATGGTGCTTCCCTTGCTTCTCACAGCAGTGAGTTTCTCCTGTGCTGTTAATGAAACATCTGACAGCCTGTTTGCTTTTTGGCTCTGCCCTGTGCAGCCATATTAAAGATATCCTGTTTATAACAGCCGTGTCTTTCCACGGCATTGTTCAGCTCCAGCAGCCCACATGGCTTTTCATTCTGAGTATTGTCCTCACTCCCCGTGCTTCCCTTCCCAGCAGGAGGGGATTTCACATGGATTCCTGCCTCTGAGCAGCACCAGCTTTGCTTGCTGTCTAGTAACCAAGAGAGTGCAGCTTTACTTGCTTTTTTTATACTCAAACAACAGGACTTTTAAGGTGAATTTTGAAACAAAGCAGAAAAATTAAATTAAAATAACTCCCCTCCCTCCCCCTGAGCCACACCCTGAAAACTCCCAAAACAAACAAACAAAAATCCAAAGCCTGAGGTATTAGAAAATATCTTATAAATTCAATTGACTCCAGGTTGCATTGTGCATGTGGTCCTTCTAATTATTTGTTCCTGCTTCTGGTACTTATTATGCTTCCCCCACCTTTAATTTAAATTAGGTAATTGCTCTGAGGCTATAAACTCTTATCTTCATCACAGGAAGTCTTAGTTTGCATTAATTACCTTGAATTGAAGCAGTGAGGCAACTGAGTTTTAAGTGTCTTTAGGGTGAACTTGAGGTTGAACTGAAGTTGTCTTTTCTGCTGTTCTTAATCTATATTAAAATGTCCTTTTTTGCATTGTAAACATTTAATATGTTTGGATTTCATGTGCTCAACTGAGCACTCAGGTGCTCTTAATCTCTTATTTTCTTACTGCCAGAGTATACATTATTTGAATGGAACAAGGAATTACAGAATCCTAGCACAGTTTGGGTTGGAAGGGAATGAAAACTCATCCAGTTCCACCCCTGCCATGGGCAGGGACACCTTCCACCATCTCAGGTGGCACCAAGCCCTGTCCAGTTTGGCCTTGGACACTTCCAGGGATCCAGGGGCAGCCACAGCTTCTCTGGGCACCTGTGCCAGGGCCTCCTCATCCTCACAGGGAAGAGTTTCTTTCTAACATTGAGATCTTTGAATGTCTTTTTCAGGAAGCAAGAAGAAGGAAAAGGAAAGGCCAGAAATCTCCCCACCATCAGATTTTGAGCACACCATCCATGTTGGCTTCGATGCTGTCACTGGAGAGTTCACTGTGAGTATTCCTGCCTTGGAGCAGCTCAGGGAACACCATGGGTCAGTGCTGCAGTGAAGCCAAGGCAGAGCTTTAGAATAAAGTGCAATTTAGTCCTTGTTTCTACCAAGGAACTGTTTTTCCTTTGTGCTTGCGCAGCACACTGTGACCTGTTAGTGCTTCTGCAATGCCAGTGGCACCTGGGAGAGCCCTCCCTGACAAACCCTCTTCAGTTTGCTTTATTTACTGGGTAACACTGGATCTGTTGAGTGTTTCTGTGTCCCCACTCCTCACATCTGGCCCAGCATACCTGGAGGAGTTGTGTCCTGTGATCTCTATTTCCACCTCTGCCTCCCCATCCTACTCGCTCGTGGGCTTAAGGCTGTGCATGTTATGCTTTTATGGAGGGAAGAAATTTGTTTTGCTTTCAAAAAACCTTTAAAATACAAAAAGTATGCTTTAAATCCCCCGTTTTTTTCCAGGGAATGCCAGAACAATGGGCTAGGCTGCTGCAGACCTCAAATATCACCAAGCTAGAACAGAAGAAAAACCCCCAGGCGGTACTAGATGTGCTGAAATTCTATGACTCCAAAGACACAGCAAAACAGAAATATCTGAGTTTTTCTGCTCCAGGTGAGAGCCTAGTGTGCAAGACACTAGAGTCAGGAATTTGGAGCACTGTCTTCCTCTATGTCAGAGTGATAAATCAGGTTCAAGTGCTAAAATCAAGGTGCATTTCAATGAGGCACAGATATACAAAGATGGATTTAAAACTGACTGGAAACTGGCGTTGTCCAGTTAATTTCCTGTTTTAAGTGGAGAGTGGAAGAAAGGGAACTGCATCATTCAGAAGAGCAGCCAAAATGGGCTTGAATGGGCTGTGTTTATCAAGCTGGGGCTCTGGGACTGGGATGAACTGGTTTTGTGCTGGAGGCCTTGCTCCTCACAGCTGGCTCTGAACTTGATGTCACCAGCTGGTGACATCAGCAGTGCAGAATAATTTGTGACTCCTAGATGGAGGGCCGAGAGGAGGACTGTCCCACAAACAGGTGCAGTTTTGGAACCTTTCTTCCAAATTCTTTCCAAAAGTAGCTTAGTAATAAGGCTTTGTAATATTCTTATCCTGTACTTGACAAAGTCCACTTTTTATTACTTCTTTTCTGATGATGTTATGTATTCTGCTATTTGTTCTGTTTAGAAAAAGATGGTTTCCCTTCAGGAGCACCAACGGTGAGTGTGTTTACTATTATTTGGATATTCTGTGGTGCATACAAGTTCAGGTTTTCTGTACTTGTTATATCCTGAATCTTGAAGTATTAAACTGTATAAAGATTATAAGTATAAAAGTTAAGAATGTTTTTGTGGACTAGAAACATAAATTTGGGTGGTCAATCACATATTTTACTGCAGCAACAGTGTTTGAGTCTGATAATAAAATGTAATTACAGAAGGATAGACTGAGTGGTTTAAGTTATTTTCTTTTGACATTGGTAAGAATTATTTTCTTTTAATGTGAAGAAAAAAATGTAAAATCCTTAATACTGTGGGAGAGAATTCATTTATCTTTTTTTAAACTTTGGTAAAAATGTAGACCAATGCCAAAGGTTCAGAACCATCAACAGCTGTGGCAGATGATGATGAGGATGATGAAGAGGCTCCTCCTCCTGTGATTGCTCCACGGCCAGATCACACAAAATCGGTGAGCAGCTGTAAAACTGACAGACCTGCGTTTCTCAGCATTGCAGAACTTCTGCTTTTTAGGGAAGTGTTTTATTTGGGCAATAAGCTGCTGTAGGTTTTTAGGGAAAAGTTCTGTTTTTTGAATTTGCTAAGAAAATACCTAATGTCTGAATATCAGTTGGATAAGAAGTGCTGTAAGTTAATAGAATCATAGGATCATTTAGCTTGGAAAAAACCTCTCAGATCATTGAAATTTGCCAATTTGTTTGTCAGCTTGTCTTGAAGACATCCAGTTATGCTTATCCTTCAACTCAAGGTGTGAGGAGGAGGAGGATTCTTATTCCTAAATAAAACCTGTAGGCCATTTGTGTAACTTTGTGCAGCACACTGATACAGGTGTAATGTATTTGCTTTCCTTTATTTGATTGACTTCAGTGTGGTAGCCCCTCCAAGTGCACCACCTAAACCCCAACCAATGCAAATTTTAGATTTGAAAGCTTATTTCACTCACAAAGCCATCAGCACTACAGGAACAGTGAAATGCTAGAGAAGATGTTAATTAAGTTTTAGGGCAGCCCTCATCTGCACACCTTGGTAATGGTGTCCCAGGTGTCCCATTTACTCCTTTTGGCTGTGGGAGCTGGTAATTTTGCCTCTCTGCTGCCCACTTTTTCCAGCAGTGCAAATGTGAATTATGTTTATTTGTCTAGGGATGTTGCTTTATAATTTTCCACTCTTGGGATTTAGACATACAAAAGGTGAGAGATCCAGAGCTGGATATTTCTGGAGTAGCTGTGTATATCTGTGAACAGCTCAGGAGGAAGTTAAATAAAGCCTCAAGGAATTAAATTCCTTTAAAAAAACCTTAAATTAGAGACAACTGGGAAGTATTTGAGAATCTCATCCTTCTTTTGATGGCAATCAAGCATCTGCAGATAAAAATCTGAGGAACCCACCGTGGAATCTCCTGGCATGCTCTCTGTTCAGGAGGTGCCTGGATCTCTTTGAGGGGTCAGTAATGTTGCCAGCATCTTGTTTTATGGAGCTTTAACGTGTCTCAGCTCTAATTTCTGCCTCCTACCTGTTATAAATTGTTGCTTGGGGATCTTTGCAGGGTTGTGGTGGGTTTCAGTGGTGGCAGAGCAGCTGCTGAGGTCTCTGGTGTCCCTTGCAGATTTACACCCGCTCTGTCATTGACCCCATCCCTGCCCCGGCCGGTGACACCTGCGCCGACAGCGCCTCCAAAGCAGGGGACAAACAGAAAAAGAAAACCAAGATGTCAGATGAAGACATCATGGAAAAACTACGTAGGTGCCTTCATTTCAGATAAGCAGGGGAGCAGTGGGAGAGTTTTGGCCTCTGCCTTGCTTTGTGTGCAGTGCTTGGGTAGCTTTGTGTGCAGCAGTGCTGGCTCGGGGGGGTTTGTAATGCTTGGAGCCCTGTGGGGTGGAAAACAGGGATAGAAGTCACAACTGGACTTCAGTCAAACCATAGTAACAAAATAGTTTCTGCTGTTGCTTGTTCCATAATGATCTTGGTGATGATTTTTCACTGTGTTAATGCTCCCCTGCAGCTTTGGCTGTTGGTGCAGCAGATTTGCTACTTGAGCTGAGCCATTCTTGTATGTATCTTGGCCAGGCCGGCCCTGCTGTTGAGGGGCAGTGAGATTGGACTGAATTTTGATTGTTTTTTTCTTTCAGGCACTATTGTAAGCATAGGAGATCCCAAGAAAAAATACACCAGATATGAAAAAATCGGGCAGGGGTAAGTATTGACCCCAACTTTTATCCCCAGTGAGCCAGTGTTAGCAGCAGGATGCTGTTCTCTGCCTCACAACACTGCCTGGGCAGGCAGAGATGTTGGCTGCATTCGGCAGTGATAAATCACAGAATCCCACCCTAGTTAGGGTGGGAAGAGACCTTAGAGCCCATCCCTTAAAGTTCCACCCCCTGCCATGGGCAGGGACACCTTCCACTATCCCAGGTTGCTCCAAACCCTGTCCAGCCTGGCCTTGGACACTTCCAGGGACGAGGCAGCTGTGACCTCTCTGGGCAGCAAAAGTAAAGTAAATAAACAGTGAAGGCATCACTGGAAAAATGGTGGAAATTTTGAATTGAAAACTGAAACAATTCTGTGTTTTTGACTTGGCTGTTCACGTGTGTGTTTGTTACACAGGGAGATGCAACTTGCTGTAACATTTTTCTTTCTCTTCACAGGGCTTCAGGTACAGTTTTCACAGCTATTGATGTGGCAACAGGGCAGGAGGTAAGATTCCTGTGTTCATTTTTTGTTTAAATGTTCTTCTGTAGGTGGCCAGAATTATTTGAGTGATTTCTTTCCGTGGCTCCCATTGCTGCTATCACCTCTCAGATCTGTTTGTCACAGTCAGTTTTAACAATGTGCCTTGTTCTATAGTAATCAGATGGTGAAAGCTAAAAACAGAGATTTGTCTTTCCAGTGAAAAGCAGAGAGAGTCAGGTGTTCCAGAAGTGAGTTTGTAAAATGGTTTATCCTTCAAGAATTGCATGCATTGTTGTGTTATGTTTTCAGAAATAAAATTTTGTTTAGTCTTTGCACACTTGGCTGTGGCTGTCCCTAGGGAAGCAGCTTGTCTCATGTGATGCCCTCAGAATGTCTTCTCCATATCCTGCTCTTTGCTTTCATCCTTTGGTTTCTCCAGTGGAATTGGTGGCATCAGCAATACTCTGCATGTTTGTCACCCAGTGGCCATACCTTGGGAGACAGAGGGCTTTTGGGACTCAGAATTTAGGAATTATTTGGCTTTGTTTAACTTCAGATTTCCTTCATTTTCTTTCAGTGTTTTTATTTAAATTCTTTCCTAAATTTTCCTTTAAATATCCCCAAGTAGGCATTCTTTAGGTCACTGATAAGTAAATGTCCTTTCTGCAGTAACCACATTCAGCAGCCCTGCAGTGGAGCACTACATCTTGATGCAACGTGAGCCTTGCCATCACCTCAGTGGCTCTTAGTTTGCTCTCTCCACACTGCAGAATTCATGTCCTCTTGCTGATTACAGAGTGAATTTTGGGGTCCAGGGCCTTTCTGTGCCCTGCTCTGCACTTTGCCACTTCATGCAGTGCTCAGGTTTCCTCTGCTTAATGCCTGAGGACAGAGTTAGGTTTGTTCAGTAAGAGGAACACTCCTCTTAGAGCTACTCAGTGACAGGACAGGAGGGAACAGACAAAAATTGCCATAAGGGAAATTCTGGTTAGATATTAGAATTATTTCCCTCTCAGGCAGGATGAATGGGCATGGCACAGGAGCTCAAGAGAGGTTGTGGAATATCTGCTATTGAGGTCTCCATTCCAAAATCCCACAGGACCCTCACCAACCTGCTCCACCTCCAGTCATGGTTATTTTGTCACTCTGTGCTGCAGAATGATGAGATTTTAATCCTTTAATGTCCTTGGCAATATAATAACAATCATTTTTACAGGATTATGTTGGTTCTTGTGTTTGGTTTTGGAGTCAGCCCAGGTTGTCTTGCAGAACTCCAAACTGCCTCCTCAGAGTGTTGGAGTTAACAGAGCTGGGATGATTCTTCTCCATTGTAAACTCTGTAGTATTTGTCTTATTAGCTTATTTCCTGGATGAGGTGGGCCTTTATCTTCCCTTTTCTGTCTTGGGTAGTTCATTAATGGCTTTGAGAGGAATTCCTTCTGCCTCCCAGCATTCCTTATGCCCAAACACAGTTTGGTCAGAATAAAGAACTACAAATTGCCTCACCTTGCATTGGTGGGCTCAGATTTTCTATTTGAGTGCTACAGGATTCTCTTCTGCTTCAGGCCTGTTGATATGGAATTGAGTGAATATCCTTCTGTCTCCTGAATGCCCTTTGCTGTTTGGTCTGGCCTTTCTTACTGTTTGTGGATCCTTTCAGCTGCAAGAGGATGATGTTGGCCATGGGTGCAAGTTGTGTGCTGATCAGGCTGGATTCTTTTAAGTTATATGCTGATAAATTAACAACTTGCCAGCCACAAACTGTTCTAAATTCCTTTAATCCAGTTACAGGATTCCTTCTGCCTTTTCACTGTATTAAGTGTGACTGAAAGGTTTGAGTACTGAGGTTTGAGATTGCTGTTTTATTTTTATTTTGCCCTATTCAGGTGGCTATTAAACAGATCAATTTGCAGAAACAGCCCAAGAAGGAGCTGATAATTAATGAGATCTTGGTAATGAAGGAGCTAAAGAACCCCAACATAGTCAACTTCCTGGACAGGTAAATGCAGCCAGCTGGCTGATTCCTCATCCCAAGGGGGTTATCCCTGCTCAGACCTGCTCTTCCTCTACCTGGGGGTCTTGGAAGCAGGTGAGGCTCTCTGTAGAGTGTCACCCTGATGGCACAGGGACATGCTTTTGGTTTTCTCTTTGTAGTTACCTCGTAGGGGATGAATTGTTTGTGGTGATGGAGTACCTGGCTGGAGGCTCTCTAACAGATGTGGTCACAGAGACATGTATGGATGAAGCACAGATTGCTGCTGTGTGCAGAGAGGTGAGTGTGAGGGGCTGGGTTTGAGGAATGAAGGTGCTCCCTATTCCCTTAATTTTTATGGCATGCTCAGGTTAGCACTAATTGCCACAATTGCTGCTGAAGTAAAGAATGTTGAGTAAAGAATGTTCATTCTTTACTGTTGAGTAAAAAATGAATGGTACCATGAGCAGAAATCAAAATTGCAGAAAATAACAAAATTAGGTTAACTCAGAAAACTAGCGCTTTGCAAGTTGTAAGACAAAAGAGGTACAGTGGTTTTTGAGAATGTTTGGTGATGGAGCAAATAAAATCCGTGGGTTTGGTACCTGGGGTGCCTCGTCCTGCTGACAGTGTTAACAAAAAGATGTGAACAATGTGGACTATTATTAACAGAATAATATGAATAAAGTTCAGGGAGGAGCAATAGGGAAGTTTAGCAGCTGGAAGGAATGGCTTTTTTTAATTTGGACTAACAAGGAACATTCAGAGGCACCAAGAAAAAAATTGCATATTCATGTATGGGTAATGTAGAAAGGAGAAAAATAAAAGAAAAATAAAAACTCCTGAAAGCTTTGAAGTGTTTTCCAGAAGGAAGAAGGGGAATGGTGTCTGCTCACAGTTTGGAAGTGGATCTGCTGAAACAGGAGTATGTTAAACATACACTAAAATAAAGATGAACTGAGTGCAGACTATCCCTTTCTCACTTCAGTCATTCCCATAGTATGTGGCATCTATAGTTCTGTGCCAGCTAAGCTTTATGGATTTCTCAGGAAAATAATGCTCCAGAAGGCTGTAGATGGAATAACTTCAAGGTTGCAGTAACATTTCAAATGGAAATGTTAAAAGCAGCTGATACCACATCTTATCAGTGGTTTCTGCCCTGAGCAAGTGCCAGTATCCAGCTCAGGCTTGATTTTATCATGGCAGAAGGAGAATTGTGTTATCTGCTGTGCAGGAGAAACTGGAGGCTTTTAAGAAGCCCATCTGACTCCATCAGCATGACGAGAGGTTTTGTGACTCACCCCAAGGGAGGGGAGGGAAAGCAAACTTGCACAGTAACGTGTATGGACAGGGAATGGTTTCCAGAGAAACCAGAGCTGGAAGCAGAGAACCAAAAGAGTAACTATTTACTGTGACAGTAATCAGCTTTTCTGAGGAAGAAATCAAATACTGAACTATTGTACTTCATCATAACTCTGCTGCCCAGTGTTTTAGATACATTTAGTTTTGCAAATCAGTGTCACTTTGCTAAAGCAAACTAAGATTAAAAGAAAAAATTCAGTGGGGACATCTGTGCCAAGCTGCAAATGGCAAATGTTCTGCTTAGATGGAAAGAGAAAAATCTGGCTTTTGTTCTTTTGCCTTTTATTCTCAAATAACAAAAGTAAATTTCATTATGGTTTTGGGCAGCAACTTAGTGTGAAAGATTTTCATCTGAAAACAATGCAAACCAGTATTAGAGCCTTTCAGAATGAAGATGTTTTGCAGCCTTCACTGTAGAAGCTGTGTGGATGTTGGACATGAAGCCTCACCAGTTCCTCTTGGTGAGACCTCAGCCTGAAAAGCTCTCACTTAATCCTTTATGAATCTGTGGGATGTGCCAAAATTAACATCAGGGATTTCTGAGAGCATCTTGGGAGATGAGGAGTTTAAAGGATTCATTTGTTAAGATAGAGAAACTCCACAGTGAAATGATTTTTGAGCTCCTGAAATCCAGAGTGTATTTTTTTAGCCCAAGAGCTTCCTCTGCTGGTTATTTTCAATAATACCTTTCTATTCTTGCACTCTGAGCTGGCTGAGGGTGTGAACTTGGCTTTGAATTTGTGCTCAAGTGCAGCAGTTCTGTTCCTGGATGCTGAGTGGTGTTTTGTTCTCTCCTATCCAGTGCTTGCAAGCGCTTGAGTTCCTCCATGCCAACCAGGTGATCCACAGGGACATAAAGAGTGACAATGTGCTCTTAGGAATGGATGGATCAGTTAAATTAAGTGAGTAGCCAACAATTGTTTCATGTTCTGTTTTCCCTTTTGCAGGAATCTCTAGCTCAGTGTGTGTAAATTGACAGAAGGAGAATTAGCAGGGAAATTTAAGGTGGTTTTTATTGACTATGAGTAATAGAAACCAATTCTGTTATAAAATATGTATCAGACAGCAGGTGCTGATACTCGGAGGGCCCTCAGATTGGGGCTGTGAATGTGTTGGCCCAGAAGGATGATGAAGCAAACCTGTGGCCCCATGAATTCGTTGGTAAATAGGAACTAACTGGCACAGACAGTGAAGCAAAATGGAAATGATTGCAAGAGCAAAGTTGCAGCAAACTGCAGTGACTTTGTTAGGGTGTCAGGAGTTGATATTAATGCTTTGCCCCATTCATGAACAAGAAAATTAGACATTATTTGTCATTTATTGCAATCTAGTCTAACCCTGTACCTTTTCTTGGACTGGAAGTGTAACACTTTCATGAATATAATCATGACAAAACAAACTGCTTGCTTTTCAGGTAATGGTTGTGCATGCATGGGCTTGGACAGTAAATCCTTTTCTGGTGTGTGTAAATAAAAATGATGTGAAAGCACTGGTAGCTGTCAGGACTGTTGAGAAAGAGGTGCATTATCTGCTTTTCTTGTATGTAGGAATGTACAAAGCATATAACAATCAAAGAGTTAAGGCAAAAAGATGTGAAGCAAAAAGTGTTTTCAGTAGGAATCTGAAGTGCCATGAAAATGTGTCTTAGCAATATTCCTATTCTAGATGGTTTCCAGTCTCATTTTATTTATGAGATGGAGTGTGAAGAAAGATTACCAGCAACCTGATTTGCATGCCAGCATTGTTGGATGCACTGCTTGCTTGCATAGGGAATTTTTATTTTAAGGATGTGATCTGTCTGTGCACAAGCTGTGGATTCAGAGGCTGAAGAGAAATGAACAGTTACAGCAGAGGATGTGGCTGAGAAGAGTTAGCTGGAGAAGGATCAAAATTGCAAAAGAGGTGTCAAAGCAAAGTGGCCAAAGGACAGAGTTAGTAGCTGAGTCAAAATCATCATGCCAGCACATTGGGGGCGGATGAGGAGGAAGGAGACACAGGAGGAGACAGGAGTCAGCTGCAAAAATTCCCTGTATGAAGGGGAGGTGGTGTAATCAGTGCTGAACCAGCTGTTCTGGGCTGTGTGGTTATGGTGCTTTAGCAGAAGTTCAGGGTGGGAGAAGCTGCACCTTCTTTTTGAACTCTTGCCCTTCTCTGAGGGGGTCTGGTGGCAGGACAGGTGTCACCACTGCAGCTACACATGCTGCTGGTGGGTGGAACTGTGCTCCTGCCTGTCTTCTTCCTCTGTGCTGGTGGCTGGTGCTGCAGGCCTGGCTGGAGGGTCAGGAGAACACAATGCTGCTGCTTCCCTGGGCTGGTCACAGAAATGGGCCATGCTGGGAGGTGGCTGTGACACCTTGATAAGGCCAAAAAGTGCAGGAAGAACTTGGTGACTCCTATAGGGTTGGTTTTTGTTTGGTTTTGGGTTTTTTTAAGGCATCATTTTGACTGTCAGGGTGGGTTAGTTCTGTGTTAAATGGTCTTGGCACAACTTGGCACTTCCATGACTTGGCTCTTTCCTTAGCACTGCTTGGCATAACGCTTCCAAAATCGCCCTGGAATTTAAATTTCTCTCTCTCTTCTCTCCCTCTCTCTTTCTCTCTCTCTTTTCTCTAACTTAGTGTCAATGATAAGGTAATATCTGTCTCCTGCCTTAACTGTGTTCTTATTGATGCTTTACATGCCTGGGAAGTGGGAGTGCTGCAGCTGGATAAAGTAACATGATGGGACATGCATTGCTGCTGCACCTGAAGCTATAGGAATAGGTGACTTTTCTCCTTTTCTTGAGTGTGGTTGTTCTCTTTGGTAGTTACCTTGTGGAAAGGTTTGTTTGTCCAGGTTCCTGCTGCTGAGTGGGGTAGCACTGCACTTCCCTGGAGCCTTGTTTCCGTGTCTGTCAGCTGTAGTACCTGTATAGATGGCCAAAGTGCTGTGAAATGTTGACCTCAGTAGCTGCACAAGTACAATCTGTTTAGCAGGGCAGAAGCCATGGAGTGTGGATGCATTTCTTCTAATTCAGGCTGTGTAAGACACCAGATGCAGAACACTCTGCCTGTGTTCTGCCTGATTGCTTATTTTGGCTGTTACCATTCCAGAACTCTTGACTGGGCAAAACACCATTCTTCTGCAGGGTAATTCTTATTTCCAGAGGACAAAAGCCTTGTCTTCACTCCATGGAATTCTGCCCTGCTTAAGCACCTTCAGGTTTTGTATTTTCATTGCACGTTGGCTTTTTAAATACGGAGAATGTAGTGGGGGAGGAAAGAAGAAACCGCTTCCAAAACCCCTCTCAATGAAATGTATGTGTAGCAATAGAAAAGTCTTCTAGAAAAGCTTCTTGGTGTGCACCAGTTTGACCTGTTAAACTTGTGTTGTCCTGCAGCTGACTTTGGGTTCTGTGCCCAGATCACCCCTGAGCAGAGCAAGCGCAGCACCATGGTGGGGACTCCGTACTGGATGGCTCCCGAGGTGGTGACACGGAAAGCCTACGGCCCCAAAGTGGACATCTGGTCCCTGGGCATCATGGCTATTGAGATGGTGGAAGGAGAGCCCCCATACCTCAACGAGAACCCCCTGAGGGTAAGAAGCTCCCGGTGTTGCTGGAACTGGGTGTTCACCACTTGTTCGTTAATTGCATCTGCATTAAGAAGAAAATTAAATGAAAAAGCCAACAAGCTTCAGCAGTACAAGAAAATTTTTCCAAAGGAAGACAGCTGTCTTGAATTTGCAGTCAGCCTTACCCTGACTCCCCATCCCTGGAAGTGTCCAAGGCCAGGTTGGACAGGGCTTGGAATAACCTGGGATAGTGGAAGGTGTCCCTGCCCAAGGCAGGGGGTGGAACAAGTTGAGCTTTAAGGTCCATTTCAACCTAAACCAGTCTGGGATTCTGTGATGGTACTTAGAAGATTTGCCTGCCTGTAAATAAAACACAGGACTTTGACCTCAGGCCTCTGTGATAGTCTGGGGAAAGTAAACCCAAGATATTGTTGAAAGTGCTGCTGTGTCACAAACTGATGTTTTCTTTGCTAAGGTCAGTGTCTGTTGCCAAAAGATCTTGAACATTATTTTGCTACTAGCAAGAATAGGTCGTGAGTGCCTACATTTGTGGCATTTTTACATTTCTAATCTCTGAAGTTGAGGAGATGTAGCTGCAGAGCCCTCTCATCTGAGGGCTTACCACAAGGCAGGTCAGTTTGTCATCTTTTAAAGCTTGGTTTTGGCTACATCTTATTCTTCATTTTACAGGCTTTATATTTGATAGCAACTAATGGCACACCAGAACTCCAGAACCCTGAGAAACTGTCCCCAATATTCCGGGATTTCCTGAACCGATGTTTGGAGATGGATGTGGAGAAAAGAGGATCAGCCAAAGAATTGCTACAGGTGAGACTCTGCTGCTTCTCACAGTGAGGTCCAGAAGGCAGAGTCAGGTCAGCCTGTGATGAACCACACCATAGACTGGCATCCTTTCTTCTTTTTTTGTGTGTTTTCTCCTGGGAACTGTAGTGAGAGTAGTTGGCAGGAAATATTTATAATATACTCCAAAGTTACTCTATGATAATCTGTGATTTTACTCTGCCACTGCCAAAGTGTCCAGCAGTTTAGGAGCTCCCTTCAGAGGGTGGCCATTGATAGCATTTGCATTGCTTTTCATACTTCCACTTGCAAATGTGCCCCTCAGAGCTCCTGATGAAATAATCTGCTGGTCTGACATCAGTGTTCAAGCCTTGAAAAGCAAAGTTTCCTTTCTACCCACTGGGTTTTGCCCTATGAGCTGAGCACCTGGAGCAGTGACACCATTTCTCCTTTTAGTTTTGATTTTAAATACTTTCTGTGCACTGGCAAAAGGCTGGTTTGTTACATGAGATCTGCTTGTAGGCAGCATTGTGTGAAGGTGTGAGGGAATTGCTGATGCCATTCCTGAGGAGATCAAGGGGTAGCTCTGAGGCAGATGGTGTTGAGGCTTTCCCAGTAAAGCCAGCTGCTGCTTCTTACCTTTCTCTGATTATTTCTTGTTTAGATCTTTGTTTTTGCTCATTGAAGTTAAAGTGCAGCTTCAACTTTTTCCAAAACCAGTGAGATATTCCAGGAGAAACTCCACTGGGCAAGGCAGTGTGATCCCAGCCAGCTTGGGATCGTATTGTCCTTGTAACCATCAGGAGAAACACATGACACAATTGAACAGTTAAAATGCAGATTCATTGCTGCCTAGCTCCATGGAAACATGAATCCTGCTGGAAATCAAACCTTTAAAAGTGTGTCTTTCACTGATTCCTCATGTTTCTGTCTTCCTGGCAGCATCCCTTCTTGAAACTGGCCAAACCTCTGTCCAGCTTGACGCCACTGATCCTGGCAGCCAAAGAAGCAATGAAGAGTAACCGCTAACATCCTGCCACAGCCTTCTTCCTTTTTTGTTGTTTGTATTTTACAAATCTTTATAATATATGAAATTGTTACACTTCAAGGGGGGAGGGAAGGGGTTTTTTGTGGGGGTGGGAAACGTCTGCAAAAGGGAAGAAACTCTCATCCAGAAGACACCCAAGTACATTGTGGCGACTCTAGAGATCCCTGTCTGGGGTCCAGAAGGAATTGAGGGCTGAATTATTGGCCTTTGTGGGGTTTTTTTATTCTGATTTTTTTGTTTCCCAGACAGCCCAGAAATACCACTTGCTGTGCCCGGGGCTTTAAGGGGTTTTAACGACTTCGCTGTAACAGCTCCCGTTGTACCCTCTGGGTACTTTCAATACTTGAATGACAGATTCAAGCTTTCAGAGAGCAGTACTAATTTTACCTGCTGATCTCTTTGACTCTCCTCTTCCTCCCCTCTACCTGCAATCCCTGTGGGAAGCTCCCAGTGACCAGATTCACGGCAGGTGTGGCGAATGTGAAGGTACATCTTGCCCCTCGTTTCTTTTTCGGATTAGCTGTCGCTGTACTGTAGAATCAACAACTCGGTTACTTAAGGAATCACAATGTATGGAGATTCTTTTCACTTTTAATGATGAAAAAGGAGAGAGAGAGAGAGAGGGGGAAGAGAAGTATTCAGCTGTTTCTCATACCTGTGCTCTGTGGACATTTTTTAAATCAAAAATGTGGCCTCTTTGTAGAAACCTTAATGATCGGTCAAGTCTTTGGATGTGGGTTATGGATGTGTAGGTTGGGGTCAGATACTTTATTTATGATCAAATGATCAGTTCTAGTCAGGGCAAGAAAAAATTCCAGCTGTCTTCCTGTCTGCTCTTTTTTTCCCTGTTAGACTTGCTGGCCAGAAGCTTGAGGGATAATGTGCTTGGTGCAGTGGGTGGTTCACAAACTTGTATCTGTGCTCTGACTTGGGCTTTGGAAGTTATGCTGGTGCCTTTGACTTTTTTTATTTTACATTTTCCTTCTTTGTATCAAATACATTTTTGTATATGTTGTAATTTCCCCCCTCCTCCCCCCGCCAAGCAAATAATGCATCAACCTATGGAGTTGTCAGAGTTTAAAGTATTAGAGCTATTTTTTTCCAGTTTTGTATGTGCTCCATTTGTACTAATGAAACCAGAAGAACAAATAACCAGATCTGAGGACACTGATGATAGAGGATTTTGGAAACATGATGTGAACAGATGATGATGAACACCTGGAGATGCCAAAGTTGTGAGATGAAGCAGAGGGGAAGCAGTGCTGTCAGACCATCGTGGGGCCTGTTGGACTGGCTGGTGTCACTCTGATCTTGTCATTGAGGATTCTGTGCTAGCCAGGATGGCTGCAGCCAACCCTTCAACACAACAAAAAGTGCCTCCTTCTGAAGGACAGCGACAGCCTGAGCAGTTGAGTTCTTGGGGTGTTGCCAGGGTTGAGTTTAGCAGAGCCTGTGCCCCTTCTAATGCTACAGTCTATGCATTTCAACCTCCCCAAGTGTTTAAGGAAGAGCCAAGTAGTACCAATGTGCCAAATGAGTCTGTGAACGAATAACCATGACTTTAGTGGGATTGTATTGCATTCCCAGTGGGGCAGGGCCTGGGACAGACAGAGCTACGGTTGGGTATGGACAGAGGACCCTGAATAAAAATTTTTGCACACTTTTCCAAACTGCTGGCAGGGGATAGAAATCATTTTCAGAGAATTTCAGTATCTCTATAGAGAGGATGACATTTTGGGGACTGGTAGCCAAGATATGACAAAACAAACTTCCAGGTGAGAGTGGCTGGGCAGGATGGCAGAGGCAGTTTGGGGGGGATGGTGGAAAGGAGCAGGGCTGGGGTCTCACAGCTCCTGGGGGTCCTGTGGGGCCAGCAGGGTGCCTTGTTGGGCAGGTTCAGCTTGTGTTCTGCTCCTGTGTGGCAGTTAAAATCCGTGTTGGGTTAATGATCTTAACTGTTCCTCACAGGGACAAATCTCTCTTGCTCTAAGTGTGAGAACAGTTATGGCTTCAAATTTTAAATTCAAGGAAGTGTCTCATGCCAGGTAAGGTAATCCAAGTGCATTTGCCTGGAAAAAAAGTTTATTATGAGCCATGGGCACTGTAATCACCCTGTTTTGAGTGTGTCCTGGCTCCCTGGTCAAATGGAGCAGTGAGGAGGCTTGGCTGAGGAAAAAACCTGTTGTACCAGTGGTTCCCTCTTTGTCCATTGCTGGCAATGGACTTGGTGAAACTCCTTGTGCCAGAGTTAAAATGGGAGCTTTTCTTTCTTTCATCTTTTTTTTTAATGGCACAATCTAGATAAATTTAGCTTTTTTAAATAGAAAACAAGAAATCATTAAGTAATTTTAACTTATTAGTTCACTTTTACTGGTGAATGAGAACGGTTTAAAACATGTTGCAAAATTTGTCCAATTTAGCCTGCTTAGGAGACGATTTCTGAAGATTCAGCCATCCTAATGCACAAAACTTGGCCCAGTCCCAAGTTCCCAGATTGTGTGTGTGTGACCTGGGATGATGTTCAGCTCCAAGGCTGGAAGTGCCAGCATCTCCCTGGCCCCACACAGCAGCTATTCTGTGGTGGGGTTTCCATGGGGGGCAGAGGTGGGGCTGGCAGGAGAGGAGAAGGAGAAGGATTTTGTGCTGTGCTTTGTGTCTGGAGGGTCAGGCATCACTTTTGAGGGTGTCTGCAAGGTGAGGAGCTCCAGGGTGTGGGTTTTCCCTGCTGGGAGCAGAGCAGAGTCCTGGGGTGGGTGCAGGGCTGAGAGCTCTGCTGTGGCACTGGGGACCAGCCAGAGCTGGAGGAAATGATGGGAAGGGATGAGTTGCATCCAAATGTGGAGATTCCTGTGCATCCCTCTTGGGTGCCCACCCAAGATCTGAGTGGGGATCAGGTGTGCACACGATCCCTGTGAAGTGTCATTTGGGCAGCTTGTGGCTGAGGTGCAAGTGTGCAGGGAGTGTGAGATTCCTGGGGTGTTGTTATCATAGAACAAACCAGAGTTCTTAGTAAAAATAACCATGGGAATGAGCACTTTGCCCTGCCTTAAGTGTTAATGAGATTAATTGGAGCCTTCCCCCCTGGCTCTCTGTGCCGGGAGGTGCAAAGTTTTGGCTATAGCAGATGGGTCCCCTTGTCAGAGGGGCTGGGGAGGGAGCAAAAATGTGATTAAGGGTCTCTCCAGCTGGAATTGAGTCAATAAATCTCTCTGGTCTGTTTTTCCCTCTGTTCCTTATGCTGTTGATGGGAATGGAAGTAGGTGCAAGCTTTCTTTTATTTTTTTAACTGTCTTCAGATGTTAATGTTGCCTTTTGTGTAATTTAATCCCATTATGTTATTTAATTGTTACTGCAATATTAACTACTGTATTTGTTGACTTTGTTTAATAACTGTTCTTTCAGGGCTAGAAATAAACTTTTAAAAAACCTTTGGGATTTTTTCTCCCCTTTTCCCTGTCATGAGTTTATGCCTTTGATAACAAGAGTATCTGAAAGGGTTCATGTGTCAGTGTTTTACTGAGATTAACGGAATGTATTTGTAATTAAGCTCCTTATGAATGCTTTAATGATGGTGGATATAATTTTATGCTATACCAGCCTGTTTCTTTAAAGTTTTATTACTCATCAGTGTCAGTACCAGCCTTGGGATCCCCACAAGCTTTCCTGGATGGCTGATGGAAGGAGAGCAGCTCCAAAACACCCTTTTCACCCACTGTGGAAGAGATCCATGTGAAGGGAGCAGAGCAAGCACCAGCCTGGCCCGTCCCAGCTGCACCTTCCCCCTCCTTGGCCAGTGCTGGGGTGGGACCGATGGGCCCGGTGACCTCTGGACATGTGGTGGTGATTGAGGAGCTGCTCCCAGGAGCTCTGCTTTGTTGCACCATGGGCACCATGCACCATCCTGCTTATCATGGCACAGGATCCATGGGAATGGAGCTGTCCTGCTGGCTGCTGGGAAGATTTGGGTTTGCTCCATCAGCGCTGATCAGAGTTGGACCACGGGAGTGAGGGCCCCGGGTGCCGACAGCTCTTCGAGGATTTGGGATGAGATCCATGGTGCCTCTTGGCCTCCAAGGCTGCAGAGAGGCACTTCTGTTTTCCACTGGACCTACAGAAAGGCTGTGGGATGTTGGTCTGCCAGTCCAGCCAAGGACAAGGAGGGATTTGCTTTGGGGTTGAGGCCGGGTCAGTTGGCTCCAGATGAAGTTCCTGCGTCAGTTGTGAATGGTGAGGACTTGGCATGTCCTGTGTTCCCTGTGTGCTGCTGGGAAATGGGCTCTTCCCCTTTCTTGCATGTTGTACAGGCTTTGCTGCCACACTGACAAAGGGAAATGAAGAAACCACTCATCTCCAGCAGCTGCTTCACCCACACATGAGAATGGTGACCCTGAAGAGACAGGCTCTGAGCAAACCAACAATTTGTTGTAGTATCTTTGTCTTCCTATATGATCCACTCTTTGTGCATTTCAACTGGTGTTCTTTAACACTGCATTTAAGTGGTTTGGCATTTAATTTCCGGGGGAAAAGAGGACAGGAGGAGAAGGTGCTTAGTGAACTCAGGACTGTTGGGATTTTGATACTTGAAGGAGAGCAAGGCTTTGGCTGATTTTGGCTTGCACAGCTGAAAGTTGCAAGTTCTTGGTAAATCCTCCTAAGTCATGTGTGAGTTTGCTCATCCCTTGCACTGAGCCTGAGACTAAACCCAAGAGCAGCCCCATTTTTTGAGCTCAGCTTATTCAAAATTGCGTTTTTAAAACACAGTTCTTGAAGGCAGTAAATTTGGAGGCAGCAATTTCTCCCTTTCTGGGCTGCTGTTTGGCTGCAATGAGTTACTGCAGAGCTGAGCACAACTGTTTGGACTGCACCAGGGTGGGTGAAAAGTGAGGATCCTCATTAGCAGCATTTTCATGGTGGTGCCTGAGGAGCATTGTTGGGTTTCAGTGCAGTTCCTGTGGTGGAGCACTGTGCTGCCCATAGATCCCTGCTCCCAGGGATTTGTACAGCTGCATTTTTCCCCCTTTTAAAAATAACTTGCAGTTTGCTCTCAAGATTATTTTTAATAAAAACAGCTGTCCTCAGTCATGTGAGAAAGCAGCATGCAAGTTTGCTGAGCTCAGCCAAACTCTGGCTGTTGCTCTCCAAATGTGTGGAGGAAGCAGGTTCTCCAAGAGCTGTTTTCCCTGCTTTGAATCCAGCCTAAGGAAGGATTTCTTTTCATTGAGGGAGGGAAATAGCACCAAGTGAAAACAATGACTTTGTGACTTCTCAACCTGCAGCCTGTTGGAGGGAGCAGGGCAGCACCAACACAGCTTGCCTTGCTTTTCCCAGCTGGTGTCTGCAGTGGGAATGTCCTCCAGCACATCATCACTTCAAATCACAGAAACAGAAGGGTTGGAAAAGACCTTTAGGATCATCAAATCCATCAAGATTTCAAATCCCTGTTGACCTGAGTGTTAAAACAGCCCTTAGGGACCAGTGGTTGGGGTTTTCTAATGGGATTTTCCCAGTGGGAAGTTAGGAGTTGCTCATTCTCTTTCAGGGCCCCCAGACTTCTGCTTTGGAGCTGTGTTGAGTCAGTGCAGAGGAGGGGAGGGCAGACAGGCTCTGTCAAGGCATGGATGTGTCTCAATGCACAGGCTCCACGTCCTGGTGTTCCCTGGAGGGCTCTGGGCAGTGAATCCAGCTTGGTACAAGTGTGGATCAACTCTGGGGACACTGATGGGACTCAGGGCAGCTCCTTGGTATGGTCTGCAGGGGAGATGTGTCCACACCATGTGCAGGGCTGACCTTCCCCAGGACTGATGTCTTCTGGAATTCCTTGAGGTTTCTATAGCCAAGGATGATCCATCTTTGTTATTTTTTTCCTCTCAGTGACTGCTTATTCAAAGGATTCGGGTTCTTTCACAAAGCACAGTTAACTCTTGGATCTCCTGGAGCCCTTTTCCTGCCTGACCATGAAGGGAAACCTGCCCCAGGTTCCTGCTGCCTTGTCACAGCAGCTGGGAACATTTGGCTGCTCCTGGAAAGCTCTAATCCACCCTCTGCCCAGTGAAACTTCCCTTAAATAACCTCATAACTCTTTTTTCCTGTAGCTGTTGCCTCTTTGAGGGTGAAAAATGCGAGGGAGCCAGGGTGGGTTTGCTCAGCTCTTGTGACTGTTCAGTGTTTTTGGGGAATGTTTATTTTGCTGAAATCCGGAAGTGCCAGCTTGTTCCTGTCCAGTGGCTAAACTTAAATATCTGCATTTTAAGCCCTGAAAACATGTTTGGTTTAGAAGGACACTGATGTTCCAGCTACAGAAAAGGGGATTTTTGGTGGGATTATTGGAATTTTTAGATATAGTTTTGTTCCTAGAAGAGCAACCCTGCAAAGCTACATGGAGTCTGTTGTCAGCACTAACATAAATGAGGGAATGAGCCCCTGTCTTTGTTTAATCCCATAGTTATCCTTGGAATCAACAGCTCCCAGCTCCTCTCTCCAGGCTGGGTTAAATGTCCCACAACTGTGCCATGAGCAGAATTGCAAGCAATGGGTGGGAAATAGTTTTTAAACCTTGGAATGTTTATTTCCTAAGGCCCAACTCTTACAATGGTTGAGAAGAAGGGGAAAATTTATTTCTGGGGGAAGGAAAAGATGTTGGAATTTCTTTCCCATTTTTACCAGTCTGTGTCCTGTGATCTGGTGGTTCTTTTCCAGGGACTGGATTCGGGCTGTATTGCTGGGTCCCTGGGAGGTTTTGTTTCTAAACAGGAAACTTTACTGGTTTCTCCTGAGAAACACAGGAGGAGGGAGGGGAGGTGGAAAGAATTGAGTTGGATTGTGATGTTGGGTATTTTATGGTTGGTTTTGCAGTAGCTTTGACCAGCACTTTGTTGCTGCCAGAGGTCAGTTTTCTTGAGGACAAAATTACTAATTTATGAGACTCTTCAAGAATATTTCATCTTCTGTTATTCAGGCTAAGTCATTAGTTCATTTGGGGTGGAAGATGGGTGCTTGTCTCACCATCTGGAGGGTGAATTGTGGCAAAAAGAGTTAAAATGGGAGAAGTTCTGAGGCAGGCTGACCAAAAGGTTTGGGGAGGAGAGGAGGGCTTGGATGGTGGGTGGCTGGCAGCTGCTCCTTCTCCTTGCCCAGACCTCCCGTGCATGGTTCCCAAAGCCAGGGCTGTGAGCAGTGATCACTTCCCAAAACCTCTGCAGGGTGGGCACTGGGGGCTGGAAAGGAGTGGGGAGGGATGAGAGGAGGAGGGTGCTGCAGGGGGATGTGCTGAGCTGTGGCCTTCACAAGCACCCCCACAATGTCCTGCCAAAGGCTGTTGAGGGAGAGGCTCCAATGCACTTGAGGCATCTACTCTTGCTTTTCATGCCTTGGGCTGCACTGCTGGAACCACCTTGAACTGCATGAAGAGCCTCATCCCTGCCCAAGTGTGCTTCAAACCTGGGTTTCATTGTAATTTCTTTTCTAAATGACTTGCAGGGAAATAAAATGGCCCAAATCAAAGCTGTTGGCTCTGTGTGCGTGACAGGACACAGTGAGAGGAGCTGGGTTACCTGCCAGCACTGCCTGCCCTGTAGGGATGGCAAATGTGGGCTCAGAGTGGTGACACTTCTGCTGATCAGGGAAATGACCCAGAAGATGCATCATGTGTTGTTTACCATGGAATCCCAGAATGGTTTGGGTTGGAAGGGTCCTTAAACCTATTACTTTCCACCCCTTCCATGGGCAGGGACACCTTGCACTATCCCAGGTTGCTCCAAGCCCCATCCAATCTGGCCTTGGACACTGCCAGGGATGGGGCAGCCACAGGCATTGGAGCCAAGCAGAAAGCAAATGAAGTTTTTTGTTCCTTCTGGAAGAGCTGTCAGCTGTGGGGAGCCGCTGTGGGCTCTCAGGTGTGAATGCCAGGGCTGGGGGCTCAGTGCTCAGTGGAGATAACACCAGGATTTGCTGGGACAAACAGCTTGGTGGCTGCTCCAGCTGCTGTGAGTCCAGCAGCTCCCTGTGGCACTGGCATTGTCCCATGGGGGCCACACGTGTGGCCCTTCCCAGGCCTGTCGGGCTGTGCCACGTTTGCTTTTGCTTGGCTTTATAAAGAGGAGGTGCAGGAGCCTCCTCTGCTCCTTGCCAGACTCTGCCCCCAGCACAGCCTTTGCTATGGATGGCTTGAATGTCTCCATTGCTTTTTTCTTCCTGGTTTTTGGGCTGTGCCAGGTGCTCAGGTGGCTTTCCAAGAGGCTGCTGTCCCCTGGGACACATGGCTGCCTTGCCAGGGAATTTGCTGGCTCCTTCCAGCTGTGCATGAGCTGCCTGGAGCTGAGGATGCTGATGGACATCGGCCCCTGGGGTGGTGGCTTTGGCCTGGACGTGGTCCTGACCCTCCTCTTCCTCCTCTCTGCTGTCCACTGCGCCTCTTTGGATGGAGCATCTGCCAACCCAACAGTGTCCCTGCAGGAGTTCCTGCTCCTGGAGTCCAGCCTGGCAGCCACGGGGGCCAAGCTGCTGGCCCAGGGTGTGGGTGCAGGCACAGGCTGGGCTCTCACCTGGCTCTACTGGTCCTGGGAGCTGACACAGCTGCATTTCATCCAGAACCTGATCGCTCCCGAGTGCAGCTCCTCCATCCACACCTCCCTGCCCCACG
This sequence comes from Melozone crissalis, assembly GCF_028551555.1. Lineage (NCBI taxonomy): Eukaryota > Metazoa > Chordata > Aves > Passeriformes > Passerellidae > Melozone > Melozone crissalis. The sequence goes on from NW_026535812.1 coordinate 5,206,439, forward strand.
CTGCCTTCCTGGAGGGCTCCTGCTCCTTCCTGCTCCACCTCATCCTCCTCAAGCTGCGACAGAGCCACCCCCTGTACCGGGTCCCTGCGCTGGCAGCCACTGTCACCTTCCTGACCTACGCAGGTGAGCAGCGCTGGCGTTTCCTGTCCCCAGTCATTTGGAAAAATACCTCATTTGGGGGGGGGGACAGACCCCTGTTTTTCATCTTCCAGGACAGGAGAGGTAGGGGTTAACAAGGTAATGACTGCTAAGGTGTTTGTTTTCTGTTATTTTGGCACTTTGGGCTATCTGGGCTGCTCTTGTATTAGCAGGGTTCCCATTCCAGGGAGGAATGATGAATCTGACTCCATGTTCTTAGAAGGCTAATTTATTATTTTATGATACTATATTATATTGAAGAATGCTATACTAAACTATACTAAAGAATACAGGAAGGATACTTACAGAAGGCTAAAAGATAATAATGAAAACTTCTGACTCTCCAGAGTCCCAACACAGCTTGGCACTGATTGGCCAAAGAGTGAAAACAACTCACAGCAGAATCCAATGAAGCAATCACCTGTGGGTAAACAATCTCCAAACACATTCCAAAGGGCCAAAACAGAGGAGAAGCAAATGAGATAAGAATTGTTTTCCTTTTCTCTGAGGCTTCTCAGCTTCCCAGGACAAGAATCCTGGGCAAGGGGATTTTTCAGATAATATCACAGTGATAGGCTGCAGGTGAATTTTGGCACAGAGCCGTAGCTCAAGACTGGGACCCTTTCCCTGGAACCTCCCCTCCTGCAATCCCCAGTCCTGCACTGAGCTTTCCTGCTTCCCTCAAAGCTCAGGGCCACAAGGATGGGATTTCCCCAGTGTCAGAAGGCAGGCAGGAGGGGTCTCAGCCCTTTGTCAGTGTTCCAGAGGATGCAGTGGGACTGTTGGCCACGTTTCTCTTCCCACACAGCCGGACCGTACACGGGAGCCTTCTTCAACCCTGCCCTGGCCACAGCCGCCACCTTCCACTGCTCGGGGAGCAGCTTCTGGGCCTACATCCAGGTCTACTGGCTGGGGCCCCTTGCAGGTGAGAACTTCCCAGGGGCAGGGGCTGGCATGGGGACAAGGCAGAAATGCTCTGTAACGTGGACCGTTCTGGCAAAGGGCTGAATTTGGATTGCCAGTGGCAAGTGTCACTTTTCATCCTGCCTTGTTGACTCTGGGGTTATCTCTTTGCTATCCAATTTTTTAAAATCCAACTTCTGCGTGGTTCAAGGGCAGAAATTTCCCTGAAGCCAAAGTCTGGGGGAGGTTTAGCAAAGGTGTTTTAGGGCAGTGCCAGGCTGAGCTGTGCTTTTGTCCCCAGCTCCAGCATGGTCATGGGGAGCTGGATGTGTGCTGAGAGTGGAGCCGGGTTCGGGTTGGGCTCTGCTCCCAGATGGACAAGAGGGCCTCAAGTTGCCCCAGGGGAAGTTTAGGTTGGGTATTGAGAAAATTTCTTCCCTGAAGGGTGGTCAGGCACTGGCACCCTGCTGAAGGCAGTGGTGCAGACACTATTCTTGCAGGGATTTTAAAGCCTGGATGTGGCACTGGGGTCATGACCAACAGTGAGGGAATGGTTGGGCTTGATGGGCTCAGAGGACTTTTCCAACTTTAATGATTCTCTGCCAGAAAACTGGGGTGGTTTGTGGGTCAAAACAAGCATTGTTTGTTATGTTAAGGACATAAGAGTGGTAAATTCTGCTTAAAGCAGGAGAATACCAGTCCCTCAGCTCTCGGTGGGGACACTCAGTGGTGCTGAGCTGCCTGTTGGCCATGGTGAAGGTTGTGACAAGGACCCAAAGCCGCTGCTGAGCTGTGGGGAGGGTGAAGATTCTCCCCACAGCGCTTGGAAGGGGTCTGTGCTCTCATTGCAGGGATGCTCGCTGCCCTCCTGCTGTTCCAGGGCAACATCCCACGCCTCTTCCAGAAAAACCTCCTCTACAGCCAGAAAAGCAAATACAAAGTGCCCAAGGCAAAGGTGACCGCGCAGGCGGAGGGCGACAAACCACAGAAGAAGAAGAAAGGAGGGAAGAGCAACGCGGAGCCCCGTGCCTGAGCCCCTCCTGGCCCTTTTCCTGGGAAAGGGTTTCCCGGTGTGGAGGATTTTGCAGCTCGTTCAGTCCTTAAAGCACCACAAAGGAATCCTGCAGGATGCCCCTGAGCTCCTTTGGGAATTGCTTTGAAAGCCTCCCTGGAGAGCCCGAAATGTTTCAAGCCCACACCGCTGGCTCAGAAGGAAAACTCGGAACACTTTTGCATAAATTGCTGGTTGTCTTGTTCTGCCAGGAATCTTACAGAGAGCTGGGACCGTTCCATGGGCAGGCTTGAGCAACCCGGGGTTACTGCACCGTGCAGTGCCTGCAATAACCCCACTGGGTCTCTTGCAGCCCTAAAAACAAAGTATAAGCCAGTAACTGCCTTGGACACTTGGGATGGGGAGGAAACAGGCTTTGGTCTTTTGAGTTATTAATGGACACTGGTAAAAAACTGGTGGGGTTTTGAGTTAAACTTGGCCTGAAGTCCTTGAGTTGCACAGGCTGAACCTGGCAAGTCTTGGAGAGGAATTAAAAATGCTCCAAGGCAAAAGAGTTCACTAGCCACGGGACAACCTGCTCCTCTGGGGATGTGCTTGGCCTGGGTTTTGGTGCTATAAAGCATCAAGAAATGGTGTGCAAAGGAAAAAAAGCAAACCACAAGAGACCCAGGCAGCTGCTGTGCATCCCTGTGCTCTGCTCCATCTCTAGGTGAAATATTCCTAACTATAAAATTACAGTTTGTGGGGAAAAAAAAAATAAATTGCTGTGGTTGGCATTTGAGTGAGTGATGTCATTCCTGAGAGACATCCCTGAAAATGGGAGTCACTGTGATGCTCAAACCACCTCTGCCCTGCCTGCTGCCTGCTCTGGAAAGGGGGAAACACCTCCTGGAAATGGGGATCCCCCCGGGCTGTGCTGGGGCCAGGGCACCCCATGGGAGCTGCACCCTGGGTGACAGCACAGGGACATTGGGATGCTCTGGCTGGCCCAGGATCTCTGCCCTGGATCAGAGCTCCTGACAGGAATCACCTGCTCCTATTTCCTGAGTTGCAAACCGACAATAAGCAAGAGGCACCCAATGAAAACCTAGAGTGGAGGTGTCAGATGCAGGTTTGGTGCCCAGTGTCCAGCCCTGCTCCTCCCTCCCCTCTGCTGTGTCCATGGGGAGACATCCCCAGGGTGCTGCTGGGCCTCTGGGCTGCTCATCCCAGGTGATTTCCTCTGGGATTGCCCTCTGGGGGGACCTGCAGGAACCCCAGACCTCTGACACCATGAGCCCACCCCACATCCCAACAGGAGGAAGGAGGGAAGGGACCAACACAGACATGCACAGATGTGCCCCAGAGATGAAACTTCATGGAACACCCCAAAGGCAAGGCGCAAAATCCCCAAACAGTGTCCTCTCCTTGTGCCTGGCTGGATGCTTGGCACTGCCCCAGGAAGGGCTCTGGGCGCACAGTCTGGCTTTTTTCCTGGTTAAACTGAGCAGGAGACCTTTGGGTGGAAGCTGAAACCTTTGAGACTCTTTGTACCTGCCCCAGGGACACCCTGGGATGCTCAGATCCCCCTGAGCAATTTTTTCAGAACATCTTTTTTTTGGTTGGTTGTTTGTTTCACTTTGTTTTTTGTTTTTCCCCCCCACTTTTCAGGACATATTAGGACACACTCAAATGTTTGGGATGTGCTTCTGGGGCTTTTGGGGAGGTCATTTACTGAGCAGACTGATGTAATTAAGAGGAATTTAAGGAGTGACAGTGACTGTTGTTATCTTTAATTAAGAGGCTGCTTTTCCAGCACGGTAACATCAACGGGGCAGGGATGAGGTGCAGCTGCACAGACAGACAGACTCATTCCCATGCTGTAAATCAAACCTTTTGGGATTTTTTGGGAGAGTCAATCCTGCTGGGATTTTTTTGGGAGAGTCAATCCTGTTGGGATTTTTTTGAGAATAAATCCTGCTGGGACTTTTTGGGAGAGTCAATCCCGCTGGGATTTTTTGGGGGAGAGTCAATCCCACTGGGATCTTTTGGGATCTTTTGCCCACAGCTCTGATGTACAGCTTGGCCCTGTTCTGTCGCACCCAACTGTGGTGCTGATGATTTGGGCTGCCCTCCTGGACCTGCTCCTCGCTGCTGGAGCCGGTGCTGTCCTGAGGCTCCAGCTGCTGTCTGAGGGGATTTCCCTCTGGAAAAGTCCTGTCCAGCCCCTGGCACCCCCTCTGCGGCCTGTCCGGAGCTTGTGGCCAGCGGGGCATGGACAGAGGGCTGTCCTCAGGAGATTGAGAAGGATGCCCGAAGGCCGAGCCCCGCTGTCCGGAGCAGATGGGGAAGGATGCCCCAGGGTCCAGCAGGGCTCAGTTTCGGGCGGGCTCCGGCCGCTGCGGAGGATGGAGCTGGGGAGGCAGCGGGCCGGGGGCTCTCAGTTTCGGGCGGGCTCCGGCCGGTGAGGCAGCGGGCCGGGGGCTCTCGGGGGCCGGCGGCGGCGGGAACTGCTTCTTGTAGAGCAGGCTGCTGTACTGCAGCTCCGGCGTGACCAGCCGCCGGCAGGTCCGCTCCAGCTCCCGAGGCAAGCCCTGCTTGAGGTTATAGCCCAGGATCCGGGCCCCGCCGTGCTGCAGCGGCCGCAGGGAGCTGTCCTTGATGTCCTTGGGGCCCACGCTGCCCGTGCCCTGCAGGCAGGCCCGGGCCAGCTCCGCCTGCCGCTGCCGCAGCGCCCTCACCTCCCGCCGCAGCCGCTCCCGGCCGATGAGGCGGTCCAGCCTTTCCCAGAAGGTCCTGTTAAAGTGCGTGTAGATCTCCCAGTCCAGCCTGTTCCAGGCTTTCAGCTTCTCCACGACGGAGTCCGGGAGCGGGGACTTGGTGCTGCTGTCCCTGCTGTTGAGCGGGAAGGAGACGACGCTGTCCAGGTCCCAGCACAGCATCTCCTTCAGCAGCACCATGGACTCGTCGAAGTACTCGGAGATGAGCAGGAAGTCGAAGGACGCCTCGATGGCCTTCAGCATGAGCTGCACCCGCTCGGGGGACGCGTCCCCGTCGGGGTTGAAGCCGAAGTCGAAGGTCATGAGGTTCCTGGCGTAGTGGCGGTCGCCGCTGGCGGGGTCGTAGTAGCGCCAGGGCTGGCTGAGGAACTCCTCCAGGCTGCGGACGCGCGAGAAGGCCGAGGCGCCCTTGTAGTACACGAAGGAGGACTCCATCAGCTGCACGGGGTTCCTCAGGATGGAGAAGTAGATGGCAGAGTTGGGCACCACTTTCTGCACCTGCGGAGGAGGAGAAGGAGGGTTTGAAGGTGGGGCAGGGAGAGGGGACCCACTCGCCCACAGTGCTGGGGCAGTGGCACCTGCTGGGGCTGGAGGTGCTGGGGAGGATTTCAGGGTGCAGCTCATCAAAGGAGCTGTGGGGATGTAGGGGATAGAATATAAGGAAATAAAGATAGTGTAGAAAGTAGTCTTACCCCTAAGGAGTTGCAGCTGGGCCAATTATCAAAGATTAGGAACAGGCCTGTCTTTAACAGGCCACAGCTGTAAGCAATGAGAAGAAGAGTGCTCTAAAATGATGGGTTGGCTGGTTGAGAAGGGAATTGGAGACAGTTAGCTACTTTGTGAAGAAGAGTCAGTGCTCTGAGGAGCTGACCATGAGAAACACCAAGAAGGTATGAAACTTTTGAGATAAGGTGACAACAGTATGGAACCCCTGCGATAATATGACAACATGGAGAGCTCCAGAGGAGTCACACGGGGAGAGCAGTGAGCAAAGCTCCCTACAGTGGGCTGTCACAGCTGTGTGGCCAGGCTGGGATGGAGATACTGCTCAACCTCTTCCCTTTGCCCATGTCCACCTGTCCTCAGGTGGCACCCAGAGGGGTGGATGCTGGGCACGGCTGACCTGAGCTGATGCCTTTTGGCTGTTCTCCTCTTGCAGCTGGTCCCCTCTGGGCCTGTCCAGGGAGCAGGACATGTCCCAGGGCCCACGAGACAAGAAAGAGATGAGAGCTGCTGGCTGCTACAAATGCTGTCTCCCACTTTGCCATGGCTCACAGCACCGGGCTTCACCAAACCTGCTCACAGAATCTCTCGGGAGGTGCCAACAGCATACCAGCTATCCATGGGCAATCCTAACTCTCTTTAGCTCACCCCTGCAGAGTTTATGTGCTGGACAGGTGCCCCTCCTTGTGCCCCTGAGCCCCTGTCCCCGTTCCCTGCCCGTGCCCCCAGGGTGGCAGCGTTGCCCGTACCTCTGGCTGCAGGAAGCGCATGTGGTGGCAGAGGATGTTGAAGCGCCGGGGGCTCAGAGGGGAGAAGCCCTGCACGAACTTGGCCAGGAAGTGGTGGGGGTAGTAGAGCTGGAAGCCTCCACCCTTGGGGAAGGCAAAGGTGAGGTTGTGCATCTCCCCAAAGCGGAACAGGATGTTCATGACTGTGCTGCTGGCGCTCTTGTGGACCTTCAGGAAAACAATGTCAGTCTTGGGCTTGCACGTCTTCCCTTGAGACGTGACTCCTCTGGCCTGCCGGACTTCTCCAGGTGTTACCTCCTGGATCTTAAAGGCTTCTGTCCAGCTTGGGAGAAATCCTGTCTGCAGGGCTGTTTTGTAAGAATCCTCTGCCTGCAGAGGTTGAGCTGAGTTTGGGATGGGCTGTGTAAATGAGGTGCCCCACTCAGGGTGAAGAGAAGTCACAGCTCGAGGCTGAGTCTGGCTCTGTACCTCCCCCTGCACCGTTCCAGGTGGGGACATTCTCCTCTGCTCCTCTGTGCTCAGCCTGTTTGCAAAGATGATGAACTTGCTGGTGACAGCTTCTGCCAAATCTGCAGCGACCCTCCCGGGAGGGCCTGGAGAAGGACGTTCTCTGGCTGCATTTTCCAGCCCAGGAAGCTGGGGTTTCAGCTCTGTGGGTGACAGATGGACTCTCACCTTCTCACTGCTCTCCCCAGGCTGCTGCATCCAGCTCTCCTCCTGGCTGCTGCCCGGAGGGGCCTCCTGTCTGAGGTACAGGTGCATCCTGAAAACATCCTCGGTGGAGGCAGGGGCTGGCTCAGTCTCCCTCTGCCCCTGAGGGGAGTCATCCTCCCACAGCAGGTCAGGGCTGTGCAGGGCAGAGCTGAGCTCGTGGCCCGTGGTCTGCTGCAGGTCCCGCTCCAGCTCACACTGGCAGCTCCTGTGTGGGGAGGACACAATGCTCAGCTGCAGGAGGCGGGAGGAAAGTGCAGAGGCAGCTCCTCTGCAGCCCAATGAACTCCTTGACCCCCCAAAGTCACCCCAAAACAACATGTTCCCTCCTTTTCGTGGGGTGGGTGGCCTTGCTGATGGGCTTCACTGCTGCCCTCAGGGGTGGGGGGGTGGGGGTGCAAGAACTTGGGCTTGATCATCTTGGAGGTCCTTTACAACCTTAATGATTCCATGAAGAGGAGAAGTACAGGCCAGCAGTGATGTGGCAGTGTCTCTGTCTTGCTGGAGCATGACAGGACAGCAGAAGGGGCGCAGCAGGAGAAGGCAAGGAGAGAGAAGAGCTGGTGGCCTGGAGAAGCTGGAGGAACGATTGCAGATAACCCCAGATGGGGAGGGCTGGGCTTAAGGGCTGTAGGGTTTTGTGGTAAGCCAGGACAAAGCCCAGAGCAGCCTTGTCTGGCCAGGGCATAGGGGTGAGATGTGGGACCCCCACAGAGTCCTCTGTCACCTGGATTTTCCTCCCTGTCTAGGGAGGACCCTGCTGGTGGTTTTCAGGAGGGCAGTTCTGAGCCCACCTCAGTGGCCAGCAGAAGGCTGGAGAAGGAGGTGCAGGTGTATAATTGTGCTCAGGACCTACCCAAGAGGCTGCAGCTTCTCCACAACCTGAAGTGCGACCAGGAGGAGGACGAGGAGGCTGAAGGAGATCCAGAGCCGACCTGGCTGGCACCTGTAGATTGCACTCAGCTTCCTGCAAGGAAACAGACATTTGAGCCCATTTGTGGGGAGGAAATGCCAAGACCAGGCAGGAGAGGTGCCTTGAGGCTTTTTTATTTTTATCTTTATTTAAGGTAGGTCCCGTTTTCAGGGGCGGAAGTGATGCAGAGGCAGCGATAACGGGGGAACCTCCAAGGCTGTGCCCCAGCAGTGCAGCCTCATGGAAATTTCCAGATGGGCCACAGGCATTGTGCTGAAAAGCAAACAGTGATAACCACTGAGTCCCTTGGCTGCTCAGGGACGCCTTCCTGGAGCAGCCAGAGCTCCCCCCAGGCAGCAGGAACAGGGCACTGCCTGTGTGCTCCCTGCCCTGCCTGCCCAAGAAGGATCAGGATCTTGTCTTTATCTACATGGACGATAAAACTCTTTTTTTCCCTGCTCTCCCCACTCTCTGCTATTGCACTGCCATCTGCACAGGCTCCAGCTGGGGCTGCAGATGTGGTGCCACCATGAGGGCCCCTGCAGTGCCTGGATTTTGGTCTGATTTTAGCCATGTCTACAACAGCAGTGTCATTTCTTCAGGCCATCAGAATTGTGCTGTTGTGTATGGTGACATTAAAGCCATGGAAATGCTGCCACAGGACTCCTTCTCTTTGTAGGGCTTGCTGCAAACCCTGGTGGAGCTTGATTGTAGCTTTAATCTTCAGTGGAACGATTGAGGGGCTGAATTTCCAGGAAAAAACTATTTATTTGTATTTTTCTCTTCACAGAAAGTTTGTCCAGTTCCAGGAGATGTGACACTTGGAGTCATGGGTTAGTGGTGGCCTTGGCAGTGTTGGGGGAAAGATTGGACTCGATGATCTTTGAGGGCTTTTGCAACCTGAATGATGCCATTATTCTGCTGGGTTTTCCCCAGGGAGCTCATTGTGGCACAACAGGAGATGATTTGTCCTGAGGATCTGGTTAAACCCTCTGGGACTGGGCTCTGCTGTGGGGGAAGTCCAGCCAGTCAGCCTCAGGTGGCTGCTCTCTCCTCTCAGGGAGGGAGAATCACAGGCAGCAAGAATTGAAATGGGAGGAATTAATGACAGCAGAAATGTGGGCAGAGCCTGCTTGGAAGCCACATTTCAGCCAACCTGGGTTTGCTGGCATTTCTGCCTTCCTGCAGTGGTCAGCTTTGGACCAGGACAGTGGGACTGGGACTGCACAGAGCTGCTTGTCCTCACCTCCATGGTGCTTTACCTCCTGCTCTGGGCAGTGCTGTGACACTGGGAGCTCCCTTGGTGAGTAGCAGTGACACAAACGTGGCCTGTCCAAAGGGGTTGCATGCATCCCATGGGTACAGGTCAGAAATTCAGGTTTGCTACTCAGAATGGCTTTGTTCCAGGAAAATCATCAGCTGTCAGGTTTCAGTAGTGGTTTGATAATGGCAGCACTGCTTGCAGTGGTTGGACACCCATGGACACAGTTCTGCCCTGCTCCCAAAAATGTCCCTTCACTGAGTTGAAACTCCCAGCTCCTCCCAGGAGGATTTCAGTGTCTGAAGTACTCAGGGCTGGAAAGGCTGGGAGGTCTTTGGCCATGGCAGTGGTGCTGAGGATTCAGAAGGTGTCATCACTGCACAGGATTACTGCCCATCACAGCATCCCCAGTCCTCATGGCAACCTGGAGGTATCCATGCTCTTTGCCACTCCAGGAGCAGGCTGCCGAGCTCAGGTGGGACAGGAGGTGGCAGATGCACGTGTGGGTCACTGCCTGGCCATGCCAATAGCACAAGGAGACCCTTGTGAGGTCAGAGATAAGCAGATGTGAAAAACAACAGAGTAGAAAAATGCTTAAACAGAGCTTAAAGTGCCAAGAGGTGTTAAAGAGGGAGGGTTGAAGCAGAGACCAGAGCTGGTGTGAGGAAAAGTTTGTTGAAATAACTCCATGTGGAAGATCAGGGAGACCACAGAGGAAGAAGGCAATGAGGGAGGAGATGCTCCAGAATGAAGTGATTCCTCTGGATCTGATTGGAGACTCAATCCAGCTCTCCTGTCACTCCAGGCAAGGCTGATCATCATTTTGTCTGGCTGATCATGGTAAGACAAGCAGCAATGAGGGAATGAAGAGCTGCACCACTGTGATATTTAGGGATACACACAAACTCTCAGGAAGACCTGTAGAAGCGCCCAGTAATGAAGGCAAAGCAATGGAACACTTTCCCCCAGACAGGGCTGGGAGCAGCACCCTCTGGCACTCCCTTGTCTGTATCTGGTGCAGGTATAACTCTGGCCTTGCTTCCACAGAGGTCCTAAACTTTCAACCTGTGAGAATCTGTGAAAGATCCTTTGGCTCTTTGAGGTGGCTGGTGTGTTGGTGGAACACCCAGCTGAGAACACACAACACGTGCTGGACTGACATGTGTTGGGGTGGCCAGGCTGGCACAAAACCACAGCCTTTCCTTCCTCCTCTGGGCTGGCTCTGTGAGATACAGGGACATCAAGGAGGGTGTGCTGAGAAAGTGGCAGAGCTCAAATTGCCAAGAAGTTGCACTGAAGGCAGCAAAACACCCATTAAATGGCACATGGTGCATGAGCAGCCCTTGTCTTGGAGGCTGGAGAAGTTGGCAAGAGGTACCGAACAACAAACCTTCAAAAGGCTCAGCTGCCTTCTGTGCTGCACAGCCTGCTCTCCATTTACACTCTGGGATGGGATCAGGGATGTGGGGCAGAGTTAAACACCTGAGACCAGAGCACCAGCAAGGTGTCCAGGCCACACTTGGAGCCCTGCAGGGCAGATTGGGCTGCAAGAGCCCAACTCCTGCAGAGTCCTTGGAGATGCCTCCATCTGTGGGCAGGCTACAGCTGAAGAGCCCCCTCAGACCAGAGCCTGGGTGCTGTCACCTCCAGAAGTGACAAGAAGGGTGCAGAACTGGATGCAGCACCCCAAAGATGCCTTTGGCTGCAAGGTCCCAGTGGAAGAGCCAGAGCAGCTGGATCTCCTTGTGCTGGCTCAAGGAATTGAATCCAAACCCGAACTGATGGTGAAATCTTTGCAAGGGATGGTGCTCCAGCTGTCTCAGTGCCAGCCCCAGCAGGGCAGAGGGTGCCACTTGTTCTCAGCAGGGCTGCAGATTTCCCCTCTGTTATTCCCCCCCTGCTCCAAGCAGATCTTCCCTCCAACCCTGTCCCTTTCCCTCTCCAACCCAGAGACAAAAGCCCCATCCAGGATGGGTCTGGCTGGAATTTTCAGGGCCCTCAGGGTCCCAGCAAGCTGCAGGAGGTGCTGAGGCTGAGCTCACCAGGCAGGTGAGTGGCAGAAAAAGATTTTACTGTTTTGCTGTGCCCAGATATTCTCCAGGCAGTGAGCAAAGTTGCACAAGGAATTAATGTACACAGTATGTACACCAGCCACAGCTTGCTCCCCATGACCAGTTACTGGAGCCAATTTTTTTGGCAATAAATGAGAAATTGGGCAAAATGGTCGGCAGGATGCTCAGGTGGCACAGCAAGGGCACAATGGCACTGCCTGCATCAGTGCCCACCCTACACTTGACAGCTGGATTGGGAAGAACCCCAAGCCCTCTCACCCTGCAGCTCTCCCCCAGCCAAAGGACTCTGCTGCAGAGTCAAGTCCTGCCCTTCCCTCATCCCTCCTGTCCAAACCAGAGCCTGGGGAAGGGAGCATCTCACCCTAGGGGCTGCCATGTGAAAAACTTGCCCAGAGACACCTTTCTGCTCCACATCTACTCCTCTGGTGATCCCTCACCTGGGATGCTGCAGGAGGGAGCAGCATCCCAGTGCCCTGCCAAGGTCTGTGGCAGCAGCCTCACAAAAGATGCTGTTTTCCAGCTGCCTTTGGAGCATCACTAGAAGGGAAAATCCCCATCACCCCAGACTGCCCTGCAGTGATGAGGAGCAGAAACATCTCCCTGCCCATTCCCATCACCACTTCAGCTGTTTCCCAACACAGAGGGATCTACAAGGACATCAGGACATCACCTCTAGGTAGGACAGAAAGAGAATTTTACTTAGGGAAATAGTATTTTACCCAAATAAATACATAAAAATGTTCCACTTACGTGATCAAATACCTCTTGAATTTCAGCATGGTGAGCTGGAGCCCTGACTGGGAGCGGGTGGTTATCACCTGCCCGGGAGACTGGAAAGCAAACACCTGGAGCCTGCCTTGTGTGCTGTGGCCAGAGGCTCCTCCCCAGGGGGGGCACTGGGACACAGATCCTGTCAGACCTTCCCACCCGTGCCCTGTGCCTGCCCCAGGGAGTGCCCAGCCTCTGGGAGGGTGAGTGGCACCTTCACCCCTGCCACGTCACACAGAGCATGGGGCACGCTGTCCACCCAGGCCAGTGTCCCTGCCTCACTCCTTGGTTTCACCCATGGCTGCTGGTGTTCCACTCTGACCCTCTCTTTTCCTTTCTCATGTCCTGATTTTGCCTCTTGACGAAGCTGAGGGCAGACCTGGTTGTGACTGCTGAGCTCTTGGCAACCCTGATGTCTCCAGGTCGGTGCTGCTGCGGCTCTGTGGTGGCTGGGTCACCCCCGCATGGCAGGGACCTTGTCCTCTCCAGTGCACCATGGCTCCATCCATGCTGGGCTTGGCGTGTGGCTGTCCCCAGCTCCCTCCTTTGCTGGCCTGGGGGGCACAGGGGCCAGTCTGAGCATGGCACATGGAAGACATTGATGTGAAGTGGTGTCTGGAGATGTGAATGGGATGAGGGAAGGCAAAGTTGTCAACCCCCTGTGCTGGGACTGTGCTATGCCAGGATGACCAGCTGGCTTCCAGGACCGCTGGGAAAGTGGTCACTGGCTCTGCTTCTTGCTGGCTGATGGGCAATGTAAGACAGCTCAAAGGAGGACAGCAGGCTGCCCTCCACCATGGAGGTCCTTTGGCCACATCCTTCCCCTTCAAGGCTCATCCCAGCATCCTGCACAGCATCAGCCATGCCCTTGTGTGACAGGGCCCAGGCAGTTTGGCAGGGACTGTGTGCTTCTCCTGTTTGGGCACAGACTGCCACGGTGGTGTGGAGGTGGAGAGGGTGGCTGGGACGTGGGACACGAGTGGCTCCAGCTGTGTCACACGCTGTCTGCAGGTGCCCCATGTGCCTGCTGGCCCTGGAGAAGAGGACCGTGGCCATGTGTGCTTTCTCTTGACGCATGCCCACATGGTTCAGGAAGTGCATAAAGGGTGGGTAAGTCACTTCCAGCCTGGGCCCTGGCTCTCTGGAGGGACAGAAGGGCTCCCTCCTCCCCTTTGCCAGCAGGGAGGCAGCTGCTCCCCTCACTCACCCTGGCACAGGCAGGCACTGCCTCTCCCTGTCCACCTCATCAAAACCACAAGTTTCCTGTGGGGCTCTTGTGTTCTCCACCCATCCTGGGCTCCAGCTCTGTGCCAGGGCTGCCAGGTTCCCTGGGAGCCTGGGGCTGCCTGAGGGCCATGCAAGAGCTTGCAGGGATCAGATCCTCTCTGTGCAGGGCCTGAGGGTCAGGTTCTCCCCTCTGCCTCCCCCAGCATAGCCATGCTCTGTGCACTCCAAGCTGGATAAGCCTGCTTGGGGTGGGTGGCTGAGGGCTCTATGAGCATCCCCCATGCAGGATCTCCACGGAACATCCTATTGCTGCAGGGCTTGGGAGCATCCAGAGGCTCAGCAACATGAGAGTGTCCAGACAGGCTTGGTCTTGCTCCTCTTTGGTTGTTTCCTCTTGCTTGATTTGCCACAGCTCAGCTCACTTGTTTCCTTAAGGACAAACTTGTTAGTCCATGGTGACCTCATGAAATTCCAGATTCCACATGTAATCCTGCTCAAGATATCCTCTATTCCTGTCTCCAGCCTCTTCTAGGGCACAACTGGAGGCACCTGTGGAGGAAAAACTCAAGAGGCAAAGCTGTCTGTTCCTGCAGGAATGTTCTGATGGGAATCACAGCGTGTGCTCTCCAGTGCCTGTGTGCTTCTTGTGCCAGAGCTGCATCTCAGGCACCTCTGCAGCTCTCTTGGGATCCTTCTGCTGCTTCACACCTGCATCCTACAGAGGCTGTGCTGCACTGGCCTGGGCAGCACCAGTGTCCAAGGGCCTCTGTGGGGGTGTCATTCCTCTGAGACTGCACCTGGTGGTCTCCTCCCTCCCTCCCTCCCACAGGTGCTGCAGTGGGGTCAGGACATTGCCAGGTAAATGCACCTTCTGCAGTTGTGTCTCTTGAGAAGCAAAGGTGCCCTGGAAGGAGGGACTGGGCACCTCTTCAGGTGCTGACCTCAGCAAAAGGCAGTTCAGAGACCCCAAAGGCTCCTGTCCCTTCCTGTCCCCTGTGCAAGACAATGACCAAGGACATGGCCTCAAGACCCCAGGACCTTGCCACTCTCAGGCAATGGCTTTCCTGCTTGGCCAGCTCATGGCCCAGAGGAGCTGCTGGTGGGATTCTCCCAGGACAAGCTGGACAATCTGCACCTGGGGAGCAGCCATCCCTGGTGCAATTGTACCTGGGGTGGAGGTGAAGAGGAGCACATGGGAAGGTGCCTCTCTGGTGAAGAGGAAAGGAAACCTGGGAATGTGATTGCCCCTCCAGTGAGGAAGAGAGCAGACCTGTGACCTGGATTTCCAACCCTGGGCTGGACCAAATGCCAGAGCAGTGGGTGGTGCAAGGGAGAGCCCTGGGGTTTGCAAGGGCTTGAGCCTTGGTGTAACCTCAGCCAGACATCTGCCTCCCTTCATCCTCCTCACCTTATTCCTTTTTCTGCTGGATGTGTGGAGCACTCCAGCATGAGAAGAACCCAGCAGAGAGCTGTGTGTGGGTTTCTGTTTGGGCTTGCTGGGGGCAGATTCTGTTTGCCATCAACAGCACTGAGCCCTGCTGAGCCCCAAGGTGCGAACAGCCACGTGCAGGTGGGCAGCACGACAGGGCTCCTGGCAAGGGTGACAGCCAGCAAGGACCTTCCAGGCAGGAGCAGGGGAGCTTGGTTCTCCTGAGAGAGCTTCCTTATCTCCTGAGAGAGCTTGGATGGCAGGAAAGTGCTGCAGAAGTGAGGAGCAGGAGAAAAGCCACTGTTGGTCCCTGGGACAATTCCTTGGCTAAGGAGTCCGACATCCTCGTGTGTGTTGGCAAAGGGAGGCAGCTGAGCCTGGAGGGTGCAGGCAGCCAGGGAGGAACCTTTGTCAGCAGCAGAGTCTGGGATCCTGGGCAAGATGAAACTGCTGTAGGGCTTTACCAACTGGAGCAATATCTGGGAATTTCCTCTGTCTGGGATGCCCTGCAGAGGTTTCTTTAGCAGGGGGTGGAGAGCGATGGAGCTCCTGCTGGAGATGGCTCCTTGCTTTGAACATCTGCAAAATAAACCTCAGGAAGAAGGAGTCCATGTTGCTTAAGGGAACCCATTAGCTGGAGAGATACAGAAAAGTTATATTCAGGGTTAAAATTATCCTGGGAAGGTCCAGGATTTAGAGTGCTACTCATAGACTCATGTTAGAAGGGCCTGGAAGATCTCTTGGCAGTGCTGTGATGGTGGGGCAGACTCCAAAGATGCCTGGCTGGTACAAGGGGGCAAGGAGCCATCCCACAGGGCAGTACCAGGGTGACACTGGCTGCATCCACAGTGGCAGCCCAGTGCCTGAGCCCAGAGTCCCCTGGCTCCACACCTGTCCCTTTGCCTCCTGCAGGTAGCCATATTCTGAGGACCTGAAAGGAGGTTGTTGCCACTGGGTTAAGACAGGGAATTAATGCCTGATGTGGGACTGGGTTCCATTCCTCCCTGCGGATGACCACAAGGACCCTGCTCACTTTGCTTGTGTTTTCCCCCTGTATTTAATTCTTTAATTTTTCTTTTTGTATTTGTGTTGTGTTTGCATGTGCACTTTGCTTAAACAAGGATTTATCTCCATCGTTTTCTGCCAGCCTGTGCTCACTTTGTCATTTGTACCCTGGCAGCCTGGAGCTTGCTGTATCATAAAGGGGGCTGAAAAGACATGAGGACTGTGTGTGCCATCCCAGCAGGAGTCAGCTGGCAGTCCCAGATGCAGGGACAGACTGGGGAAGCTAGACACTCCATTTTCCTGGGTCTGCAATTATTCCCACAAAACTCCCAATGGAGAGAAACTTGAGAAAGGTCCCCTCGCTGCCAGCGAACCCTTTTTCTGTTTGCTTTTCAGACCTTTTCCAGACAGACCTGTTCCTGGACTGCCCCATGATAATTTCTGGATGACTCTCCCAGGGGTATCCAGCACTCTGCTTTATCAGCAAGGTGCAGTTTGCTCTCCCAGTCGTTTTCCAATCTATCAGCCCCTGGGCCTCCCCTTCCGCCGCCGGGCACCGCGCTCCAGCAGCACCCACCTAAATTGATCTCTAGTTAATTTTACACCCAGCAGAGAGAGCAAGGCAGGCCCATTTCCCATTAACTCCAACAGCTCTCCTGGACACTGAAGGGAGCCTGGCCTGCAGTGGCCATGCCCATGGATACCAGCTCTCTGAAAGGATGCTCAGGGAGAAAATGCACCCAGCTGGGAGTTTGGGAACAAAGTGTGGTGGGAGCTGAGTGCAGCAGCAGTGCTGTGGCTGCTGGGCAGTGTGGGACATCACTGTCCTGGGGATCTTGTCCCAAAGACAAGGCAGAGCCTGTGCCAGCCCTGGGCAGAGCTCCTCTTGGCTGGGAAGGCTGAAGAGCAGCTGGATTAGCGTGGCTTTAGGCAAGGAGTGCGTTGTTGCTCTGGGTGTGTGGTTTTGGCTGGAGTTGGGACTTTGGCCCTAATCGTTCTTTTATTTGTTCTTTAATCTCAGTCACCTTATCAGAAGCCTTTGAACAACCAAACACATCTCTGCTCAGCTGGAGAACAGGCTTTGCTGTGTCTTTTCGGTTGGTTTTGTTTGCTTGCCAGAGACCTTCAGGAGATTAAGTGATCCCTCACAAACCTGGGCTTTGTCTTGAAGCCTCTGGAGGCTGCAGCACTTGAGTGCTGAAAGACATCTGTATTTTAGGGTGAGTGACATTGGATCAAATTCCTCAGGGCCCTGTAGGATCCAGGTCTGAACCATTCCTGAGACTACCCATGATGTCTTCATCAAAGACATCAAGTTACTGGGAGGACTTGCTGGTCTGTCAGCAGAAGAAATGAAAGTGGGCATCCCAACATGGGGTGCCATGGACTCTCCTCAGCAGAGGTGGGACATACCTCCCCTTGTCATTAGATTTTGTCCAGTTTTGGGCTGTTCACAACAAGAGAGACATGGAGCGCCCGAAATGGGTCCAGTGGAGGATGACAAAGATGCTGAAGGGCCTGGAGCATGTGGGTGCCCAGGAAAGGCCGAGAGAGCCGGGCCTGCAGAGGCTGCGGAGATGCTGAAGGGCCTGGAGCATGTGGGTGCCCAGGCAAGGCTGAGGGAGCCGGGGCTGCCCAGCCTGGAGAGGAGCCCCAGCTGAGAGGGGCCCTCAGCCCTGGCTGGCCCTGGCTGCAGGGAGGGGCAGAGCAGGGCCGGGCTCTGCTCCAGGCCCAGCAATGGCACCGGAGCCACGGGCAGGGACTGAGCCCAGGCAGCTCCACCTGGGCATGAGGAAGAACTTTCCTGGGCAGTGCCTGAGCCCTGAACAGAGCCCAGAGAGGGTGTGGAGTCTCCTCACTGGGGATATCCCAGAGCTGCCTGGACACAATGTGTGCCGTGGGCTCTGGCATGGCCCTGCTGGAGCAGGGAGGTGACACCAGGTGACCAGTGTGGTCCCATTCTGAGGTTCTGTGGGACAGCTCCCATGGGTGAATTTCATGCAGTTTAGTTTGCTCCCATTGCTTCCTGTCCTGTCACAGGGCACTGTTGAGAACAGCCTGGTTTCCTGCCTTCATTCCCTCCCATCAGATGTTTATGCACATCTACAAAATCCTTTCAAGACTACTTTGCTCTGGGATGAGCAGCTCCAGCTCTCTCAGCTGCTCCTTGCATGAAGGATGCTTCACACCTTCATGGCCTTGCACTGGACTGGCTCCAGTCACTGCATCTCTCTTGTACTGAGGAGCCCAGAGCTGGCCCCAGCAGTGCAGGTACAGCCTCACAAGCACTGAGCAGAGTGGGAAGGGAGGCTGCTGGGGCCAGGAAAGCTGTGTTTGACCAAGGGATGGCCAAGGATGTCCTTAGGACTCTCCATGGCCAGCAGGAGCCGTGTGCTGTGTATGACCCTGAGGAGTGGGAAGTGGTAAGGGCTTTGTCTCAGCCAGAGCTTGGTGCCCACAGGAAGAGTGGGCATGGTTTTCAGAGGAAACCTGGAGAGAAAAGCTGTATTGATCGAGGGAAACTGGGTGGAGCAGGTGTTTACAGAGCAAATGCCTTTTGAAATGTATCAGCAGGCAAACAGGGTGGGGACCTCACGAGCTGATGCCACCTCCTCCTATTTATGGAAAGTGTGACAGGATGTCCAGATAAAAGTGATGCCTCACCTGGAGGAAAAAACAACAAAACACTGAAATCTAGGAGAGATTTTATGGTTTCTAGGAAAGTTCAGCATCTCCATGTGCGTACAGAACAGTTGCTCCCATCACTACACAACAGACAGTGAGGGGCTGGAGTGTGTCCAGGGAAGGGAACGGAGCTGCTGAAGGGCACAACCAGGACCCCTATCAGCACTTTTCCTTCTCTTTACTGGGCTCCACAGTTCATCCTCCATGCCCAGGGGGATTCCAGCCAAACGGGGATCTCTTTGGGTCGTCACCTCCCTGCTGTGCACACCCGGACACACCAGCCCCTGCCCGGACACAGGATAGGAGAGCAGTCACCAGAGAGCCTGGCAGGGCCAGTCCCTTTGTTCCTCCCACCCAAGCCTCTTCTGGCATAGCCAGGGACAATCTGGATCAAAAGTCACCTGCAAGTCCTGCCCTTGGGGCGTGCTGGCAGCAGCCAGGGCTCCAGGCCTTCAGCTCCCAGCTCAGCTGGAGCAGCTCTGCTGAGCTCCACAAACATGGAGAGTTTGATCCCAGCCAGGGCTCCTTCAGCTCCCCAGCTCAGCTGGAACAGCCCTGCTGATCTCCACAATTCCAGCCCTGCACAGGGAGTGTTTTACCCCAGCCCATGGCAGTCCCCCCACAGGCAGGAGGCCACAGGCAGCTTTCCCCAGCCCAGACTCTCCCATCCTGCCCAGCCTCACACGGGGCTGTGGGTGCTGCATGGCCAGCCCTGGGCAGCTCCAGAGCAGCAGCTCCATCCTCCTCCCCAGCCCAGCTCCCTTGCACTGCTGGGCCTGCAGGCTGAGCCCCCAGGCCCCCCCATGTACACAGGGGCTCTCTCCTAGAGATGCCAGGGGACAAAAGGCCAAAGTTCTGCCAGAACACCCAGCTCCTTCCTCAGAGAGCAGCCTTGCTTCCATCCCCAGCTCTTCCTAACACCTGAACATCTCTGGGAACTGACTCCTCCTTTCAAGCCCAGCAAGAGCCCGAGGCAGTGCCCATGACTGCACCACGCACTTCCAGGTAAGGGAGGAATTAAAACTCAAGACCATTACTGCTTGTCCCTGCAGGGGTCATCAAAGCAGCGTGGAAATCCAGGTGTCTGCCCAGGGAACAGGCACAATGAACCAGTTCTTGCTCAGAGTTACTTTTTGTAGGAAAAAAAGCCCTTGAGATTTGTGTTTTCTATGCTCAGTTGCAATGGAGGAATCTTGACATATTTTAAGGGCAAGAAAATTAATCTTTGGGCCTTAGAAACCTGCAGAGGGGATAAAGTTCACAGACAGCCTCACTTTACACCTTTGCTTTTCCAGGTCTTTTGTGGCCTGGCTCCTTCATCACCATCATCTTCATCCCAAGAAGGAAAGAATTTTAAATCAAATCCTCACAGAAAGTCCTTCAGGTCTGAGTTGTGCTGGTCCCACCAGCTTTGTGCTCTGGTCCCTGGAGCTCCCACAGGTGAGTGTGTGACACTCAACTGTTAAGGAAAAGCTGATGCTCTGTTCCTACAACTGCTCTATCACACACATAATGACCCCAAAAGTAAGGGTGGCCAGTCCTCCTGTCTCCAGCAGCACTTGTAGCTCTTCCACAAGGGGAGTTGGTCCTTTGTTGACCTGCTGATGGATCAATTTATTTATTTATTTATTTAATTATTTATTAATTTTTGAGGCTTTTCCATGTGATGGTGCTGCTTTAGGGGAGTTCATGGCTCAAGGTGTCAGTGGGGAATGTTTGCTCAAGCAGGAGCTGCAGGTCAGGCTCCTGCTGAGACTCTCAAGCTCCTTGCTTGGTTCTGCTGCATTGAGGCTGTTGACAAACATCATTCCCATCCCTTCTTGCCCTCAGGATGATGTTGACACGAGGGTATGCAGGGCTTGGACACTGGCCAAGTCACTGTCATCTCTTCCAAGACCATTGAGCCCCACTGGACAATATTGCCATTGTTTATGGGTAATTAGACCATCAGCCATATGGTTAATTAATGTGGTGTTGTGAGGTCCCCAGGACGAGGTGAGAGATGAGAATTTGACTCCGTGTTCTCAGAAGGCTGATATATTATGTTACATTATGTTATATTACGTTATGTTGTACTATACTATATTATATTATACTATACTATTTATACTATATTATACTATACTACATTATACTATTATACTATATTATATTAATACTATAACTATACTAAAGAAAGAGAAAGGATACATCAGAAGGTTCGAAAAAAATGAATAATAAAAACCTATGACAGACCAGAGAGTCTGACACAGCTGGACTGTGATTGGTCATTAAATAAAAACAATTCACATGGAACCATTCAAAGATGCACCTGCCACATTCCAAAGCAGCAAAGCACAGGGAGAAGCGATCAGATAATTATTGTTTACATTTCTTTTCTGAGGCTTCTCAGCTTCTCAGGAAAAAAAATCCTGGTGAAGGGATTTTTCAGAAAATACCATGGTGACAAATTAATTAACTCTAAACCATTGTTTATGTTTGATTACCATATCCAGCTCCAGTAATTGCCCTGACTGGGGTGTCAGTGCCCTGTGGGACAGTGTGGGGTAGTTGAGGAGTGACAAGGTGAGCCTCAGGGGGAGCCCCATGGCCACAAAGGCTCCTGTGGGTGCCTGAGCTGAGGTGGAGGTGCTCAATGCTCCACTGTGATCTTGCCATGGCCACAGGGAGGTGGTGGCACTGCTGGGGAGGCTGCAGAGCCAGCTCTGGCCATTGTGTTTGAGCAAGGGCTGTGCAAACAGAGCACTACGTGCCGGGCCAAGGCTGCCGCTGCCATTTCTTGCTGGCAGCAGAAGGTCGGAGGTTCAGAGGGACAGGTCTGGGTCCAGAGTCTATGTGTGAGGAGAGCTGTGACTCATCAGAATCATGACAGGTGCTGGGTGGCCTCAGGAGCAGAGTGGGTGCACCATGTGGGGCTCTGGGGCAGGAGGGGATGAGCAGGTTGAGGTGGATATTGTGAGGAAGAGGAGCAGAATCCACTTGTTTCCTTCCTGCATGTCTGCCCACACACACTCTGCCCCTGCACCAGGTCTGTTGCTGCCTTCATTCCTTCCTCCCACCCTGTCTCTCTGATGTCCCTTCTCATCTGGCTCCTTGGCCTGGAGAGATCTCTCTTTCCATGCAGTCTGAGGGCACGTTTGTCCCACAGAAAGCCAAGGAGCTGAAGAAGGTGGGGATGGAGTCCCTGCTATGCTGTGGGTCACTGAGGGGCATGGGGTGCACTGGGGCTGTGTGTGAAGGTACATCCCCCACCCCACAGTTGCAAAAGTGGCCCAAATACCAGTTCTTTGTAGATGTTCAAACATCCCCTTCTCTGAAAATGCTGTCAGGGCTGCAGCAGCAGCAGCAAGGCTGGAGCAGGAGTGTTTGCTGAGCAAGCAGCTGCTGATTGCACAGATGGGACTCATTAGGCTCCAGGTGGGTTGAACTTTGTTCCAGGAGTCACCTATTACAACTTGTGCTCCCCTCACCTCTGCTGCCTGAGCTTTGGATTCTTTTCTCTGCTGTGGAATGATCTTCCTCTGGGCCATTTGTCATGGAATCACAGAATGGTTTGGGTTGGAACAGACCTTAAAGCTCATCCTGTTCACCCCCCTGCCATGGGCAGGGACACCTTCCACTATCCCAGGTTCCTCCAAACCCTGTCCAACCTGGCCTTGGACACTCCCAGGGATGGGGCAGCCACAGCTTCCCTGGGATAAGCTCTATTTCCATCTTTGCTGCCTCATGGCTCTTCCTCACAGTTATCTTCGGTATCCTCTGCAATAGCCTGACCTGGGGCAGCTGGCAGGACTGCTCAGAGGGGCTTCTGTCCCACCAGACATGGAATTGGGTAGAGCTAATGCATTTTTTGAAGCCTGTCCCTGGGATGCTGTAAGGAGGCAAGAGCTGATATTTAGGAAAACATCCAATTCCCTGCAAAACCAGGGAATGCAGATGGCACATACTGTGAGTGAAAGCAAGAGGTGTGTGCAGGCATGGGGGGCATGTTACCACTACTGGCCCTGCTCATGAGACATCTTTCCCCAGTCAGATCCATGCTGAAGGATACTCACCATACTCAACAAAGCCTGTCTGGGAAGCAGGGAAGAATGGAATAGAATCTGTTGCAAACAATCAGCTGGGACACCACCTCCCAAAAGGAGCTGTCTCCTCTACCCAATGGTTGAGTCCAGCTTTGAAAAAGCAATTTCTGAGTAAGGAGAATGCAGGTCCAGGCTGGGGAGAAGTGAGGAGATGAGGGACTGAGCCCCCAGAGAGAGAGACTGGAGCACTCTGAGCTGTTTGGCATTGAAGGGGCAGAAAGGGGAAGCCACAGACATACAAGTGGTTGAAAGTGTCTTAGGATGAATGACAGATGTGAGGGCAGGTCACAAGGAGTGGAGGAGCTCTCTGGGTGTCTGTGTAGCTGCAGTGGTTTCCACCAGCCTTGGAGAGCCTGCAGGGCAGGTCTGTGTGCTCCCATGTGTGGTAGCTCCACACCAGAACCACCCCTGCACCCCAGGGAATCGATATCCCTGTCCAGAGACCTTCAGACCACTGTCCTTCTGTTGGTGCAGGAGGTATCTCTTTCCAGGTGTTCCTCAGCCAATCTGGGAGAATTATTTTATTTTGAACAACCAACACCAGGAGATACTGCACAAAACCATTCTGCACCTTTACGCTGCTCCTTAACCTGAGCTAATCTTACAGATCACAACCTTCTAGATGTCCCCTGCCTTCCCTTTCACCATCCAAATCTCTGAGTAGGAGGTGCATGAACATGAGAGTTTGCCAACTGTGAACTGAGGAAGGGATGAGCTAAAGAAGAAGGGACAGTTCCTCAAACTGAGAACCCAGAGTGGGACTCTTGCAGTGTGTTAGAGCTCAAAGAGCAGCCCCAGGTCTAGCTGTATGTGCTGTTCCTGGGGCAGGGCTGTGTCTTGTGCCTGAGAGCTGGAGTTCCCTACTTGGCTCAGCCAAGAAGATTGTAGATGCGGGAAAATTACTTCTGCAGAGCCAGCACCCCACTGAGATCCTTCAGGAGATGATGATGTCCAGGGTTTGGGTTGGGATACTGTCCCCTGGTTTGTCCCCTCAAGCCAGGACCCTGAGCGCTGCCAGGACTGGGACAGGAGCTGGCCACTGTCCCAAACTCCAGGAGCCCCAGCTGGGGGCAATGTCCCTGCTGCAGGACTCTGGCCACGGCACATCCTCTGTGTTCCCTTGGTGCCCTTTCTGCTTAGATCTCTTTTATTTTTGGTTGGTCACCTGTGACCAGGAGAAACTGCCCCGTGGCTGCTGGACAAGTGAGCAGCCTGTACTTTGGTGTTTGTGAGCACAGCAGATGTAACCCTGAACTCTTCCAGGTGCAGGCTTTCCTTAAAACCAGAACAGCTCGATTTGCAGTTAATCCTTTAATTCAGCTTGGATTGCTGAAGGTGGGAATAACCTCTGAGCCACCACCTTTAACAGGGAATACTCCATGGTACCCCTACTGTAATTACCCTCTGAAGGGGTCAGCACTCTGAAAAGAGATAGGCAGCTCAGATTTATCTGTTAGGGGCTAAGCCAGTGCAACCTGCTCCCTTCTCTAGTTTAGTAAGTCCTCTGCCACAGCCAGAGCTTGCAAGAGTTGCTAATGGAAATATTATGCTAATGAGAAAAAAGGCGATGGCTCATTTGGTGTAAAGCTCTCCCTGTGCTCTGAAAATCTGTGCTGGTATCCCTCGTGGTAGACAAGGAAGAAGACACAGGTTGGTGGCTCCAACTTCCCCGAGCCTGCTGTCATTACACAAGGCTGATGACCTTGACCAAAGGCTCGGTCCTTTTTCGGGGATTTCCCACCTCAGAGAATGTGCAAAAGGAACAAAAATATTGCTCGTAACAGGATCTCCACAAAGCTCTTCCTGCTGTTTGTTCATGTTGGGTCTCCATGGCATGTTTATGAGGGTGGTGTTGATGTCAGCTTGGGGCTGTGGGACTCCTGTGAGAGCCAGGACTCAGTAGAAATGTTTGGTTTGATGGAAAAATCTTACTGCTGCTTACAAGAAACCCCTGCCAAGGGTAAAGTGGGATGGAAATGGATTGAGGTATGGAATCAAAGCCCTACAAAGAGCTTGGTCTAACCAGGGGAGAGCTTTGTGTTTTTGCCTGCATGCCAGGGTACCACAAGGGCTGATTGCTCCCAAAGGAATGGGGACCCCAGCATGATCCCTGTCCCCCACAGTCTCCATCCAAAGTGATCAGGATGGGCCCTGGATAGCAGCTGGACTCAGCCCAGAGTCCAGATCTCCTGGGTTCTGTGGGTGACGAGGAAGGTCTGAGCCTGGGATCAGATCTGGGGACAGTGGCAGGGTTGGAGATGCCCTGGGGATCACCAGGTAGGTCCAAGGTCTGGCTGAGGAGTCTGCCTGTGTGTTGGGATCAGGACCAAGAGGACCAATTAAAAGGGAATTGCAGTGGAATGAAGTAATTTCTCCCCATACCTTGCCTAGAACATATCTGATCTTTACTGATCAATCTCCATTGTACAACAACAATGGTCGTTGTTGCCCAGAGAGGTTCTGGACACCCCATCTCTGGAAGTGTCCAAGGCCAGGTTGGACAGGGCTTTGAGCAACCTGGGATACTGGAAGCAGTCCCTGTCTATGGCAGGAGGGCTGGATTAGGTGAGCTTTGAGGTCCCTTCCAGCCCCAGCCATTCTGGGATTTTATGATTACACCTACAGCGCGCAGCCACGTCCCTCCACCTTATGCAATTTTTAACAAAGCATCTGTAGCAAGAATTTTTCTGGTTCCTTCCTTATTCTTGCAACAGTTTTCAGGAGCTGTTAGAGCCATGTCACACTCCAGCTGGCCTTTGCCATCACATTCCCCAGTGCCACAACACCCACATGAGCAGAGGGTGGGGACAAGGACCATTGGATGATGCTGGGGGGCTCTGGGAGGGCTCTGCTGCATCCTGATGTCCACCCCAGCCCAGAGCTCCCTCACTGAGACCAGCCCCAGCTGGTCACAGCCAGACCTGTGTCCTGAAGCCCCATCATCTCTGTCTATGTTTTCTGCTCCTTTCTCCCTGCAGCTGGAAATGCAATGAGGATTAAAATGCCACAGGAGTCTAAAAGCCTTCAGGAGGGGGTTTGAAATCTGCTCAGCTGGGTCTTTTGCTCCCCCCTCTCTTCTCCTTCCAGAACTCTTTAACAGTCCCAAGACTTTTATTATTTTCCACATTGCAAAACAGTAATTACTGGAAAGGAGGAGGTTGTTTGAGAGCCAGGGTCCAGCAGTGCCTCGAGGCTGTGCCAGCCCCGGGTGGCCCGGGGGTGAGGATGGGAGGAGCCATTCCCCTTGGATTTTATCTCGATGAGAACATCTTGACCAGAGAGAAGGAAACAAACTCCTCTGACACTTAGGACTGAGAGGAGGCACCAGAAGGTCAAGCCTGCTCGTGAGCTCCTCAGTGATCCCTGGGCAGGGCAGGTGTTTCACTGGTGGTGTGGTGGTCACCACCACTGGGCTGGCAGGAGGAGATGCCCTCCCAGGTCCTGGGGCCAGTATTTGCTCACTGGTGTCATACTCAGCTCTTGACCTCTAAAGGGTGAGATGTTTGCATGGCTCGTGACAGATCTGTCTTTGAAAATCTCAAGAGCAGGAGGGAAATTATTTTAACAAGAGTTCAAAGGGTCTCCAATAAAGACTAAGCCTTGCTGTTATTCTAAAGTGTTATTTCCATTAATTCCCTTTTAATGCTTCTTTAAAATTACAGAGTGGAAGGGAATGTTGGCCAACAGATTTTTGGTGGTTTCAAAACAACCCCTATTAATCAGCAGGGAATTAAAATGACTGTAAGAGTGTTTAAATTGGAAAGTGGCTTCAACCAGGACACATGTAGCAGTGTGTAGCTGTGGTGACAGATTAAAAATTAGCTATTGTGAAGCTTCCCACATGGACAGGGGCTTAGAATTAATGATTACCATAAATTAACTAACTGGAAAGGGGTTGAACAGCAAGTGGTGGAGTTCAGCTTGACCCACTGGTGAGCTGACCCTTTTCCCGTTCATTAAATGCCCAAATCTCATTTCTGGCCAGAGCAGCCCTTGGGTGCAGCTCTGGGTGGCTGTGCCAGCCCAGCTGGGCTGCCTGGCCACTGTGGAGGATGGGAAGAGGTTCAGTCCCTGCTCCCTGGGTCAGATCTAGCAGAGAGAGCTGCTCCAGCAGATGGACAATGCTGCAGCCCCGGGGCTGGTACTGCTGGCACTGCTCAGGGAAGCTGCTTCCCCAGTTCTTCTGGGTGTCTCCCTTTGCCTTCTCCTTTGTGTCCTTTTGGCTGTCAGCCTCTCCTGCCTGCTCTGCCTGTAGCTCCATGCCCACAGCAAAGTCAATTGCAAATTTGGTCCAGGAAAATTCCCAGCATCACTCTGCAGCAGGCCCAGAGCTGCTCCTCTGGCTGCACCTGCCAGGATCTGCTTCAGTGATGTCCCCCTGCTCCCTTTTGGTGGTGGAGTAGCAGTGCCTCACCTCCAGGTTCACCTTGTGCCTCTCCATTCTTCCTCCCCTCTCACTACAAGGTCATCTCTGTCCCCATCCCAGTGTCCTGGGCTCTGCCACTGCAGGAGAACATCCCTGGATGGGTATCTCACAAGAGCCACAGCTCCCTCCTCCTGGAGGTAAGCCACTTTTCCTCCTGTTCCCAGCCAGCCACATCTCTGGGATGGTCCAGCATCTCGTTGTGGGGATATGTCCCTGTGGAAGCTGCCTGGCATGTCCCAGGGAGCTGGACACAGCCACTTTGTGGACAGAGGAGTTGTGCAACTGCCTGGTGCGTGCCCTGGCGTGGGACCTGGGGGCCTGCAGGAGAGGAGCAGAGGGTGCTGTGGCCACACAGGGCAGCTGGCACTCCTGCCATTTATCTCTCAGATAGCAGTATTTACTCATTTGTTCCCACAGATCTTTGGAAAATATACAGGAGGCAAGGCTGAGTGTTATCAGGCTCCAGCTGCTTTCTTTTCAAGAGTGTCTTCAGCAGGAATTCACCACCTTCCCTTCCAAAATCCTTTCAGGAACATCACAGCTCCTGGTGTTGCACAGAGTTGTTGGTAATCCTGTTAACCTTTGGGTTAATTAAGCAAACAGAGACCCTTCATTAGGAGAAATGGCACTAATTGCATGTCTGAGAGGGTGAGTTTTGTGTGGACCGCTGGCTGGTGGAGCAGAAGCCACTGCTGACTTCAGCAAGGGGGCTGGGGAGTTAATGGGGGCCAGCTTGGGAAAGGAGGTCAGGAAAACCTGTTTCCTCAGCACTGCTGGGCCAGCTGGTGTTTGCTGGAGAGGGGGATGTGCACGGGAGGATGTGGGGCAGTGGCACCATCCTGCAGAACTCCCATGAGGAGGGGAGCACAGAGGGTCGAGCTGCTGGCACCTGGCTGTTGAGCTGCCATTAGTTTCCAACCTAAAAATGCAAATCTGTATTGGTATGACCTGGTAAGCAGCTCTGGACAAGAAGCCTCAGTCTGCAGCTGAGCTTAGCACTCCAAGCTGGGAAGAGCAGCTTAGAATCAACAGAGAGCTCTTTGTTTGCCGTGTGCGGTTTAGAAATTAGGCAATACTTAGGAGCAAATATTGGTTCAAACAACACCAGCTCCAACTCTCCAGTGGCCAGTTTGGCTCATCCCAGGTAGAAAACAACATTTTGCAACACAGTCAAAACCTGATACTGAATATTTCTCCTAACCAGCAGGGAAACGGGTTTGTGGCATTTCCTTAAAAATAAACTAAGCACAGCGACTCTGCAGTTGGAGCATGGCCCCAAAATTGACACATGGGTCCAAACACAGCCTGCAAGCCTGTTTCTGGAAAGCCAGCCACAGCTCTCCAGGGATCTGTCAGGCCTTGGGAGCCATGGGGAATGCCAAGCTGGTCCCAGTCCATTGCCAGCCAAGGCCATGCTCTCAGAGCTGGCACTCCCACAGTGGCTTACAGCCCCATGCTGACCTGGGCTCCAGGGCAGGAGAGACTTCCTCTTCCAGGAGACACTTGGCATCAGGCAAGGGGGCTGGGATTTCCCCCAGGTTCTTACACAAGTGAGGTAAACCAGTTCTGCATAAGCCCCCTGACTTCTCCCTGCCCCTCCTGGCTACCTGAACATTGAATCCCAAAACAGTTTGGGTTTGAAATGACTGCTAAAGACCATCCCATTCCACCCCCTGCCATGGGCAGGGACATCTTCCATTACACCAGTTTGCTCCAAGCCCCTTCCAATGTGGCTTTCAACACTTCCAGGGAACCAGGGGCAGCCACAGCTTCTCTGGGCACCCTGTGCCAGGGCCTCCCCACCCTCACAGGGAACAATTCATTCCCAATATCCCATCAAACCCTGCCCTCTGGCAGCGGGAAGCCATTCCCCCTTGCCTTATCACTTCATGCCCTTGTCCAAAGTCCCTCTCCAGTTTTCTTGGAGTTCCTTAAGGCACTGGAAGGAGCTTTGAGGTCTCCCCACAGCCTTCTCTGTTCCTGCTGCTCACACTGCTTGGGATGTGGCCCTGCAGACACTTGGCTGCCATTGCACAGTGCAGCTCATGTCCAATTTATCACCATCCAAATCCTCCTCCACAGGGATGCTCCCCAAGCATTCACAACTCAGGGGCACCATCTCCCATCTCTCGAGATAGGCACCTTTGCCACTGGAGTGCCAGTCTCACCTTCTGTCCCACCCAGGCTATTGACAGAAGATGATCTGAGAAAATGTGTTCCTGCTCTTCCTGCCTTCACCTGCCTCCACAGGCAGGCCCAGGACAGGACAATAACTTGAGCCCAGCTTTTGTGGTTGACCATGCTGACATCTTTGTCTTGGGCATGCTCCAGCCTTCCCCAAGCCACAAACTGGAAATTCCTACTTCCTGAGGGAAACAATTCTGGAGAAGCTGTGACTCCTGGTGAGTGTATATTTTGCCCTCTTCCTTCAGCACACCCCACCTCGAGGTTCAGTAAGTTCCCCTTGCATTTTCTCTTCCATTTTCAGGGCATTTTCTCCTTAGTCACTCAAGGTGAGCTGGGTTTTCATCACAACTGCCAGCCTGGTGACTCCTGGGAACACCAACCTTAGCTCCAAAGGCTTCCACAGCTACCTGAGAACACTTCTGTGAAAATAACTGCTTCAAAGTGTTGGGTGAGATATCTTTGTGGTGCCTTGATCACAGCTTTCCCTATTTCCCTCTTTTTTTGGTGTTTTCCCACAGGCCCAAACACAGCCAGAGCTCAGCTACAGCCCTGTTCAGCTGTGGGAGGAGCTGTGCTGTGGGCAGCAGCCAGCTCTGTGGCAAAGCCAAGCCTTCTCCCCCATAGCCCTGCCAGCTCTAACTTTATCCCAAAGTCCTTTGGATAAAGGACAAACCTTTCCTGTCCTTTCCTTAGGACACAACCAAAACTCCAGTGCAGCCTCATCTCAACCACAAACCACAGGGCACACGCATGACCTTGCAGTAATGAGGGAGATGTGAAAATAAACAATATTACTTTACCTTCCCTTGGCATTGTTCTTTCCCCAGGGTTCAGCTGTGTTTATACATCACCAGTGATCCGTGGTTGGGCAGAGGGTGTGTTAATTTGTGTTTCTTCATCATTCATGTAATTTTTAGCAGCAGCATCCTCTTTTGGAAAACACAACGGCCGGTGTTGCAACGCAACGGACTTGAGATGTGTGACAATAATTCAGGTCATTCCATGAAGATGTGCACTGCAGAGGGGTGGATGTCTGTGGGTAACTGGGACAAAGTCTGAGGGGCACTGACTTAGCTCTGTCCTTTCTGGTCAAGCTGCTCCTGCTCACATGAGCCAGAGCACGGAGCTCTTGCCTCGAAGGGCAACAAAAATTTCCAGCATTGTTAAAAATTGGCCTTTGCTGCTCAGTCTCAGCTGAGTCAGCCAGACATGGGCATTTGGGAATGGGACCACCCATGCACCCAGGCAGCCAGGTATGAGTCAGACAGGACCTGTAGAGGGAGGTGAGTGTACTTAGCAAGAGGCAGGATTCGCCATGTGGCTAAACATGCATTTTCTGACACAAAATTTGGCAAAGCAGATGTCTGATGGATGTTCAGGGGAGGAAATTGATTGCATCAGCTGTTCATCCCTCCTGTACTCCAAAACAAATGGCATTTTGCAGCTGGAGGCCACCTAGGACACTTTCCTTTTCCTTCCAAGGCATCCCATGGTGGGCTCTACTCCTCAGAAGGAACCACCTTGGAAAGCTGTTGCGTCCTTTGGAGAGCAGGGTCTGAGCCCTCAGCCCAGGTGGCCCAGAGGGCACAGCCCTGGCCTGCTGTGCTTCTGCCATGGGGTCCCTCCAAGGAAAGCTGTGTATTCAAAGAGTTTCTTCTCTGCAGGCTTGGCCACAGGAGTCACAGCTGTTGAAGGAGCATCCACAGGAAGGATGCACACAGGAGGGGAGTGGAATCATCCTGGAGAAAGGTAGGATTTGCTAGCACCAGAAGGAGAAGCACCTCTGCATGTGCCTAGTGATGTTCCAGATCACTTGTGGCTGGAGATCGGGAAATGCAGGAGGTTGCTGCAGTACAGGAGGTATTGCAATCCAAGCCTCTTCCTTCACCTCTGGATTTGCCTTGATGCCAACTGGGAGAGCAAGGGAAAGAGATGTGAAGTGAGCACCACCCATCCCATCAGCACATCACAGCCATGCCCTTGGCAGGCAGGGAAGGCATTGGGATGCAAGCAGAATGTGAGAAGGGAGAGACGAGTGGTGAGTTGTCCATGGAAAAAGGTCTGGGAACGAGGTGCAGAAGGCAAAGATAGTTTGGGCTCTTCCAGCAACTGTTCTGCTGTTATTTGAGTGGATCCTTTATGTTTTTCAAGCTCTCTTCTGCATCTTTCCCCTTCATCTGTCCTGTGGTAAAAGAATCTTTATCTGGGCAGTGCTGTAACTACTTGTGGAGTCAATATGCCCAAGCATTTCCACCAATATTTAGGTGCTCAGGGGTCTTTGTTGTTTCAGCTGCAACTTCAGTGTCTCAATAAGTCTGTTGGAAGAGGCATTTTGGAACAAATCAGCAAAAGGCTCTGGAAGAACCATGTGGGACAGTCTCCTGCAAGCCCTTATGCTTCTTCTTCCCATGGGTGGGGATGTTGCTAAGGCTGCATGAGTGAGGCAGGGATCAGTGAGACCTCCAGGAAGCTGGGGATGGATTTCAGTTATTTCTACCTGCCTTGGTGGAAAAAGACCTTGTAAGGCCACAGCTTGCTGGAGTAAATATGGATGGGAGATCTTTTAAAAGGAGGGGCTTGAGGTGTGAGAAAGTCAGTCCTCCTACAGCTGCAGTGTGTTTGGAGACACTCTGGTCACAGGAAATTCTGCTCTTCTGGGAAAGCAGAGGGTGAAGGGATGAGAAACAGGAGTCAGCCATGCTGAAGGATGTGCTACAGATGATGCTGAAATATCCAGTGTGGCCAGGAGTGCCTCTCAGCCACAAGCAGGGTGGGCTCCTGGTGCCACAGCTGAGGTGGTCATTGCCTGAGGGCCTCCACCTCCCTGGGTCACTCTGTAGAGCCAAATCCTTGGCCTGGCACTGGGCTCTCACCTGTACTGAAGCCACTCTGGGCACCACCACCACCTGCAGGTCGCTTTGCCCTGAGCCTGCCGGGAGAAGGGACAAGAGCCAACCCAGGTGCTTCCAGTCAGCCTCCAGCTGTGTGCAGAGTGAGGGCTGTAGGGGGAGAAGGACCTGTACAGGGGATCCAGGAGATCTTCCCTCCAAGGGACGCTCATGCTCTTGAAAGCAAGCCTGGGAGCTGGACCTCCTGGCTGGGCTTTTTGCCCTCTTCCTTCAGCACACCCCACCTCAAGGTTCAGTAGATTCCCCTTTGGTTTTTTCTTCCATTTTCAGGGTGTTTTCTCCTTAGTCACTCCAGGTGAGCTGGGTTTTCATCACAACTGCCAGCCTGGGGACTCCTGGGAACACCAACCTTAGCTCCAAAGGCTGCCACAGCTGTCTGGGAGCACCTCTGTGGAAATAACTGCTCCAAAGAGTTGGATGAGATACAGCTGTAGCTTCTGTGGGGTGGACATGGTGAGTGGACCAGCCCTAGCAGTGGTCCAGGGATGCTGTTTGGGCTCAAGGTCTGGCTGATGAGGTCCAGGGAATTCTCAGTTTGTGTGCATGTGCCAAAGGCTGTGGCTGGTCATGTACCTGCCAGCAAAGATGGGGACATGAAGGCTGGGACAGCACCCCAAGGGCTGCCCTTCATAGACCAAGCCATGCCCTCTGGCCCCAGGGGACAGGCCAGGAGTGATACAATGGGATGGAGAAGCTTTGCAGAGGAAGTGGGAGGAGGCTGACTGCTAATCTCAGCATTTTTTCCCAGCTTCATCCCAAAAATTTACCAAAAGTGCAGCGTGATGCTTCCTTCTGTCTGCAGGGCACTTATGGAGCTGTCTGGTCACTGCTGTTGGCTTTTTTTTTTTTTTTTTTGCCAGATCATGTGTAAGACTCATTTACTGCCTTTCAACCCCACTGCCATTGCCAGGAGCACACAAGGGAGCCGGCAGGCACTCGGTGCTGCGAGCCAAGGGGCAACGGGCACCTCAGCAGCAGTTACTGGCAAACACACAAAACTCGGCTCTGGATCCAGCAGGGACTTTCTGAGATTAGTTCTGGGCAAGGCAGGGGGTGGGCAGCACAAAGAAAATCGCCTCTCCCGCCGCGTTTCAGCCCGCAGTAGAATTCAAATGTCACAACTTGGGAATTTTCCATCTGAAGCCCCTTGTAAAATGCAAAGCGCTTTGCTCCGACTCCCGCCTGCGGAAGGGTTCAGTGCCAAAGTGAAAGGCTTCCTAAAAATGGGCTGATCCAGGGAGGGGGGCGATTTAGGAGCTATTGAGAAACAAGGAAGGACAAACAGTGTTAGGTCATTGCTTCTGCAAACACAGCCAAGGCTGTTCCTCTATAAAAGGGGCAGAAAGCGGTTCCAGAGCCATCACAGACTCGGAGGGGACGGTCTGTGACCAAGGCTGCTGCACCCCTCCCACGGCACCCGACCCCTGCTCAAGCATGAAACTCGCACTCTTCACTGTGCTATCCCTTGGGATAGTGGGTAAGTGTCTGCTGAAAGCAAACTTTGGGGGAAGGAAGTCAAAAGCTCTGTGTCCCCCAGGCAAGGCTGTTTCGGAGCTGCGGCGTACACCAGAGCAGGCAGCTGTAAAGGAAAAGCTGGGGCACAAGCAGTGCTTGCTTTGGCAGCCGTGGATCTGTCAAGGAGGATGGTGTTTTGGTGTTACTGACAGCTTTGTGGGATGGAGGGAGGGTTGCAGCTGCCCACACTGCTCATGCCCACCCTGCAAGGAGGAGGGATGCTTGGGACAGGCTCCACACTCTGGCTGTCATGGGGCGAAGGGAAAAATCATCCTCTGTCCAGTGCTGTGCTGGGAGAGGAGTATGGGCTCAGCCAGGAGGGAGAAATTATTGCAAGACCTGCCTGTCAAGCTTGTGCATGTGTTTGGTTAAACTTGAGGGCAGTGACAATAAAATAGAGCTTAAATAATGAAAGATGTTGTGTGCTTCCCCCTCTGCTCCTGCACTGCTCTGTCCTGCTGCTGCAGCTGCACTTTGCTCAGGCTCCTGCCTGTTTTATGCCAAGTTTATGCTGCTGCAGGGCTGGCTCTGCTTGGAGCAATTCTTTCCTCTTTCTCTGCTCACAGCTCTGGCTGGCAATAAGCAGGTAGCTGTGGCAAGGAGACTGCTGGCTGCACCTGGCATGGGGACTGATGCCTGGACAGGGAAAGAGAGATCACCTTCCTGGAGTAGGCAGCAAGTCTCTTCTGATCCCCCTTAAAGTGTGGTGCTGATTAATGTCCTCTGTTAGGAAGTGCTCCCTGTGCCTCTGGCATCAGGAAGTCCTTCAGCACCTCTGCTGAATATTAGCATGCAAAGATGGTTTTTAATGGTTCCTCCTCTTCCTCCCCTGCACAGAAAGAGACAAGAAGTCACCCAAAAGGTCTGTGGCAGTGGCCAGGGCACTCAGGCTGCCATTGCCTTCCCAGTGTCACCAGTACAGCTGGGTTTGACTCCCTTGGGAGGTCCCCACCCAGCCTCTGCCCCTGGCAGGATGCTTGCCAGCATTAGGTGACCATGGCTTTGTGCAGCCAAGACTTGAAAATTGTATGATGAACTTGAAAAACATATGAAAAAGGAGGTGGTGGCCACTGGAATTGAGGCTAAGGTTTCTCCCTGTGGCCAAATTCAGCATCTCCACTGGGAGGCTCAGGAATCAGGTAAAGAGAGGCTATTTCTGAGATGAAGGAGAAAATGGAAATGACCCAGGTTAATCTGGAGGTGTTTGGAGGAAATGTGCCATCGAGGTTTGGAGGGAGAGCGGAGTGCAAGCGGCCTCTTGGTCTGCACAGCCCTGCCCAGAAGGGGCAGAGTGCAGGTGAGGTGACAGCACAGGCTGGCCACATCCCTGAACTGCAAGTTTCCAGCATTCCTGGCTTCAGGTTTCTGGAGGGGACATGAATCTGCATCCACTGGAGGCTTTTGCTTTGTTCTGCTCCCCCAGAGCAGCCATTCAACTGCTTTTGCTGCTTGGGGCACTCATGGAGGGACTGTGGTGGTGCTGTGGCATCTCTCAGGGGTGCAGTGGAGCAGGTGAGACAGAGGGACAGTTCAATAGATCAGATCATTCAGCTGCCAAGGAGGTGAGGGTGGCAGTGCACTGCACACAGCCTGGCCAGCTCAGATCTGCTCACCCTCTGGGGTTATTGGCACAGGCTCTGCTTCAGTGCTCCAACTTTTCTCTCTGTTTTTGCAAAGGCTTGAGCTTGATTTCTATTGAAGTGTGTGGATTTGTTCTCCTAATCCTGTGCATGTTGCTGTGAGTCCAGGCTGCTTGAATCTCAATAGTCCAGGGACAGGAATGATCATCCCAGATGTTCCTGATGGTGCACACATCAGGCAAGAAAGAAAGAAAGGACCTTCCTGTGTGGCTTGGGAGATCCTGCACGTGGATCATCCAAGGCCATGACCACAGAGAAGCAGGGAACCATTGACCTTGTGCTCACAGAGATGCTGTTCCTCTCCAGTCAGTGCCTTTCTACCTCTCTGAGACTATTTATTTCTGCTTCTTTCTACAGCTCTGTGTTTTGCTGCCCCCCAAAAGCCAAGTGTCAGGTGGTGCACAATTTCCTCAGCAGAAGAGAAAAAATGCAATAGCCTGAAGGACCAGATGCAACAGGAGAACTTTGCTTTCAGCTGCCTGCAGAAAGCATCCTACCTCGACTGCATAAAAGCCATTTCGGTGAGTGGGCAGCAAATTCCTCTGCTGGGATGTTTCAGCAGCCTGTTACACCTGGAGATGGAGTTTCCTTTCTGGTTGTTACCTGTGATCCTCCTGTTATACACAAAGATCCAGGAGAGACTCTGGGAAGTGCTTTTCCTGCTCTTTGTTAATTGAGGAAATCTCTTTGTTGTTTAGAACAGCGAAGCAGATGCCATTAGCTTGGATGGAGGTCAAGTTTTTGAGGCAGGCCTTGCTCCTTACAAGCTGAAGCCCATTGCTGCTGAGGTCTATGAACACAGTGAAGGTACATTTCCATGCCATTTTTTAAAGCCAAATATTGGCAACAAACTGAGACTGCAGAGACTCCTTTCCATGCAGAGTTCCCACTTATTTTGGTTGGGGGTCCAAGATATTGCCCCTGGTTTCCAGCTCCCAGAGGGGAAGGCATGGGGGGGCAGTTCAGCAAAATGTGAATCATCACCCATGGTCACAGGGCCCAGTGCTCCATTTCTTGTCATTTGCTGCAGTGCAGGTCTCTGATCCCATGAGCAGAAATCATGGTCCTCCTGAAGCGTGGCATAAAAATGGTGC
This sequence comes from Melozone crissalis, assembly GCF_028551555.1. NCBI lineage: Eukaryota > Metazoa > Chordata > Aves > Passeriformes > Passerellidae > Melozone > Melozone crissalis. The sequence continues at coordinate 5,242,650 of NW_026535812.1, forward strand.
TGGTCTCAGAGATCTTCTGCTTTCAGTGGCCTTGAACTCTGTGGGTAAAGCACAGAGCTGGGAGGCAGAGATGAGTTCTTTGATTTCCTGTGCAATCATCAAGATAAGGAAAAAAAAATATTGGGGAGGCAACAGCATTACTTGTGGTTGGGAGGGACGCCCAGTTGAGATCACTGAGACAAGAAATGCAGGCAATTCCCAGGAAAAAAGTGTTCAATAAATTAGCTGATTGTTTAGAAGTGCAGCACTCTGTTCCCTGAAACTGGGGGTTTAGCAGGATTTGAAATGTCCCTAAGTCCTCTTTTCCCATTGCTCCATTCCTTTTTCCTGCACTGCAGGCTCCACTACCAGCTACTACGCCGTGGCCGTTGTGAAGAAAGGAACGGGCTTCTCCATAGATGAGCTGCAGGGCAAGACCTCCTGCCACACAGGGCTGGGCAGGTCAGCAGGCTGGGTCATCCCCATTGGGACCCTCATCCACCGCGGGGCCATCGAGTGGGACGGCAAAGACTCGGGCTCCATTGAGCAAGGTGAGCCAATATAGCTGGACAGGACGTGCCTGGGCTTGTTTGGCTCCTGCTGCTTGACCAAAAGGTGGCAGCTGTGGTGTTTTCACTCCAGAGGCACCTTTGGCTGGCTGGATGCTGAAGCTGGGTGCATGGAGGCAAGTCCAGGCTTGCAGGAGCTCAGGTTTACCTCTGGCAGAGAAGCTTTAAGGTGATGGTGAATGAAAGGAGTCGGTTCTGATGCAGGGTTTCCATCCAGAGCTTTATTCTGGCCCACAGGCCTCTGAATGCAGCAACAGCTCCAACAGAACTCTCAGACCACATGGTTGCTGTTCCTTTTAACCCCAGGGAGAGGAGAAGGGAAGGAACATGAGGGACCAGCAACCAGATGGTGGGGGGAAGTCTCAAGGGACAGAGGACACCTGGATGGCCCAATGTCTCCTCAGGAGTGGGGCATCTTTTGAATTCTGCCAATCACTGGACGCCCTTCTGGAATGCCAGGATTGACAGAGAGCACTCAGCAGGGGTCAGGGTATGGAAAGGAGGGATGATTGACACACCTGGCAGGGAATTATCAGGGAGGAACAGGAACCTGGGGTATCTGAGGCAAACCACGACATCACACCGCAATGTCTGGTGTCACGGTGAAAGGGGTGACGCCAGGTGTCAGGGTGGGAGTTCAGCCAGGGCTGGTGTCATGGTGAAAGGGGTGACACCAGGTGTCAGGGTGAGACTGGGATGGGAGCTCAGCCAGGGCTGGTGTCACGGTGACAGGGGTGTTGCCCAATCTTCTGTGGGGGTCTGGAGGTAGCTCGCAGGGCACTGACATTTCTTGTGGGTCCTCTCCCTTCCCTGTTCTCCTAAAAGTGGATTTTTGACCAACTGTTGTTTTCTTCTCACCCGTAGCTGTGGCCAATTTCTTCTCTGCCAGCTGTGTCCCTGGTGCCACCACTGAAGCCAAACTGTACCGTCAGTGCAAGGGGGATGCCAAGACCAAAATGTCCCGCACGGGACCTTATTCTGGATATTCTGGAGCTTTTCAGTGAGTGACAGTTATTTTTCCTTTGGGGAAACATTCTAGCCCTGACATAGGCAAGTTTTTGTTGTACCAAGGAGGGCTGTGTTGGAATCAAGGGTCCTGAGAAGACTGAATTGCTTCTCTGCCATTACAATTTTTTCCCTTCCAGCACAGTTTTTTTGGCGATGACCACTGCTCTATGCCTGCAGTTTATGCCAAAAATAATTTGTTGAAACAGGAGATAGGGAGTCACAATGCCAGTTTTTCTAACTTCTCTTCTGTTCCTCCCACCTGCAGCTGTCTGAAAGATGGCAAAGGAGACGTGGCTTTTGTGAAACACACAACTGTTCAAGGTACACCTGCAAGATCCCTCATTTCTCCTCTTTCTGGCCCCACCTCTCTCTGCCACTCCATCCTGCAATTTGTCTACACTGTGCAGTTTTCATTCCTCTCCAGGCTCAAATGCTTCTTTCATCTTTTGAAAAAAGTTTTGCACATTGTGAACTGACTCATCCTTGTTAATGAGAAATGGGATTATGGTGAATCCATTTTTTCTTCTCTGAGGTTCTTCTTTGTAGCTGGAATACCTGCTTGGTGCCAAATCTCAGAGCCAGCTGTAGTGTGAGCAGCTGAGCAGGTCTCCCATCCCTCTGGAAGGGATTTTGGAGGGAATTCAGCCCACACCAAGAGTTCACTAAGTCTGTGGAGACTAAGGGTGGCCTGGCACACCCAGGACTGCAGTGAGCTCAGTAGAGGGTCACCAAGGTGGTCATGGGGCAGGGATAACTGTCCTGCAAGTAGGTGATCTGTGGGATGGGCTTGATCAGCCTGGGGACCCGATACAAGGGGAATTATTTTCCCCTTGAGGACAGTGAGGTAGTGGGACAGATTGTCCAGGTTGTCCAGGACAGCTGTGCACTCTCCATCATTGAAGGATTTAATGATCTACCTGGAACATCCTGCTCTGTCCCTGCCTTCACCAGGGATCTTCAAAAGTCCCTTCACTCTTGATTTCTCATGTAACCTTGTGATCTCAGTCCTGGGCTTTGTCTGCAGCCTTGACATTAGTCACCTACTGGCCTTCACTGACCATGTGCAGCTCCTGACCTGCTCAATCCATTTGTATGGGATTTGTAAAACTATTTGTACTCCTTTGTGCAGAAATCCTTGTACTGTTGGGTTAGTTATGGCAGAGGCTGGGGTGATCTCTCTTCCAAAGGCATTGCTTTCATATGCCCAAGATGACCCCATTGCAAGGGGGGTGCCTGCAAGCTGTCTTCTGCTAAGAAATTACCCCAGAGCTTCAGCAGAAATAAATTAATTACAAATCTTCCCAAACTCACCTTTCTGTCTATTTTCATGCAACTCATGGTTCCTCCCTTCCTTCAGAAAATGCCCCAGCAGAGAAGGATGAGTACGAGCTGCTGTGCCTGGATGGCACCCGCCAGCCCGTGGACAACTACAAGGCCTGTCACTGGGCCAGGGTTCCTGCTCATGCTGTTGTGGCTCGAGATGACAGCAAGGTCAATGACATCTGGAACTTCCTCTCCAAAGCACAGGTACCACCAATGTCTCCTTTCCTTCCTCTAACATCCCCTGTCCTCTGGTTTTGGTTGCTTTCTCCAGCTTTCCAAGAGTTTTGGTGTGGTTGTTTGCTGATTATTTTTTCCCTTGTGGCAGGAAAAATTTGGTGTGGGCACAACCAGCACCTTCCACCTCTTTGGGCCACCTGGCAAGAAGGACCCAGCCCTCAAAGACTTGCTTTTCAAAGACTCTGCAGTACAGCTGAAGCAAATCCCATCACTGATGGATTCTCAGCTCTACCTGGGCTTTGAGTATTACAGTGCTGTCCAGAGCCTCCAGCAAGGTAGGCAGGACATCAAACACCAGTGTCAGGTCAGCATGGGCTGTGTGGAACAGTTGGCATTGGCAAATAGAACCAGGCAAAAAGAACATGATTTTTTCAGACACAGACTCTATTATCTGCAAAATATTTTGTTTCAAATCACAGAATCTTCACAAACTTCACTTACATCAATAATAGAATTTGTTGTATCCAAACCCAAATCACCACACAGACAAATATGGAAAATCTACACAAAATCCACATCAGTTATTCAGCTGGTGGTAGAGAATTGGGCATGGTCAAACTGGTGTTTAGAAAAACCATTTCTGGGCTGTAAAAAGAAGGAACATCCCAGGACACCAGCTTGAGACACTTGAGGTAAATAATGTCCTTGATTTCCATCTAAATTCATCAAGCATTTTGTGATAGCTTTCTGAGAGTCAAACATCCCACAAAGGATCTCTGAAACCCACTTAGAATTCATAGTACAATTTAAAGTACTTCACTTCTGTTAAGTGATATTTATGGAAGGAGGTGAATGGATTTCACACAGCATCAAATCAGATTATTCAAGTGCTGTTCTACAGAAACATAACTAGGTTTCCAGTTCAGTGTGGTCTTAGTCTCATGGCTGTCTGGGCTGTGAGGAGTGCAGAAATTTGGGACATATTTCAGGCAGCAATTCCAATTATATTATCACACAGATATTTAGTGTTTGTGCAGTTCTAGCTAACAGAAATCTACCTGAATGGCTTGTGTTATGCAGCAATTCACCTTTCTGACCTGTAAGTTGATTTTTGAGCCTTCTTCAGCTCAAGAACCACCTTTTCTATTCTTGCCAGCCCAGGGCTTAATTAACAAGAACTCCTTGCCCTGAGCAGCAGCAGGTTGGTGTGTACAGGTGGTTTCTGGATAAGTCCCTCACACCAGGATGTGATGGTGTTCACAAGGGTTCCATGATAAGGGAAGAGATGCAAATCCTGACTCCATGTTTCAGAAGGCTGATTTATTATTTTATGATATATATTATATTAAAAGAAAATGCTATATTAAAACTATACTGAAAGAATAGAAGAAAGGAATTCATCAGAAGGCTAGCAAGGAAAGGAAAGGAATCATAATAAAATCACAGCCTTGACACAGATGGCTGTCATTGGTCATCAAGTAAAAACAATTTCACATGCTGGGTAAACAATTCTCCAAATCACATTCCAAAGCAGCAAAACATGGGGAAGCTGAAGCTTCCCAGCTTCTCAGGAGAAAAGATCCTAATGAAAGGATATTTCAGGAAATAAGTCAGTGCCACCAGGAGGTGGCTGTGCAGGGCTCATCCCTGCTTTCCCTGTTTTCCCTTTGCAGATCGCCTGAGCCCCAGCCGCAGGGACAACAAGATCCAGTGGTGTGCCATTGGCAGGGATGAGAAGAAGAAATGTGATGTCTGGAGCGTGATGAGCAATGGGGATGTGGAGTGTGTTGTGGCAGAGGACACCAAGGAATGCATCACAAAGATCATGGTACAGCTTTTTTCCCCTTCTCACTGTGAACTTCTTTTGCCATCTGAGCTCTGGAAAGCGCTGGCCTGGGGATGTGCAGCTTTTCATTTCTGCACCTTTCCATTTCAGAAAGGTGAAGCAGATGCCATCAGCTTAGATGGAGGCTTTGTCTACACTGCTGGCATGTGTGGCTTGGTGCCAGTGATGGCAGAGAGCTATGAGGGTAAGCACAGCTCTGTCTCAGGGCGGGGAATGGGCTGGTGCCAAAGTGCTGGTTCTATTCTGGAATCTTACAAAGCAGCTGCAGAGCTGCATCCTGCAGAAATCACAGAATATCCTGGGTTGGAAGGGACCCACTAGGATCATCAGTCCAGCTCATGGCCCTGCACAGACACCCTGACAATCCCAGCCTGTGCCTGGGAGCATTGTCCAAAGGCTCCTGGAGCTCTGGCAGCCCTGGGGCCATGCCCATTCCCTGGGGAAGCTGCTCAGTGTCCCACCACCCCAATCCTCCGGGGGAGGAACCTTTCCCTGATACCCAGCCTAATACATGGTGCTCTGAGGCAACTCTGCTCACCATTGCAGGCCTTGTCTTTCCATGAAAGCAGAGCAGGCATGGATAGTCAGGAACTCTGTTTTAATTAGGATACCCTAGTCCTTTAGCACCAGCCTTGGTAAAACTGCTTGTTTTAGCTCAGAGGAGCAGCTGGAGGCTGTGCTTTGTTCTGCTGATTCATAAGATGTTACTTGAAATGGTCACTTTTACAACAGAGTTTCTCCAGAAATTAGTGAACTTGATTCTTCTTTTGGGTTTGAGGTGTATTTAACTTAACATCTTCTTCTTCTTCCCTCCCACAGACAATCACTGTGAATCACAAGAAGAACCAGGTAATTCCTGCCAACAGAAGGACAGAAAACAGTCTAGAGGGATATAAGTAGAAAAGTAGATATGAGTCATGAGTGGAGAATAAATAGTCAGTCTCCACCCAAAGAGTGTCCAGTGTAGATATCACAATTTTGGGATATAGGTTTAGCAGTTGGAGGGATAATTAGGGGCTGCAATAAGATCAAGGTGAAACATTTTGTAGTGGCAGAGATTGGTGTGGTCACGCTATAACAGTGTCAGGGCTGTGAACAGAGGAAGAGGGGCTGGGCTGCAGCAATTGGGAAATTGTTCTTTCTAGAAATGGAAAGGAGAGAGGAGGGGAGGATTTTGTTCTTTGCTAAGGAGAGAATAAGAACTCAGGAGTGGATACAAAATCCTCACATGTGCATGTGCTTTGCCTTCTCATAGGCTTCTCATATGCCCAGGTATCAGAGCTTTGGAGGGCAGGGAAATGTCAGGGATAATAATTTCCCAGGAGTGTGGTGGAAGTAGATGCATCACATCTACAAACTCTTCCATTGTTGCTGCCTGGCCAAGTATTTATAAGCACAAAGTAATTCTGTGCTGTTCATAGGTGCCCTTTCCCAAGTGAAGCCAGTGCTCTCTCCTAAGGGATCACAGTGGGATCCTTGGGTCAGGCCTCAATTCTTCTCTATTTTATCTTCTGAAAGCAACCTACTTTGCTGTGGCTGTTGTGAAGAAGTCTGACAAGGACATCAGCTGGAACAACCTGCAGGGTAAGAAGTCGTGCCACACCGCCGTGGGGAGAACTGCTGGCTGGAACATCCCCATGGGCCTGATCCACAACAGGACAGGCAACTGCAACTTTGGTGAGTGCAGCTTGGAATCCATCTCTTTGAGCTGGGAATCTGTTCACAAAAAAATCTTTTACCATCCTTCATCGGGTTTTCAAAGTTTCTTGTGCCTCAAAGGTTCCCTCCTGGAGGGAGGAAATTGAGATGCTGTTATTTAAGGTTTCACTGAGCAAAATTTTAGGTGTTTGGCATCTGTTTCAGAGTAAGATATGGCACATCAGCTGCTTTGGGGGTCTTTGCTTTATTTTTCACATCTCTCCCCTTCCTTTTGCAGCAGCCCAAGAGGTGTTCCCAAAAAGGGAATGTGGGCTGCCCACAAGGCCTGGTGCTTGTGCAAGGTGTGGAGTGGGGATGAAGGATGAAACTCAAAGGGAGGGGAAGGGCTGAGAACAAGGGACAGAGGCTGATCTTTAAGAAACTTAATCTGACTGCCTAAGACTTCACAGAGAATTATGGTCTGACAAAAATAATTTGGAAACATTATCAATGTTAACAACCAAGACAAAGTAAGCATATAATTATTAAAAGGAAGTCTCTAACTACATGAAGATATTAGTGTTAGTAAGTTTTATTCTTGGCTTCTCTATCCTCCTGCCTTCCTTTCCCACTGTCCCTTCCACCCCAAGAGCTCTGACACTGCTGCCAAATGCACCTCTGCTGGCCCATAGAGGCTGTGGAGGCTCAGGCTGGCTCTGTGTGAGCTGGGAATAGTTTGCAGGGAAAACATTCCCCTTTTTATGCCAAGACAGTGCCTATTGCACTTGAGCCTTAGGCTCTGCTTCATCACAGAATGGATGGTGGAAAGGGACCCTAAAGCCCATCCCATTCCACCCCTGCCATGGGCAGGGACACCTTCCACTATCCCAGGCTGCTCCAAGCCCTGTCCAACCTGGCCTTGGACACTCCCAGGGATCCAAGGGCAGCCACAGCTTCTCTGGGCAACAATAACAATAATTATCAACAATAACAATAATTATCAATAATAACAGGACCCAAGTTCCATAGTCAGAGCTGGATGCACGTGATGTGCTGCCCACTAAGTCATGCTCCTTCTCCCACCCCATTTCCACCTCCCCACTGAGCGAGAACCTGTTATTACAATAAAACCTAACTTCTCAGGGCAGGAAAAGTGAATTTCTCCTATCCCTGCCTCCAGATGAATACTTCAGCCAGGGCTGTGCTCCCGGGTCTCCTCCCAGCTCCCGTCTCTGCCAGCTGTGCAAGGGCTCAGGGGGAGTCCCTCCGGAGAAGTGCGTTGCCAGCAGCCACGAGCAGTACTACGGATACACCGGAGCTTTAAGGTATGTGCTGGGGACAGCCAGGCTGCCTCAGGGCCCTGGGGCTGCTCACAGAGGACAGGCCACAGCTGAAGCACAGCCTCATGTCCACACTAACTCTTTTTCTCCATTATACCACTGAAAGGGCATGTCTCTGTAATTCTATACATGCTTTTTCTTTGCTTTCTGAAAATTGATGTGAAATATCCTCATTCTGTAGGACTCATGTCCTGGTGCCTCCAGGCAAACCCAGAGAGGCACAAGCCCGCCCACAATGGCCGAAGTGCTCCTCTCTTAACATAAATAAGGAGTGTAAAGGCTGTGTTTCAGATGTATTTAAAATATTTGTGGCAGGGCTTCTAGACCTGGATGTCCTTGGAGATTAATTGTACAGAATAAGACTCAAGTCTAAGTCAAATCTATGGGAAAGGGACAGGATTCAAGCATTTACATCACTGGCCTCTTTTTCTACTTCCCAGGTGTCTGGTTGAGCAGGGGGATGTGGCCTTTATCAAGCATTCCATCGTTGAGGAGAACACTGATGGTACGTGGTCAGGGCTGCCTTCCCCATCTGCATGATTGCCTAAGTGGTGTTGAGGCTGATGTTGTCCTGCTATGCAAGCTCTCTGAATCTCCAAACCCATTCTCTTTATAGGCAAGAACACAGAAAGCTGGGCCAAAGATCTGAAAATGGACCAATTTGAGTTGCTGTGCACTGATGGGCAGCGGGCAAATGTCATGGATTACAGAAGATGCAACCTGGCCAAAGTCCCTACCCACGCTGTGATGGCACGTCCTGAGAAAGCACGCCAAGTCCGTGAGATGCTGGAGAACCAAGAGGTTTGTAGTTCTGAGAGTAGAAGAAATATTGTGGGGTTGCTCTGATTGTCCCCAAGTCAGTAAGGTGGAAGATTTTACCTCACTGCTGTGGGGTGACAGCCTTGTCCCTTGGCCTCCCCCTTCCTCCATCCCTTCCCAAGTGCCCTTTCCCCTCTGCCACCTTAGCAAACACACCTTTAGGTAGCACTGGGATTGCAGTTGTTGCTGCTGTTTCACTGTGCTTGTGTGACATGAGTTTATCACCTCCTTTCCCGTCTCTGCTCCTGCTGGGATGTTTCAGAAACTCCTTTGTGGTGCCTGGTCTGTGCCACAGCTGGGTCAGGTTCAGCCCCAACATCAGGCTCCCTGCACACACACAGCTGACCAGAACCAGGCTGAACCATCTCTGTTTCTTCCTGCAAACATTAATATTGGCTCCACCATCAGGGTCTGCTCTTTTGCTTCTACTCATGGTTAAGTTGCAGGACCTGCTGGCAGCATCTCTGCACACAGGGACATGTTAAAATGGGGCAAGAAATGTGCCTACCAGTGAGCAATCCCTCCTCTAGGCATACAGACAGAAGGTTCAATTCTAAACTTCCAGAGCCTGGCTTGAGGCTTCCCAGACTGATGGTGAAAAACCAGGAAGAAGAAGTAGGCCAGCTTTCTACTTCTCTCCTCTTTGTGCCTTTATTTCAGAGGCTGTTTGGACCAAAAGGAACCAGGAGAGACGATTTCAATATGTTTGCATACGAATCCAAGGATCTTCTGTTTAAAGACCGGACAAAGTGCCTGATCAGTCTCCGTGATGGAATCTCGTACAAGGAATTCCTTGGAGATAAATACTATGCTTCACTTGCCAGCCTCAACACCTGCAATCCATCAGGTAACTGGAACAGCCCCAGAGGAAGTCCTGAATTGCAGTTCTTACCTTGCAGGCATGAGCAGTTTCCTCTGGAACTGTGTTTTCAATGCCTTTAAAGGAAGAAAATGTCAATATTCTTTTCTCAAAGTTCATTGGGTGAACTGAGAACAGATTTAAAATCTGCTGCTCTGGCAGCAATGTGAATAAAAGACTTTTCCTCACCTTTAGGAAACAGAGACTTTGAGAAACAGCACAGAGATCCTCCCAGAGCCAGCAGTGTGGGATTTGTGGTTAAAGCTCTTTTTTTGTGGCACACTGTGGATTTTCCATGGTGTGACACTGTTGGCATGGCTGGGTGTGTGCTGGTGGGATGGGAATGTTTAAAAGCAGGATCTGAACTTCTCCCTGTCCTTTCCCTTTCCAGATCTTCTCCAGGTGTGCACCTTCCTTGCAGACAAGTAGTGAGATGGGAAGGATCCTCGAGGTGGGGGAGAAAACCTCAAGCCATGACTCCTCTTGTGCCCTCAGCAGCAAACACTGACCCACTTCACTGCTTTCTCTGCCCTCCCTCATCACTCTGAAAGTAGCTCTTTGACACTTTACAATTCTCTGCTGCCAGCACAGCAAAAAATAAAATTTAAAATCTAAACAAGTGTCCTGAGATTTTTTTCCAAATGGTCCTTAAACCCATTCCTTCCTCAGTGTCTCTGACTGTAGGACAGTGTCAGACACCAGCATGGCTCTTGTCACTTACTGCTGCCTTTTAGGGAAATTTCTTGCACCATTTGCTGAAGCAAAATGGATTGAATATATCCTGGAGCCTAATTAACAGATGCTTTGTACTCTCTGTGCTTTTGCTTTACACAGATTATCCCATTGTCCCGCTGGCAGGTGAGGGTTCCCCAGTGTGGCTAGGACACAGGAAGAGGGAGAATGTTTGTGTCAGGGAAGATGAAGGAGGAATAAAACCCACTCCAAACCAAAATAATACAGTGGGAGTAAGATGGAAGGTGTGAACAGAAGCTGGTGTGTCTCAGATCTCAGCTGGCTGAGTCTGAGTTCCTCCCAGCAGGCAGGATTTGTATTGATGGGGAGAGTCCAATCAATCTCTTTTACTTTCTGGAAAAATCTAGGGTTTGCTCAGGAACTTATTTGTTTTAGCAGCACGTCTGATTTTGTGCTGCTAACCTGAAAACAAACATGTAGTTTGTTTTGCCTCATTCTGAACCACTTTAAAATAAAAAGGCGAGGCAAAAAGGGCTGCTGAAACTCTCTGCTCCAGAGGAACAGCCAGGGTGTCCCAATCCTGGAACAGCCTGGGCTCATCCAGGGTGTCCCAATTCTGCTGTCAAGGCAAGTGTGGAGGAGCTGCTGACAGCACAGAGCTCCTGGCTTTGAGGGAATGAATATTTTAATGATTTTTGGATGCATATGCTAAGTGTGGTGAGAAGTCCAGCAGCCTGGCTGAAAATCCCCCTGGATGGCAGAAATGCAGAGTGTGACAGGAAAGGATGAAATGTAGTCACTCAGTTTATGTAGGATGAATACACTGGACAGGTGGTTTTTTTAACCCATTCTTCAAAATTAGCAAAGAAAGAATAAGTGCCTCTAACAGGTTGTTTCTATGACTCAGTTAGAGAACTTTCCCAAAAAAAGCTGCACCATCTGCATTTCATGTCAGGTGTAAGCTCTTGTCCCATAGGTAGAAGGCATTAAAGGATAAAAGGAACCTCACTGGAGGGTCACTCAAGCTGGAGGGACCTCTGGGGATCTCCTGTCCCATCTCCTGCTCAAGGACAGTGTGAAAAATGCCAATCATTTGTTTTTAGAATTTTAAAAGTTAAATAGTAATAAATTTGTTATAAAAATAGTAATATAATTAGAGTAATAAAAATTTGGACAATTGGGATTAGGACAATATGAGACAATAGAAACAAAGAGTTACAGACAGTCTGGGTGCCTCTTTCTGGGCAAAATAAGCCCAATAAAGGACACATTAACAGAGGATTAACCCTAAAAAACAATAACCTGTTGCTTATTCATACACCTCATACATGATGCATAAATTCCACTCAAACACAGGATTCTGTCTGGTCAGTGCCAGCTTCTTCCTCTGAATCTTGACAGCATCTTCAGGGCTGAATGAGGCAGGAAGAACTCGGTAAGAGAGCAATAAATTCTTTTTCTCTGAAAGATTTAGGTGTCCTTTGGCTGCTACCTCACTGTGAGTCTTAAAAAAAATATCCTACATAGCATAGTTTCTATTTTAATATTATGTTATAACCTAAAACTATATTTAACACACTACTTAAGAAAATTAATACAGCATAACTTTCTAACACAACACATATAATATTCATTTTAATATTTGCAAAAAGCCAATCATAAAATATGCATTTTTCACACTGTCCCTCTGTGCTGGGACCTGTGAGACACCTCCAGTTCTGGCCCCAGCAATTCAGGAAGGACATGGAGGGGCTGGAGCGTGTCCAGAGAAGGGAACAGAGCTGGGGAAGGGAATGGAGCACCAGGAGAGGCTGAGGGAGCTGGAAAGGGGCTCAGCCTGGAGCAAAGGAGGCTCAGGAGGGACCTTGTGGCTCTGCACAACTCCTGACAGGAGGGGACAGCTGAGGGGTCAGGCTGTGCTCCCAGGGAACAGGGACAGGATGAGAGGGAACAGCCTCAAGTTGTGCCAGGGGGGGTTTAGGTTGGACATTGGAAAATTTCTTTGCAGAATGAGCTGTCCAGCCCTGCCACATCTGCCCGGGATTTAAAACCCCTGTGTATGTGGCACTTCGGGGTCAGAGAGCCTTTGCACCCTAAACCACTCCATGTTTCTCCAGGCTCCTGAGAGGAGAACTACAGCTCCCATGAGACCCCGCGCCCGCCCTTCCCGGCGTGCGGCGGGGCCGGAGGCGGAAGCGCGGCGTGGCCACGAGTGCGGGCCATGGCGGGCGGGCTGGAGCCGCACCTGGCGGCGCTGCGGCGGGAGCTGGGCGGCCCCGCTGTGCTCTCCGTGCTCGTCGCGCTCATCGCCGTCGCCATCACCTTCCGTGAGTTGCAGGAACCTCCCTTTCCCCCCGCCCCGCGGGCTGCTGAGGGCGCGGCGGTGCCGGCAGCGGCGGGTTCGGGTGTCCCCTCATCCTCCTCATCCTCCTCTGCTCCTCTCTCCCGCAGTGCTCTGGCGGTTCGTGCAGGGCAGGAAGAGCAGCCGCAAGGCCGTGCTGCTGCTGGGCCTCTGCGACGCGGGGAAGACGCTGCTTTTCGCGAGGGTGAGCGGGGAGCCCTGGTGAAGGAGTTCCCTTTAGTTCGGTTTTTAGTCTTTTAATGAAAAGTCGGGGTTTATGGGTGTAAGGAGGGATGGAGAGCGAGTTTTGGCCACCGCGAAGTGTCCAAAGAAATTTGTCATGGTAAAAGGTTTAGGGATACTTGACCTCACGGCATTGTGCAGCTCCAGTCATTGGGACCAGGGACAGCACCCCAGGAATGGCTGAAGCTGTGCCAGGGGGGTTTAGGCTGGATATCAGGGAAAGATTCTTCCCCCACAGGGTGCTGGGCACTGCCCAGGCTCCCCAAGGAATGGGCACAGGCCCAAGGCTGCCAGAGCTCCAGGAGGGTTTGGACAATGCTCTCAGGGATGCACAGGCTGAGATTGTTGGGGTGTCTGTGCAGGGCCGGGGTTGGGCTGATGATCCTGGTGCATCCATTCCAACCCTGTTTCTGCTGAGTCTGAAAAAGAAAGGGGCACAGCCATGGAAACTGAAGGATTTGCAGGCACACTCTCATCCTTCTTGTTTAGTGGAGATTCACAATATAAATACACATTTATTTTCCTAATGACCATTTACTAATTAACTGGAGAAAGTGACCCCAGATGTAGTTCCCTGCAGAAAACTGAGATCAGATCTCTGCTGCCTGTTACCCTGTGGGACCATTTCAGTTCCTGAGGAGGCTGAGGGTGGTGCTGGTGCTGGTTTGGGGTGGGGAGCCTCTCAGGCCGTGGTTCTGAGGCTGTGTCTGTTCCCCCAGCTGCTGTCGGGGCGCTACCGGGACACCCAGACCTCCATCACCGACAGCTCTGCAGTCTACAGGCTCAGCCGGGACAAGGTGAGTGCCCTGCCCCAGCCTTTTCCTGCTCCCCCTCCTAAACCTGGGAATTTCTGTGCTGATCAGGCCCCAGTTTGAGTGCAGGAGAGGATTTTTCCAGGCCATGCATACTGAGAAAGAAATACTGACATGTGCAATGTATAACTGGGTTCCACAGGCTCTTTTTTCTTTGCTTGTAAAATAGGGAAACATTTCTGACTGAAAACCACACCTCTGGGTTGGGACATCTGGGGGTTTCACTGTTCTGTTGCATTGGTTTATTTCCTCAGCAGTAATTTCTGTTTCTGCCAAGAAAACCTGAAATTCAAAACTTTATCAGATTTAAGCAGAGGTTCCAGCTGGACTTTCTATGGTCCCAGAAAGGATTTTGTTATTTTTAGGTTCTGTTATTTTTAGGTTCCCAGATCTGCTTGTTTTCAGTTTTTGGCAGTTCTTTCATTTTGGAAATCTCCTGTGCTGGATGCACACATGGCAGGGAGAGCAGAATGCTGGCAGCACCTTAACTGCTGGTGAATTGTGAAAGCAGAGGGTGGTTTTGTGGCTTCACCTTCTCAGTCATTCTTCACAACAGTGTGATAATAAGGCAAAAAACTTTGTACAATAACGTGCAGGGTTTTTGAAAATTTTTTTCCATTTTTCTGTTTCTTTAATTGAGCAGACAAGTATCTGCAAGGCAGATTGCTTTTTTGATTGTTTTTTTAACCATGGCCAAGGTTTCCAGTAAAATGCAAGAGCAGTGGGCAGGAAGGGGCTGCTGCAGCCTTATCTGGAGAGCAGTGACGTGGCCCTGCTCAGCTCTGTGTTCTCTGCCACCCCCTGCCTTTCCTGGGAAGGAAAACCTCTGCAGCCTCCAGTTAAAAAAGGCTCTTACAAAGGCATTTTTGTGTTATTCCCAGCAAGGTTTGGTGCATTTAGGGAGGCTTGGTGTGTGTGAGTAGGTGAGGCTGTTGTGTTCTGCGTCAGGGCAGGTGGGGCTGTGCCTTCTGGACCCAAATCCAGGGTCAGACTGCTTTTCCCAGTCTGTGATCACAGTCACCCCCAGATCAGGTGTTGTTAATTCCTCCTTGCCTGTGTTCCAGAGCACCAATGTGACCTTGATCGACCTTCCAGGCCATGAGAGTCTGAGGCTGCAGTTCCTGGAGAGGTTCAAGGCTGCAGCCAGGTAACCTGGAGGGGATCAGCAGGGCAGGAGGGGACAGGTGATCCTTTGGAAAGAGATAAACCAAATGATGGTGCTGGGAATGCTGTGAGCTGGCCTGGTGGTGCCCCCAGAGTCAGAGCTCTGCTGTGAGGGAGTGCTGCTGGTTAATTTTTGCTTTGCCTTCATGGATTATCTTGAGTGGGAAGGGGCCCACAAGGATCGTGGAGTCCTGACCCTGCAGAGGACAATCCCAAAATTGCACCATGAATTTCTGACTTACCTGTGCTTGTAGTGCACCAGGAGGCAAAGCCACTGCAGCAGGGAGGTCTGGGGGGTGTGGGATATCCTGGGGCAGGGGGATATCGGGGGAACAGGAGAATAATTCCAGCTGGAGCTGGCCATGGGATGTATTTCATCCAGCACACGCTGCCAGCTTGCGCTTGGGCTAGCTGAGACCAAATGTGGAGATCTCAGCCCAGGCTGGAATACCTGCAGGGGGTGGTGACTGCAGGGCTCCATCCCCATCCCCTGTCCTTGCCTGTTGCCCCAGAGCCATCGTGTTTGTGGTGGACAGCGTGGCCTTCCAGCGGGAGGTGAAGGACGTGGCGGAGTTCCTGTACCAGGTGCTGGTGGACAGCACCGTGCTCAGGAACGCGCCCGCGCTGCTCATCGCCTGCAACAAGCAAGGTACCCTGGGCTGGGCCTGCAGGGCTCCCTGCTGCACCTGGGAGCTGGGATTGCAGCAAAAGGAAGGGTGGAATTTAGGTTTAAACTCTGACTACTCAGCAGGAGTGTTAAACTCTCACTTGGGAGAGCTGCAGCCCTTTGGGTGGGTGTAGGTGATGCAGGTGGATTTTGTGTGGCTTTTTCTGCTGGCTTTGTGCAGAGCTGTTCCTCAGTCTCCATCCAGCAGCAAGTAGGATCAGCTCAAGCACAATGAACTGTCCCTACACACTCAGCAGCTTCAAAGTTACCATGTTCAGCTGCCAGAGTTCCATGTTTTCTCTGGAGTAGCCTGAATTCCCAGCTACTGGAAAAGACTCGATTTTCAGATTCCTACAAATTCTGCAGTGAAAATGTGGGTCCCTGTGTAATAGTGGGCTGTTTTGGGGCAGTATCAGATCTGGGTTTTGTAATTATTCCCTCCCTAACTCAGGAGCTGCCTGAGGCCTTCATGGCTCTGTGTGCCACGAGTGGAAAGCACAGGACAGGAGGGAGTGCTGGTGAATCAAACCCATCCTCTGAAGTATCTTCCTGCCCAGCAAGGAGAAGTTAATTCCCTCATTGTATCCTAAAGCTCCAGCATCCCTCATCCCACTGCAGGCACAGCTGTCCTTGTCCTGGTAGCTCCAGTGAGTGCACAGTGTGAACTGGCCTTACTTTAGGGGAAGGAACAAGGTTCTGAATTCTGACAACCAAAGAGCCGATTTCCTTATTTTCTCTCCAGATGTCACAATGGCAAAATCAGCAAAACTCATCCAGCAACAGCTGGAGAAAGAGCTGTAAGTATGGAATGGGATCTCAGTCCCTCTTGTCCTTTTTCTCTTACCTCAGTGAGCTCCCTTGAGTTCCCTGTGGAACTGGGAACAGCCTGTTTGGTCTGGGGCTTGGCAGTGCTGGGTTTGCATTGGACTCCATGGTCTCAGAGGGCTTTTCCAAGCTGAATGATTCTGTGGACCCCTTTGGCCAGCAGACGGCAGCAGGGCTGTTTGTGCTGTGCCTCCTCCAGGCTGAACACACAACCTCCTGCCTTTTAGCACAGGAGTTAGTTGCCACACATTCACATTCTGCAGGAGAATAAGCAATAAATTGCTTGTTCTCATGTTGAGCATTTGCCGACTACCTGTGTGTAGGTGTTGGATTTCTAGGGAGTTGTTGTGCCCTGTTAGGCACTGTTATTCCAGTTCTAATTGGGATAAGGATGTCATCATCATCATCATCTGATTTCTGCTGTCCTTTATTACAAAACCAAACCTGAGTGCCCTCCTACTCCCTTGAGCCTCACAGGGTCTGGGCCTTGTGTCCCTGGTGTAGCTGGCATGCTGCTGTCACCCCAAACATCCCAGAGCCGTGCTGCAGGTGATTCTCCCCTGGTCCCCAGTTCCTGACCCTTTTCTTTCTCTCCCTGCAGCAATACCCTGCGGGTGACACGCTCTGCAGCCCCCACCAGCCTGGATGGCTCAGCCACAGGGGGCCCTGCCCAGCTGGGGAAGAAGGGCAAGGACTTTGACTTCTCCCAGCTGCCCATGAAGGTGGAGTTTGTGGAGTGCAGTGCTCGAGGCAGCAAGGGGGAGGAGGGAGAGGCTGACTTGGAGGCCCTCCAGAAGTGGCTGGTGAAAGTGGCCTGAACACAGATGGGCAGGGCTGGAGGGCTGAAGGGGAAAAGATGGTCTGGAGCACTCAAATCTCCAGACCATCTTTTGATGTAAAAAGAAGGAACTTCAGCTGGAAGTCAGCACTGTGGTGTCTTCTTCTGCTGCTCATGGGCTTGGGAGAGACCTGACAATTGCTGGTGTGATTCCCTCTGGCTGTCCCTTCATGCTGCAATGTTTTTATCCTCTCCCCTCTTCCCTTGCCCTCCTCTGGGCTGCTGAACCTCTGGGTTTTTTTTTTTTTTTTTCTTAATCTTTAAGCTTTTTTTTGGTAGTTGCCAAGCAAATCAGGAAGGAGTGCAGTGGCAGGTGAGTTTTAGAGGCTGGAGTGAGCCTTTTGTTTCCTGCCATGCTTTAGGCCCCTGTTGCCCCTCAGAGCCCTGACCACCTTATGGCTGGGGCTGCTGTGGAGCACTGCACAAGCTCCCTAAGTTGGGCAGGCATTGAGAGAGTAGAAAAAGCTGTTTTCCTCTTTTTGTCTGCCTTCCCATTGTTCCAAACTGGTGCAGCCCCATTTCTGTGGGGCAGGAGGGAGTTTGAAATGTCCAAACCAGCCCTGCTTTACTCCCTGGGCCCAGCTCTGTGCCCATGTCTGCTGATTTCCTCTCTTGATCAGCTCCTGGGAGTTTTTCTTTAGTTGAGGGCTGTTCTGAAAGCTTCACTCTGCTTCTCCCACAGCCAGGAGCAAAGAGTGGCAGAGCTACAGGGGGTCATGGCATGAAACTGTGAGATGGGCACACTTTCAGACCTGTACCTGCAGCTGGGACCTGCCAGGCATTTGCTGTGCGGTCTCCTGCTGCAGGAAGGGCTTGCTTTGTGTGTAATTAATTAGTCAGCACTTACAGCACAGTGAGAGGGAAAGCCAGGGAGCTGCCAGCACGTGGGTGTGCTTCCTCCTTGTGGCAGAGATGCTCAAGGAAGAGGGCAAAGAAATGGGAGATTTTCCCAGCTTGTGTCTCACTGCACATTGCAGAGTCCTAGTGCGGTGACATTTTCTCTTTGTGGCTTCCCCTGTTGTTTTAGGGGAAGGGGCTGGCTCCTGGCACACCCTTTTGTAGTTTGTAGCCCTCTCTCCCCTGTGATTTGAGTCCTCCTTCATCCCTCAAATCATCTGTTATGTTCTTTTCCTTCTCTGGGGCTTTCCCTGCCTCCCTGCAGCATTGCCAGGTGTTGGGAAGAGCAGGAACAGCCTTGAGCAAAGGCCTGTGCCTGTAATGAAGCTGGTCCTTGCATTTCCAGCCTCGGGAGCCATCCATGCAGGGGAGGGTTATATTTACCAAACATGTTACATTCTTCTGTTTCCTGCAGGCAGAGTCCTGTTGGAACGTGTTTGTCATGCTTTGAACTCCTTTAGCTGGAGGTCTTGGGCTGTCTGCTTCAAATCCATAATGCTGAAATGATTTTGGGCAAAAAATTGCTGTTTCCTTATGTGATTGTTCTTGCAGAGATGCAGAAGCCAAGCACCAGCCTCAGCTTAAGGGGGGAGGTACCATGAGGCCATATGGTGGGTTTTAAGTTATTATTTTTAAATATATTCCTTAAGTAAATTCTTTTATGCTTAAATGTTTGTTCTCAAGTCTTGCTTTAGTCTCTGTGTTTGCCTTGGCTCTTCCCAGAGGTGTCAGATCCACATGGGTGGATGGGGCTCTGCTCCTGCTCAGCACAGTGCTGGGCATCAACCTTCCTGCTCTGTGGCCAGCTCTGTGTTGTCAAAAAACTTTATTTTCTGCACACAGAGGGCTTTGGGGTTGGGTTTTCGGTTTTCTTTTGGTTTTGTATTTACTTCTTGGTCTGACTAATTGAGAAGTTGATAATCACATAGCAAAAAACGCCCACAAATCATAATTAAATGGCACTTTGGTGGTGTGCACAGGAAAGCTCCAGCCAGCTGTGGTGGCAGAGCAGCACTGCTGTGCCCTGGAGGTGGCTGTGCTGGATGGAGATGCCTCAGCTTTCCTGGGCTGGGGAGCGGCTGCACGGCCATGGCTGAGCCGGGGCTGTGCCCAGAGCACAACTCCAGGAGTTTTTTGGGCCTCACTCTAGGATTTTTTAAATATTTAAATACTCAAGCTGGTTTTCCCCAGTGGCTGAGGGAAGAGAGCAGAACTGGAAAGTCTGAGTGTTGTTTTCTTGTTTTTCTTGATTCCCCAGTCAGCTCTGTGCTTTGTTCTTTGCTCTCTTGACCTTGTTCCCAGCCCGTGGCTCTGCTGGCTGGGAGTGCTGCTCCTGAGGCTGCAGCTCAGCAGGGCTGTGTTGGGATGGCTTTGGCAGGACAGTGGGATGTGATGAACTCAGCCCCTTCTTGCTGCAGCTGCCTGACCCTGAGTCAGGAACCTGCTGTGTTCACACATCCCCAGGCACCGAGGCCCTCACTGTGCTACAGCTCTTTGGGTCAATGTTTTTTGCTATGGATTGTACTCTGAATTGTTCCCCTGGACAAGATAGATGTTTTTGGAGGAGAATGGTGAGCACAGTGATAATTGGGATAGCAGAAAACCTGAAAGAGGAGGAGAGATTGCTGAAAAGCAAAAATAACAATGCCTAGACATCAGCAACCCAAGGGGTGGTTTCTAAGGCTGCCCAGCACAGGTGCTCCAGCTGTGACCTTCTCTGTGCACAGAGCCACCACCCTGGCACCTTTAGGGTGCCAACAGAAGCTCCTGGCCCCATTTGGGCCACCTTGTGCCCTTTGTGACCAGCCCCTCCTGGGGCTTGTCCTGCTGGGTGTGAAAGAAGGGGAGAAAGTTACGGAAGGTCAGGTGGGTGTTCAGGGTAAAGCTGCCAGGTAGAGGTGGAAAAGGAACAGGGTTAACATGGAGAGAGCTCTTTTTTGTGAGGACTTTGGTGATCCAGAGCAAATCCAGGGCAGGTCTGCTCTTGTCCTTCCTTTTCCCTCGACTTCCTTCATAAACATGAATGCAGCAGGGCCACAACCACAGGGACAGCAGGTAAGGACAGCAGGGCCTGAGTTCATTAAACCCGTAAAACCCCTGAAAAAACACCCCAAACCCACTGTTCCCTATCCAGAACCCACTGCACTGAAAAAATTTCAGGATTTTGAAGTAGCTCAGTGCTTGACCTAAGTAGCTGGACTTGTTAGGCCATGGGTTGAACTTGATGTGAAGCCTAAGGCTGTGCTGTGTCAGGCAGAGATGGATCAGAAGGAAGCCAGGAGCTGACAATCTGATCAATAATGATAGTAAAGATCATTAATTATAGTTAGGATAGGCAAAAGTGCAGTTAAAATATTACCTTAAAATGGTGGAGTAGTTGTGGTCTGTCTACTGGAACATGGTATGGGGTTCCATCACAGTGTGGACTAACAGAACCAACCCAAACCCACCTGAGGGGTGTGAAACAACCCAAACATCAACACATTGAAGGGTGAGAAGAACCCCAGGCTCTTGGTGTGAGGGACAGGGAATGAAACTTTTCAATTGCCAGGCATTTCTTTGTTCATGGTCCCTCCTCTGAGCCACCAGCTTGGGCAGCTGAACACCAGGACTGATCTGTGCAAACAAACCCATGGGGGATGAGAAGGTCAGGTAAAACCTTCTGCTGTGCCTATCAGGGAGATGTGGGCAGGGCTCCTCAGCTGCCCCGAGCTCTGTGTAACCCCTACCAGCCCTCCTCCCCCTCTGCCACCATTTTTTCCCCTTTCCCAGCTGGAATGTGCTCAGCATGGCCAGGCTGTGACCTACAGCATCCCCAGGGCTTGCCTTGCCGCTGCGGGGGGAGACCAAGAGCTCACCACGGTTGGAAAAGTGACCTTTATTTAAAAAATAAAAAGAGCAACAAACCCCAGATGTTCTGCAATAAACCCCTCGTGCTGTCTTGTCCCAACACGTGTGCTGTGTCCCTGCTGACCTCTGTGGGGACACCAGGCTGGCAGCCACCTCCCCTGCTCCTGTCGCGGCCGGGAATGTCGCACCGGAGCGGGACCATCGCCCGCAGCAGGCACTAATCCGGGTCCGGCTGTTCCAGCCCCCTCTGCCTCCTGCTCCGGGGGGCCGGGGCTGTCCCTGCCCGGGGTGACAGGCTGGGGACCCCGGGAGATGCCGTGCTGGCCCGGAGCATCCCTGGGCTGCGGGAGGAGTCGCTCCCGTGGCGAGTAAAAGGAACCCAAACAAGATAAAGTAGTGGCAGTGGGTGATGGGGTGCGAGTCAGTCCTCGGCGGCTACACCAGCCCCGCCGCCTTCTCCTGCACGTTGTACTCCTTGCTCCTCTTCACCTTCCAGCTGATGAGCGCCAGCAGCACGGTGCCCACCACCTTGTAGCCCACCTGCAGCCCCAGGTATCTGCCGGGAGAAGAGCGGGGACATGGCACATCCGCAGCTGGCACTTCCAGCCGGGCCCAGGGAGGGGAGGGCACACACAGGGTACCTGTTTCGGAGGAAATCGTTGTTGTAGTAGGCGCAGAAGCGGCCCGGGGCGCACTGCTGCTGCTGCCAGTAGATGCAGGAGGAGTCGATGAGGGCTCCGAACATGGCCGGGGCCGGCAGCCAGGCTGGCGGGGAGAGAGGATGGAGTCAGTGCTGATCCCGAGGAGGCTCAGTGCCTCCTGCAGCTCCCCAGCCTCATTCGGGGATTAGCACTCACCCAGCAGTCTCATCAGCAAGAACTGGACTCCGATGGCGAACGACTTCTCATCCTGGTTCACCACCCTGCAGGGGAGAAGCCACGGGAGGTCTGTTGTAGTGTGTTTTTATACTTTGTAATACTTTGTAATGGTTTTGGTTTTGTATCCCCATATTTTTCCCGAATGGCTTACCCCAGATTGTACCCCCTCCCTTTACCTGTGTAATCCCTTTCCTTTGCTGAGATCATCCCCAAATCCTCACCCTGGCTCTCTGACAATCACTCAGCATCCCATCCCCTCCATCTAGAAGCTTCGGTCCAGGATGTCGAGTGATCAGCCAGAGGCCAGGGGTCAGCCCCCCAAGCCTTGCCCCATACACTGTCCTAAATTTCCATCCCCCAGTACCCATCCCTCAGGGTCACTTATTGGTTAGTAAATGTTCTCTACTTTGGGTTTCCACCTCCCTTTAAATGTAACCTTGGCACATCTCCCGGGCCTCTCAGCAGGAGCCTCCTGAGGTGCAGGAGCTCCTTTGGGACTCCTAGAACAAAACCTTGGATTAACCCCTGCTAAGAGTCAGCCCTTTATCTTCTACCCATGTCTCCAGTGTCTCTTCTGCTGCAGAGACGACCAGCCTGGCTATCCTCAGTACCCTCAGGGCACAAGAGAGTTGTGTCCCTGCTGTTGGCTGTGTTGGGGTTCCTGAGAGGCTCCCAGAGAGACAGAGTTCAGAGCTGCCTGCCCTGGATTTGGCCAAGACTTGGGCTGGTTGCACGTTTATGACATCCCATTGCTCCCATGATATCGGCTCCCCCCGGGACTGAGGGCCCCACACACCACTCACCGTAACACCATCATGTACAGGGGGTTGTGGGACAGGCAGGCGACCAGGGCAGCAAAGGAGATGAGGAATATGGCAGGAAGGAGCATGTGGGAGCAGCTGACTGGACAAGAGCCCGAGTAGGTGGAGAACAGCTCATTCCCATTCAGGGAACAGTTGTGGTAGATCTGTTGGAAACGTTTGGAACAAAACAGACGTCAGACTCCCAGCGCCAGGAGCAGCCTTCTTGGGATAAATCATCCCACGTCCCTGTGCAGGGCACCCATTAGAGCACCAGCTCCAGTTTTAAGGCACAGCCATAGCATCCTGTAATGGGATTTGCCACCATCTCTGTTCCTCCAAGCAGGTTCCTGGGCCTTACAGCAATTCTCCAGGGCACCTTCCCAGGGCTCAGCACACCTTGTGGGAAAGGTTCCACTCCCTTGTTGTATTTGTTGGGCTCCTGCAGTATCACTCCACTATTCCCAGCAAGGCTGCTTGGCTAACCACTTGCTTTACTCACCTTTTGCCTGGGGTTGGAGGGGTTGGTGGTGCTGTTGGTGCAGCCAGCGAAGCAGGGGGAGATGTATTCCGTGGTGTTTTTCCAGCACACGGGGTGGAAGATCTGCTTAGAGCACTGGCACCCAACCCGTGCCTTAACCTGCTGCTGGGAATTGGGTGTACTGCCAGAAAGGAGGGGGGAGAAATTGGTAAAAAGTTAAGAAATAGGACAGGGGGAATTAAGAAAAAATAAAAAAGATCCCTTCTACTAGTTGAGCAGTTTTCCTGTTCCTGTTTGGGCTGGGACACTGCCAGCAGCAGCCTGGCCTCCTGCCAGCCCCTGATCCCTGCAGGTACCTCTGGAAGCGTGCAGTGAATGTCACAGGAATTATGTTATGTCTACAAACAAGTACTGACACACTTCTTTGCTCTTTTTTTTTCCTCAGCTGAAAATTAATCTCAGCCCGTAGAAATGGACCTGGGCTCCATCCAGAGCTGCACAAACAGATGTGTGAACAGCCACAGCTGGAAACACCACACGGACACAAACTGAAAGTGGGCACGTTCCCAAACAGGCCTGATGGCTGTGGAAGTGAAGAGGACAAACCCAAATCTGCCCTGTCTTCCCTCAGTCCCCCAAGGAGTGCATCTGCTGGAGTCTGAGTCCTGCAGGAATGTGGCACTGGGGAGCTGCCCTTGGTCAGGGTGGGATGGGGCTGCTCCACCCCCTGTGGGAAGATGGCATCAGAAATCTCTTCCTTGCTGGCAGTGCGCTGGGAAATGAGCTCAATGCACTTGACATCAAGCCCTGCTCATACACAAATGTCATTTTTATCTTAGGAAGTCGTGGTAAGAGCCAAAAATATCCACTGAGGTGAGGAGAAAGACGATGTCCAGCTGGAACACTGGGAGCGTGCGAAGTGATGTGGACACAATGTTACTAATTTTCCCCTAAAAATCCAGAGTGCAAAATTACACCCTGCTTGTTTGGCCCAGAAAATCATGGATAAACACCCTCCCAAGCTCTCTGGGCTCTGGAGCACCCAGATCTCCTCTCCATGCTGTGGGGATCAAGGAGCAAGAAGCAGCATGGTGATGTCTTCTGCATCTCCACCTGTGTCTGTCCCTCCCCATAGGTAAGAGCTGGAGAAAGGAGGATCTGGGAGCAGCCCCTGCATTACCTGGGGTGGTAGATGCCCTCGATGTGCCCTGTGGAGCAGCCCATGAAGAAGATGGGCAGGCAGATGAGGATGGAGAAGACGAGCACCACGACGGCGAAGCGCGGGATGGCGCGCAGGGAGAAGGAGAAGCGCTTCATGATGATCCCGCCCAGCAGCATCCCCAGCGCTGCTGCCGGCAGGTTCACAGCTCCTGCAGAGGGATGGAGCCTTCAGGGGGGCCCTGCCTGCCCAGAACCCCTCCATGGGCAGGGCGCAGCTCTCTGGGCCCCACAGGAGTTGGGAGAACACACAGATCCAACTCTTGTCCAAGACAGGCAGTGGGGAACTTAAGGAAAGTCACCAACTACCCCGAAGTGAAACCCTCATCCAAAAATGAGCTTTCACTCACTTCTTCTCCAGGATTTAAAAAGCCTGGGGAATATGGGCAGTTGGCTCCCTGCTGATGGATGTTTTTGCCTCCATCCATGCTCACCTATGAGGAAGTTGGCCTGGGAGGGGGAGGCACCATACTGCTTCTCCAGGAATTTGTTGAGGAAGGTGGCCAGACCCGCAATGACGGAGGAGAAGCTACACTGAGCCAGCACCAGGAGCATGAAGAGGGGGTTGAGCAGCAGCCTGATGAAGATCTTTGGGAATCCTGCAGGGAAAACGTAGGAAAAATGTCTTTTAGCTATTTGTACTGGGAATAAACCGCCACCCTTAGCCTGTTCCCAGTAAGGATATCTGTGGGATGATGATGTTGATCTGCTGGGGATGTCTGCGGGCATGGGAAAGCAGGAGGGGAGACACCCTAATGTGTCCCAGCAGCTGGCAGCACCATGGATGGGACATTGTGTCCTCTGGCCCCATCAACAGAGGCAGATGGACCCTGGGAGCAGCTCTGTTTATTTGGTCTCTTATGAGCTTTCTAATTAGCCGAGAGTGGTGGAGAGCCAGCATCCATTAAAGCCCAAATAAAGAAGAGAGAGCTGACATCTCCAGGATGTGACTGCAGTGGAGGAAGAGGCAAGGAGGGAGGGGCTTTATCTGGGAAGAAATCCTCCTGCAGCTAAAAGAGTCATTAATCTGGTGCCTCAGCAGTGACATCCCTCTCAAGCCTGTTTTGGCTCCACATAAACAGCGTCAGCTGCAGTGGGTGACCTCGTCAAGGAGCTGGTGGCGCCAGCAGCCCCATGCCCACCCCTGGAGACCTCCCAGAGACCCTTTTCTGGCACACTCCTACCGCTTTAAGGTCCTCAATGCAAAATTTGAAAACAATTGAGGCCCCACAGAGGGAGGCTGTGCCCACCTTCCCCTCGTCCTTACGCCCTTGTGGTGCCGGAGCTGGTCCACACACAGTGCTGGGCTCCCATGGATTCCCAACAAGCCCCCTGGGTGTGAACCTGCTGGAGTGGGGGTCCCCACCCACCCCACACAGCACAGCACAGCATCCTCATCCACCCTCTCCTGGACCCCCCCAGGAGTTTACTTTTGATGAACTTCTGTTTTAGCTCCACATAAACAGTGTCAGCTGCAGTGGGTGACCTCGCTGAGGAGCTGGTGGCACCCAGCAGCCCCATGCCCACCCCTGGAGCTGGGCTTAAACCTCCCAGGGACCCTTTTCTGGCACACTCCTACCGCTTTAAGTTCCTCAGTGCGAAATTTGAAACAATTGAGGCCCCACAGAAGTCTGTAGGCAGAGGGAGGCTGTGCCCACCTTCCCCTGGTCCTTACACCCTTGTGGTGCTGGAGCTGGTCCACGCACAGTGCTGGACTCCCAACAAACCCCCTTGGTGTGAACCTGCCAGAGTGGGGTTCCCACCCACCCCACACAGCACAGCCCAGCATCCCCATCCACCCTCTCCTGGACCCCCAGGAGTTTACTTTTGATGAACTCCAGCAGGGAGGTGTCCTGGGCAGCTCCTGTCTCCATCTTCCTGAGCATCCCGGCCTCCGTGTTCCGCTCCTGCAGGGAGAGAGGAGCAGCCTGTGATGGCTGACAGGGCTGGCACTGTCCTGGCACAGGGAGGCTCAGCAGGGCCAGGGGCTGTCCCAGGGGCCTGTGACCCCCAGCCAAGCCTGACTATTACAGCAAAGCCACATCCCATGTGCCCTGAGCACTTCTCCAGGCTGGGAGAGCTGGGAGTGTTCTCCTGGAGAAGAGAAGGCTCTGGGGAGAGCCCTCAGCCTAAAGGGGCTCCAAGAGAGCTGCAGAGGGACTTGGGACAAGGGTCTGGAGGGATAGGACAAGGGGGAATGGCTTCACACTGCCATTAGGGTTAGATGGGATATCTGGGGACAAATTTTTGCAGTGCTGAGGCTCTGGCACAGAGTATCCAGAGCAGCTGTGCCTGTCCCATCCCTGGAATTGTCCAAGGCCAGGCTGGATGGAGCTTGGAACAACCTGGAATAGTGGAAGGTGTCCCTGCCCATGGCAGGATGAGCTTCAAGGTCCTTTCAACTCAAACCATTCCAGGATTCTATAATTAAAGGGGTGAATTATCTCAAAGATCACTGCAGCCCCTGAGCAGAGCAGCAAGACAACAGCTTGTTGTTGGGAGGTTTTAAGAACTTGGAAATCTTTCCTCCCCTTAACCCTGACAAAACACCTCCCTTTTAACTCTGCAAAAAGTCTGAAAATGAAAGTTAGAGATAGTTCAGCTCAAATCTGAGGAGTCCTTTAGCCATAACTGTGAAATATTTTGGGTTTGATTTTACCTTTAAAGAATCAATAAGTAAAAAATTTCAAAACAGAACTAAAGTGGTTTTGTAACCAAACCAGTGGGGTTTGGCTTTGAAAACACCAAAATTATACATGTTAATTATTTTCCACCTTTTAAAATTTGTTTTGATTTTAGAACAGGTTGCTGGATTGCCTTCCTCCCTCCCACTGCTCTCCTCTGGGGACAGGTATTCCCTCCCTGAGCACATCCCTGGCTCCAGGACATTGCAGCCTCTGGAGATGAGGTCTCACCTCTCCTTTCAGCATGTACCGAGGGAAGAAGAAGTAGGGGATGGAGGTGAGCACCAGGCAGCCCGAGGAGATGAGCAGCCCCAGCCACCAGGCTCCGATCCAGCGCTGGTCGCTCGGCGTCAGCTCCACTGTCAGTGCAACACACAGGGACACTCTGTGAGAGATCAGGAGTGACAGGGACACAGCTCCAGGAAAATATGGGCTGGTGGAGCATGAAGAGTCACTGTGGGCACAACCCAAGGGTCTCTGCACTGGCATCTAAGAGAAATGGATGGAGGTGGGAGCTCCCACCAGTGCTGGCAGCAAGACCAGCCCTGGTTGTGTTTGGCCTTTGCTTTCCCTGGCTAGGGAAACAACCACTGCCGCTCATGCCAGCTGTACCAAGCCTGCCAGGTGAGTGCAGGATGGATTTGGTCAGCATGGAAGCATGCTGGTGGCCCAGGTTCAGCTCTAACCCCTGAGCCAACCAGCGAGGCAGAGATTATGGGGGCCTGACTCCATCCTCAGCCCGGAGAGCACAGTGCTGGGACCATGCTGCTGAGCCAAGACAGGGACTGGGAAAGGCTGTACTGCTTTCCTGGAAAAAGTTGCTGTCCCATTGTTCCAGGCTGGGTCACTTTCTGCTCACAGGACCGAGGGAAGGCCCTGTGCTGGCAGAAGCTCCTGGTTTCCGAGTGCACCAAACTCCGGGCGCCTTGTCCGGAAAAAGGAGGAGAAGGTGAGAGCCTCTCTGTCTCCAGCACACACATCCTTTGGCTGGGCCAAGGGATGCTCATGAGAGGTCTGACAGATTGCCTGGCCTGCCTTGGGGACACGGCTGCCCACGGCCAGGATGGAGCCAGGGCCAGCTTGGGATGGGAGCTCCGTGCCAGGGTGTGACAGGAGAGGAGCCCACACCCCTGTGGAACAATCAGCCCACTTCCCCAAACAGGAGCACTCCACTCTGGAGCCTGGACGTCATCATGGAGCGACCAGGAGAGGCTGCTAAATCCGTCTGCCGCCGCGGGGAGGGGGCCAAGGCTGTTTGGCATTTCCTGCCCACGTTCATTTATTATTCTTATCAGGCACTGGACAAAAATGTCAGGCAGGCTCTGATCTCTCTAAGGAAACACAGGAAAAGCCACGTTAATGATGGAGCTGGGGTGAATTCTTTAGTGATTAAGTTACCAGAAATAATAAGCACATGCCATGGATAAAGCAAATTGTCCCTGTGGTGGCGTCAGCTCAGCCCCTCGCTCTGCACGTGCTGGGGAGGAGGATGAGCACACCCAAGTTCTCTGGGTATCCATAGGGCAGTGCTTGCTCTGTGGTTCTTTTCTCCATCCCTGGATTCCTCAGGTTTCCCTGCTCCTCTCCACCACCACGCTGGGGTTGTGGGACACCTCCTCAGTGTGGTGGCAGCAGGCAGACCCAGCCATGACCTCCAGTGCAGCACCATGAGCTGGGCATGGGAATGTCCCTGCCCTGAGCTCTGCTTCAGTGGTGGCGCCAGGACCACCTGTATCTTATGACGTGACAGAATCCAGTATGACTTTTCCAGGTTGGGTCTTTGCAGGGTTTTATGAGTCACAGGACTGGTGGCTTCTGTCACCTTTCATCTCAGAGTGACCTTGTGGCCCACAGATTGTCTTTAGGACCTGTGCTACCCGAGCAATACTCACCAGTGTGAACCCTCCCGATGTCCACGAAGAGCCGCAGCACCACGGAGCCCAGCAGGTATCCAAAGGCAGGGCCAAACACAGCAATGGCAAAGAGGATGGCTGGGAAAGGGGAGCACAGAGAGCCCCTGTGAGCAGGGAATTGTAGTTCCCGTGCAGATGTGGCTTCTGTCTTCCCAGGAAATGCAGGAATGGTGGCACAACACACAGAGGGGAGAAAGCACCCTTCATCACAGTGAGAAGGTCCCCACTGCCCTGACACTGAAGGTGGTGTTTGTCTGACAGAACAGAGGGGGACGGCAGCTGCCTGTGGACAAATTCCCTCTGCTCTGCTGCCATCAAGGCTTTGCTGACACAATACAAGTAGTCAGCTACATCATTAATATCCATGATCTTCCTGAACCCCAGGGAGCAGCAGGGCACTAACATCCAGGTGATTGAGACCTTCGTGTCCCCTAAGATGCCAAGGGAAAAAACACATACTAATCCTCAGATTAAAGGAAAAATATTTTCGTATAAACGTCAGGAGAGGTGAAAGATTCTGAGGGCAAAAAGGCCACCAGACCACCCTGGGTGTAGCTGAACCCTCCCATTCCAAAATAGATAACCCATGAGGTCAGAACATTTTCCTTTCATTTGTTTGCGATGACAGGATCCAAGTTCCCTCCTTGAGAGAAACTCTTTACACAACTTTCTCAAGATGTTTCAAAGGAGGCAGTGAGCTTGAGCTGCATCAGACATAAAATGAAATGGGACTTGGGGAGATGGAATTTCTGCTGTATTGAGGCAACCCTGGAGCCATTCATCCTGACAGACATTCCCATAGCACCTGTATTATAAGCAACACACCAGGCCCTCTTTCCTTCCTCTTTAGAAGCTTTCAGGTTCCTTTGGTCCTCTTTCCTTTGTTTTCCTTGCAGATTTGAGAATTCTAAGAGATCAGTGGGACAATTCATTGAACAGTGATCCCTCACTGCAGAGGGAAGACAAGGATACTGGAGCTTGGAGCAACCTGGGATAGTGGAAGGTCCCTGTCCAGGTGAAACTGGATGAGCTTTCAGATCCGTTCCAACCCAAACCACCCTGGGATTCTGTGAAACAAAACAGTGTACAGAAATGTTCCGACTTACCAACATAGAGTGGGGAATTGTTGGACTCTGCAAAGTCATCCACGTAGGATATCCCAAAGGGCTGGATGGGCACGGTGCCGATCCCGGCCAGCAGCTGGGCAATGACCATCATGGCCCACACGCTGCTGGCCTCCTTCTCTGGGTCCTTGGTGCTGTTTGAGCACACAAATCTGCTCTCTGCATAGCACAGCTCATCCTGCCCCTGGCTTTTGTTACCTGGAAGGGGAAAAAAAGAGCATTTCAACACTGGGTACATCCCCTGCCTCCTCCCACACTAAATCCCCAAATAGCAGGAATCTCCCAATCTTGCTGAGTAGGCACAAACTCCTGGATTTTGGATGGATTGCTCATTTTATTCAGCTGTTCTCATCACCCTGCACTTCCTTTGGAGTACTATACTGAGGTCAGCAAGCAAGCAGGCTGTGATTTTAATCACACTTTTAAAGAGTGAGGGTGCTCTGCGTTTGATGAGGGCAGAGCTAACCCATGCTGGTTTTTGCTGTCTCTGGTCTCTGCTCCCTTGTGGTACCCAGGCAGGAGCAGGGAGTGATGCCCAGGGGTCACCTGGCTGCCCTAAGCAGGACACCCTGCCCTGAATCCCTGCTGTCCCCACGGCTCAGGAGTAGCTCTGCTCCTTCCAAAACATGGCCCTTGCTTCTTCATACAGCCCAGACACCAGGCGACTTCACCCTGCTCCAGGCTGCCATAGAACCTTCCACCAGGACTGAAGTCTCTTCAGGGGCTGTTCACAGACTGGATGTGTTCTTTTCCATCAGGCAGTCCTCATAATGTCACTATCTCTGCCCTGTCCATCTGTTTTTGCAGTCCATCCTCTAATCCTGTTCAGTTTAGCAAAGGTGCTCTGCAAGAATTGTGTTCTGTGCAAAACTTTTGGGTCATTTCCATTCTGCATGGAAAAGTGAGCTGTCGTTGTTCACAGGAGCTTGTTCCCAAAGCCTTCCCAGTGAAAGCAGCAGCCTTCCTTGGACTGGATCAGATCAGGATCCTGTGGGGATGAGCAGAGCAGGCCATGGGGACAGGGGAGCTTTGCTATCACAGAATTCCAGCATGGTTTGGGTTGGAAGGGACCTTAAACCCATCTCATTCCACCCCCTGCCATGGGCAGGGACAACTCCTACTATCCCAGGCTGCTCCAAGCCCTGTCCAACCTGGTCTTGGACACTTCCAGGGATCCAGGGGCAGCCACAGCTTCTCTGGGCACTCTGTACCAGGGCCTCAGTACCCTCAAAGGGAAGAATGTCTCCCTAATATTTAATCTAAACCTACTGTCTCATAGAAACTGTGGCTGCCCTATCCCTGCAAGTTTTCAAAGACAGTCTTGGAGCCACCTGGGACAGTGGAAGGTGTCCCTGCCCATGCTAGGGGATGGAATGAGACGGGTTTAAGGTCCCTTCAAACTCAAGCCATTCCATGATTCTGTAACAACAGCTGGAATAACGTGCAGGAGAGGCAGAAGAAACCCCACATGTAATTTTGGCATTCAGAAGGGGTCCCAAAGCTATAATCATGTCATGTTTGACCAGCAACTGCCCACCTTAAGGCTCTGTTTGAATCACGCGTGCCCTGGAAACACCCCCTTGTTGTGGGGGGCAGTCACACATCACCCCTGTGGAGCAGCTGATGTGGGTGTGTGGGGGCCCAGCTGGTGTCACTCACCCGTGCTGAGGGCAGTGTACTCGTAGGGGCCCGAGAGGAAGTGTGGCAGGGTGACCAGGAAGGCGCCCAGCGCCAGCAGCAGCCCTCCCAGGCCGATGACGCGCGGGCGGTGCACGCGGCTGCCGAAGTAGCTGACAAAGATGATGAGCACCACGTTGCCAATCTGGAACAGGCACAGAGAACGGGGAGGAAGGTGAGAATCCACACGGAATCACGGAATGATGAGGTTGGGAGAGACCTCTAAGATCATCGAGTGTCGGAACTCAGCGCATCCCTCCGGGTGTCCAGAGCTGCCAAGGACCCTGATGGGGGCTCAGAGACCCTGGCATGCTGCCCAGAACACCTGGGGATTTGATTATGACCCCTAGAGCAAATTGCCAGCTTTGTATGAGGACCTGAAAGTCACAGAAACTTGGATAGTATAATAATAAAATTATCACAGGGTGAAAATGTAGATTTTGGGATTTTTGGAATGGGGGCTTTGGGGACAAGATGGAGGAACTTGGGCATGTCCAGCCTTTCTTCCTCTTCTTCTTGGTCTCCATGTTTTGCTGTGATGCTGGCACTTTGGGATTGGTCTAGGGTAGAAGTGCACTGTCTAACACAGGTGATAGGTATTGGGAATTAAGTGTAAATATGTTATACGTAGTTTGTGGTATAAAAGGACAACACCACCCCAGGGGTGGTCAGAGTGCCTGTGGCTGCCCTGCTGAGCAGATCTCGGCTGGGCAGAAAGAAAATTTTATAGATAAGAATTAATAAATGACCTCAAGACCAAAAACTGAAGAGCTCTGACTCGTTCTTTGGACGCACGGGCTGAAACAGAGACATCCTGCACATCTCAGGCTGCAATTAACAACTAAACTCCAGAATCAAGTCCAACCCATGCCCTGACACCTCGACTAGACTATAGCACCAAGTGCCATGTCCAGTCTTTAAACACATCCACAGATGGTGATTCTGCCACCTCCCCGGGAAGAGCACTCCGGTGCTTTATTATTCTTTTGGTGAAAGAGGACATCCAGGCCCTATGGCTGTGTCTGGGGGGTGGACAGGGCTCTCTCTCATCAGGAGGGGTTTGGCCCTCACAGGAGCACGAGCATCCGCAAGTGCCCATGTCTCCAAGTGCCACATCCACAGGTCTGTTAAACCCCTCCAAGGATGGGGACTCTGCCACTGCCCTGGGCAGCTGTGCCAGGGCTGGGCAGCCCTTTCTGGGAGGAAATTTTCTCTCATACACAAACTAAACCCTCCCCCCCCCCAGCCCAGCTTGAGGTCATTTCCTCTTGTCCTGTCCCTTGTTCCCTGGCAGAAGAGATTGACTGATGTGGCATAAACTGACAATTCCTCCAAAACCAGCAAGGAATGAAACACATGGCCTCCACTCCTGTGACTCAAACAGACATGAGCCCTGCTACGAAGTCCAGCTCACTGCAAATATTTATGACCCTGGGCACTTGCAACTGCAGATAGCATCAACTAGAAAGCCATGAAACCACACAGCTTGCTCAGGCAAGTGGGTGAACACCACAAAATACCCATTACAAGGGCTTTAGCACGACAACCTAAACATCATTTTAGCTCTGGCATGTTGGAGCTGTCCCTGCTCGTTGCAGGGGGTTGAGCAAGATGGCCTTTAAAGGTCCCTTCCAACCCAAACCACTCCGTGATTCTATGTATGGCTAAGAAAGCTTTGTATTTATGTTTGTGTGGGCTCCCTTGTTTGTCTCTCTGTGGGTTTTGTTCTTGGAATTGCTGTAGGCACCAACGCACTAAGATTGTTTTCCTGGACAGGCAGGACACCTCACACAGACACAGACAGCAGGAAGTCTCAGTGGGCCCTGAGACATCTTTTCAATCCCAAATGTTTATGCTGGGTGAGGTAAGACTGGGGCATCCACCTCCCCAGGGATCCAGGAGGATTCCCAGTGTCCAGATTCTTGATGGAGCATCCCCTGTGCTCACCAGGGAGCTCATGAGCAAGTGTGCTGCCAGTTGGTGCCAGCAAAAAAATCCCTGCCAGCAGATCTTTTCCTGTCATTTCCCAGGCCTCGAAAAGCTGCTAGGAAGGACAGAATTCCTGGAAATGTGAAGGAGGAAACTCATTTCAAGGGATTTCTTGATAAGAAAGTGTTTGTGAGAAAATCCTCAGGCAGGTCAGCAATACGCCTTAAACTGACAGAGGGCAGGGTTAGGTGGGATATTGGGAAGGAATTCTTTCCTGTGAGGGTGGTGAGGCCCTGGCACTGTTGCCCAGAGCAGCTGTGGCTGCCCCTGGATCCCTGGAAGTGCCCAAGGCCAGGCTGGACAGGGCTTGGAGCAGCCTGGGATAGTGGAAGGTGTCCCTGTCCATGGCAGGGTGTGCGATGAGATGGGATGAACTTTAAAGTCCCTTTCAACCCAAACCATTCTGGGATTCCATCCAGTGTAGGTCTCCTCTTGTCCAAGGACCACCCCCACAGGACCCCCCCTGTCCCCCCTGGACGTGGCAGAGCAGAATGAGGTGTCACAAGTTGTCCCAGAGCACAGCACAGCTGCTCTCCCAGCACACGGAGCCTGAGGAAGCCCTGGCTGTGAACAGCCCTGTTTTGGGAAGGTGCCCCCCAAATCCTGGCCACCCTTTGGGTGCTGCTGTCCCAGTTACCTCGTGCAAGCTGGAGATGAAGCCTGAGGAGAGGCTGGAGAGCCCGAAGCGCTTCTCAATGGTGGTGAGGCTGCTCTTGAAGTTGGCGCTGTAGAGGAGCTGGGAGAGCTGCAGGAGCCCATGGCACAGCACAAACACCTGTGGGCAAACAGAGAGGGCCACCCCAGTGAGGACACAGCTGGAATCACAGACTCAGTAAGGCTGGAAAAGACCTCCAAGGCCATCAGGTCCAGCCTTTGACCGGGTACTGCCATGCCAACTAAACCTTATTGAGAAGTGCCACATCTACTCACAGTTTGGACACTTCCAGGGATGGTGACACCACCACTTCCCTGGGCAGCCTGCTCCAATGATCAACCACTCTTTCAGTGAAGAATTTTCCCTGATATCTGATGTGGGCCTCTCCATGCACCCTTTGAGGCCACGTGAGACCACGGTGCCCTGCTGCTGTGTAACTGCTGGTGACCACATCCTGATGAGTGTATTCCAGCTGGCTTTGGCCAGAGGCAAATGCACCTCTGGCATGGAGCATCCTGCGATTCACTCATCTGGAAAATCAATTAACTGAACCTGCTCCAAGGGGTGGTGCTAGAAAAAGTCGAAAAAGGGTGTTAAAAGCCCCAGAGGGAGAGGATGAAATATGCACAGCGTATTTCTCACTACTGGA
This sequence comes from Melozone crissalis, assembly GCF_028551555.1. NCBI lineage: Eukaryota > Metazoa > Chordata > Aves > Passeriformes > Passerellidae > Melozone > Melozone crissalis. The sequence goes on from NW_026535812.1 coordinate 5,277,606, forward strand.
AGATTCCAAAATAGGATTCCAAACCCAGCATTTTCCCTTGAGCTGGGCAGTGAGCTGAGCCAGGAGCCAAGCTGAGCAGAGGCAGAGGAGGCAATACAGAGAGTTTGGGAGCACTCTGGCTGAAATAGCCTGGGTGGGCTGTGAGAGGAGAGCTCTCTCCGCCAGGGATGCAAGAGGCATCTCACAAGCGCCTTTTGATCTATATTTAGTCAGAACAGTTTTCCTTTATTTTTCTTGGAATGGAATGCATCCACGCAGTGCCAAAAGCATTTCAAATCAATTTTTGAAAATCCCAACAAACAAATACTAAAAAAAAAAAAACCAAATGGGGGAAGGTCTTTTAATTTAGATTCAGAGGAAATCAAATATTTGCTGAATACCGGAAGAGTGTCCCTCAATGATAACGTTGGGAAGTGCAAGATGATGGATGGGGGATCAAAGGGCTGACAAATTCCTGATGTTCTTGGCCAGAACAGCAGCAATAGTCCTTATGAGTATTTATCTGGAAGGGCGGTAGCACCCAGTAGTCCTGACCCATTAAATGATAAAAAAAAATAATCAAAAAAGACCAGCTTGGAGGATGCAAATTCCATCAGTGGGTGGAGTTGTGTTTAGGGAGCAGGGGATGATGCATGGCCAGGCCCAGCAATTGTAGCAGAATTTGGGTAGAAGATGGGCAAGAAAATGGTTTCTTGGGAGCCTTCTTCTGTGAAGGAAGAGAGATCCAGCCAACAGACTCGGCTGGGAATCTAAAAGCATAAGGGATGGGAGAGACAGAAAAAGAGAAGAGGATGGAGATGAAGGAGAAAATGGAGCCCTGGCAGTGCGAGGACAGGCTTAAAAAAACTTGGAGACCATGGGGAAGATGAAGGAGAAAGACAAACACCTCAAAATGAGGAAAGAAGGATCACAGGCTGCCATCACGGAGTCCCCAGCCACATCTGGGAGGCGTGAGAGCAGACAGGCTGGCATCAGGCTGGCACTGCCATTGCAATAACCAGGAGAGGACAAAGTCCCAAGCTGGGACTTTGCCCCGACAAAAAGCTGCAGAACAGGAATTTGGGGTGTAACGTGGGAAATCCTCCCAGACAGGGCCAAAGTGGAAGTGAAATATCTGCCAGTAAACTCTTGAAGATGAATGACCTCTCCATCCTCCCACCATCAGCTCCCACACTTGAAATCCCATCCCAGGACAAAATCCTGTGGGTGGAAGCCGGATCCACCACTTCCCCAGGCCTGGCTTGGAATCATCGTGGGTTGATCTGGAGCAGAGGGGTGAGGATGGCAGCCGGGGAGGGGATCTTGTTGCCAGAGAACATCAGTTTGAGTCCATGTGGCTCTGGGCAGGCCCTACAGAAGGCACTGGAGCAAGGAAGTGCTGGTTGAGCAGCAGCAATCTGGGAGCCCCAGAGCAGCTGGACACAGAGCTCTCCTGCAGCCAGGCGCCAGCCAGGGAAGCAGAGCTGTTTACCAACAGGGAGGGAAGAGGGTGGATCACCAAGGCTGAATTTAGCACAGCAAATGTCAGCCTGACCCCAGGGCAGATGGGAACACAGCGTGTCACGGACAGAGGGGATGCTGGCACGGGGGGGAGATGAGGAGGAGAGGCAGCCTGGCTCCCCAGAATGATGGGGGTGGCAGGAGATGGGCTGGAGGCATGGAAGGACCATGGGAACCGTGGCAGGAGAAGAGAGGGACAAGCCATGGGAGGAAAAGGCAGAGCTGCCAGGAGATGCCCTGAGATGTGTTCATGCCTTGGTGATAACCTGGGATGGCCAAAACGGAGCCCTGGATCCCTGGGAACAAGCTGGGGCTGCCTGCCAGGAGGGAAGATGAGGTGGGAGAAATGCAGCTGGAGAGCACCAGCAAAGGGAGAGGAAAGCCTTGGGGTGTGACTGCTTCCCCCTGCCCGTGGGTCCTTCTAGTGCAGCTCCTGTCTGCAGGATTAACCGGAAAGGCAGCAAAGCCTGGATGCTCCAGGGATGTGGGATGTGATCCCACCCTGAGACCACACAGCAGCCTCAGCCCGCGGATGTGCAGAGCTGGGAATGGGAGGGGAAGGGCAGGGGTGACTTTTTTTCTTGGGAAGAACCTGCCACCCAAAACAGCCAGAGAAAGGCAAAACAACCTTTGCTCCAGGACTTGTGCAGTGGAGTGTGGCTTTTCCAGACACACTCCAAGCGTCTGGAGGTGACATGAGGCCTGATTCAAGACTTCCTCGGAACTCAGCAGACTCAGTTTTAATTATAATAAGGACATTCCAAACGTTGAAGGCTCTGAGTGCAAAAAACTGGGAGAGGACCTTGGAGGGCTCCCCAAAAGGAGTCCCTGCGCACCCTGAGGCTGGTGGACATGAGGGGCACCATCCTCCTGCCTCTCCCATCCCTGTCTCTCTTCCCATGCATTCCCATCCCCACATTTTCACGCTGACCACCCACAACCTGCCGGTGCACGGAAACCAGCCCTGGCCTAGCCCTTCCAGCTGCTCCAGATGTGCGGTGCTGCCCCAGGAGGGGAGGGAGCTGCCCTAATCCATCTTCCCCGATGACAAGAAGGGGCTCTTCAGGAGGAGCCGGGCTCGCTGGCGGGAGGTTTGGCTGACGCAAAGCCGCGGCGAGGGTGGGAGGCTGAGGAGCTGGGGGCACTCCCAAGCGCTGACCCCCCGGAGCAGAGGCTCCCACGGGAGCCTGGAGCATTTCTGGAGCTGCAGGCAAGGAGGGCAGGCAGGCAGGGAGCAGCGCAGGAAGGCCAAAGGCGTGCGCCCACGTGGATGGACCTCCCCAAAATCCCCGCGTAATCGTCCCTGCGGTTCTTTCGGAGCAATCCCGACTCCAGGCTGTTTGTACAAGGCACTTGACTCCTTTCCAAAAGGAGCTGCAGTTAGAAGGGAAGCAAACTCCTGGGGGACACAGGCTGCTGCCCCCACCCAGCTCGTGGGACCAGCGCCTCCCCAAAAGGGCAGAGCTTTTTCCAAAGGAAGAGAAACCCACCCCATGGCACAGAAGCGGGAGGACTGGTCCTTCCATGAGAGCTGGCAAGGATTCAGTCCATCCCAGCCTAGGCTTCCACCTGAGACGTGCCCAACAAATACTCAGGTTTCATTTCATAGAATAGAACCATCTCTGTGGAGCCTTCAGGATTTCCGGGAGTCAGGATAAGGCTCTTCCAGGCGGGAGCCTAACTGCTCTGCAGGGACCACAGGTTTGGGAGGATCCTGCTACACGTGGCATGGCCATTGCTGCAGCTGGAGGAGTGAGTTAAGGGTTAATTCCTTCCTCTGCTCCCACAGTTCCTGTTCAAATTCATCCCTCCCCTCATTTTTCAGTGTCTTTCCCCTGGCAGCCCTGGTTGGAGATAAAGAGGGTGGAAAAGACTCCAAGCTGCCCACCTGTGGAGTCTCCCTGCACTTTAATCTCCTGAGCTTGCAAGAGAAAAAAGAGGAAAAGGAGGGGGAACTGTAGGAATTAATAAGAATATCCCCAAAATTTTAACAGGGAGAAGACAGAGTGTTTATTTTAGAGTAGGGAGATAACTCTTACTACACTGGGAGATCCTCCAGCAGTAGGACAGCTGAGGACACCCAGCCCAAAAGAAATATATCAGCTGGATATGGAAAGTGTAGGGTTCGGGTTAAATAGAGTGAGGAAATACATCCCTCCTTGGCATCACTTTCCTATGGGCAGCTGCCTGGATTTGTAGACCAAGAAGTACCATGAAGGATGAAAAAAAGCACAGCATTTCCACAAAGGGAACCAAACACCCTGCACAGAGCCCATCTTTTAGCACAGAACCTCTGAGCCTGGCCTGATGGCAGAATTTGGCTTTTAAGTGGGATTTGTATTGCAAATAATAAAATAATGTATAAAGTAACCTGATCAGGGATTGTCTGAAGCACGCTGGAATGATGACTGTCTACTGCCAAGCCACACATGTTTTACACGCCCAGCTGTCACATGCAAAGACAATATTTGCTCCTTTTGCACCAAACACACACACACGGGATTTCCTGGCACTGTATCCATTCACAAGGCCCAGGTGAGCCCAGCTTTGCCCAGAATGAAAATTTCTGGCTGCAGAGCATTGCTGAGGCAGATCCCCCTCAGTGTGGGATGCTTCCCAAGAAAATACCCCCCTCAAAATAAGATGCTGAGCATCCCTCAGCCTTTCCTCCCTCTGGCAGGGTGGGTGGTTGGTGTTCCTTCATTCTTTCCTGGAGGTCTCTTTTCATTGTGGGCCATCAGGACCCACTGAGGGTTTCCCTGAGGCAGGTCCAGGCTGGCAGTGCTGTGCCTGACCCACAAGCGTGTGCAAACACTGCTCCTGCCCGCCCGGCCTCGTGCTCCCTATCAGCGTCACTCCTCTCCCGTCCTGCTCCCATAATCTTATCTACACTGACCACTCCTTGCTTGTGTTTGGGCACCCAACCACCTCGCCCCTCATAAAATTACCTTGCCTCAGGTCTCCTAGACCTTGCTCCCACTAAACTTTCCAACCCATCTTTTTCCTCATCCCACTGCTGGTGTTGCTGGTGGAGACCCAGGTGGTTCTTCCCTTCTGGAGCCTGATCCCACCAAAAGCAGATGTGAGCATAGTGTTGGACCATCCAAGCCCAGCACCATCACCACAAATGCTGGAAGACCCTGGTCCTTCTCCTCCTGTCACTGAGGACCCTCCTGGTGTCTTTGCCACAAACACTCATCCAGCCTGCACAGTGCCCAGGATTGCAATGTTGCTTTGATTTTCCTGCTTAAATCAATGGCTCTAATCGGCCATCACTTTCTCCTTTCCCTGTTCCCCTCTCCAAACCTACAGCCACGCGGCCTCCAGATCTGTGCCTTGATAAATCTCCTGTTCTGGCTAAACAAAGACATTAATAATCTTTTCCAACAGGATATGAGAGCACAACTGGTACATCTCCAGGCTTCTAGAATACACTCCTCAGCAAATTCTTTTGGTCCCTTGGAAGGAAGGGACAGAAACTTGTCCTGCTGCTGTTGGGACCTCAGACCCCAGGGCCAGGCTCCGTTTCCTCTGCAGGAGACATCCAGCCTCCCCAGGGAGGTGAGAGCTCCCTGCTCTGCTCACTGCTCCCAACACCTTCACCCCAGGATGCTTTCAAGCCTTATCACACTCTGAGAGCCCACAGTCTCCTCCTGAAGCTGCTGTCCCCTCTCCTACCCTTCTTCCATTCCCTCCCTCTCCTTGCCCCAGTACAAACCCAATTTAAACCTCTCCTAAGGCTTTTAAATCTCTCTCTGGATCACCTCCGGCTGATATAAGTGAGAATAATTCTCTGTTGTCCTCCTGTTTCCTTTTCCATGCCAGGCATGGAAAGAAAAGCCTCCCCCTGCCTGCACTCACACCACTTTCACACTGCTCCTCTGTGCTCTCCAGCTTCCAGCTGAAACCAGTCCAGCTCCCCTAAATCAAAAGATATTTATAAAGCTCTCCTGCTTGTCATCTTTCTGGGGATCCCAAAATCAATTAAAATACTTCAAAACCACGAATGAGACAGTAAAGGCGAAGAAGCCAGAATAATTGAGGCTCTGTAAACAGAGAATTCCTGTGAAATAATCCTTCTCCAGTGGTTGCCTGGGAGCAGAAAATGGACACAGAATCACAGCCTCATTAAGGCTGGAAAGGACCTCCAAGATCATCAAGCCCAAGATGAGCTTAAATCACATGGCTGGGGCTCTGGACTGGGGGACACTGGTGGGGTCCCTCAGGGACACTGATGGTGTCCCTGGCCATGGATGGGTGTCAAAAGGACCATGGCCAGGGACCCCATTAGTGTTCCCCAGTCCAGAGCCCCAGCCATGTGAAGGAGGAACCTTCTCCACCTTTCAAGCCTGTTTCAGTCCTTTAGGCTGTGAGTTTCTCGGTGTCCCCAGTGCCACCAGGTGCTGGCATCCATCTGAAGGTTGGGCTCGTGCTGCATTTGCTGAGCAGCACAGCTGCGAGTCCCCAAACCCTGGTGCCAGTCAGCACAACCCTGGCAGCTCTGCTGAATGTCCAAGCAGAGGGATCAGAGAAATCATGGGATGTTTTGGGTGGCAAGGGAGCTTGAAGCCCATCCTGTTCCACCCTGCCATGGGCAGGGACACCTTCCACTATCCGAGGCTGCCCAAGCCCTGTCCAACCTGGCCTTGGGCACTTCCAGGGATGGAGCGGCCACAGCTGCTCTGGGCACCCTGTGCAGAACCTCAGCATCCTCACAGGGAACAATTTCTCCCCAATATCCCACCTGAATGTCCCACCATCACCCCCATCTCCACCAGTGCTGTGGGGGTACCGGGACGCTCCAGATTTGCAGCTGAGCTCAGAGCTCAGCAAAACCTCCCAGCGCCAGCACCTGCAGGAGTTTTGTGCTGTGCTGTGTCTTTTCCAGGGGGATGAGGGTGGCAGCAGCGGGCACAGGGCTCGGCAGCCCCGAAGGCAGAGCCGGGCTGGCTCAGCCGGGAGGCACGGCCGGGGCAGGCGGAGCCCGGCGCTATCAGCAGGGACCGAGCCCGCTCTGTGTCACTGCCCCGGGCGCTGCAGACCCACGTGTGACCGGCAGTGACTCCGCAGCACCACGCGGAACCCTCACACCGGGCTCCAGAGCGAATGGGAGCAGCTGGAACCGCACCTATCCAACCCACGGCCGCATCCACCGGGAATTGCTTCCTCAAGTGCAGCTGCACCGTTCCTGCACCCCCAGGACTCCAACCCCATCCCATGGAATCCCTCAAACTGCCCCTTTCCACCACCCTTCTCCCTCCCCGGTGTCCATCCCTGGCACCGTTGTGTTCCCACACCTCCAAACATCACTGGCAATGGGTCCAGCTCTGGGTCCAGTTTTCCAGTTCTGGAAAACACCCAGAGAGAGATGGGGTCTGGTGCCGGGGGTGGTGGTCCCTGCCACAGGCATCATGGAGGGGCGAGATGATGGAAAAATTATTTGTTATTTCAGCCCCAGTCCTGCAAAAGACACCCTGGATATGATCCCATCACATGGGCTTTGGGGATTAAATATGAGCTTAGTGATTAACTCATCCAAGTCTTAATTGTGTCCTTCCAGGCCTGTTAAAAGTAGGGAATTTTGTGTTGTTGGAAATGCTGTCCCCATCAGAAACTGCAATGCCCTGTGTGAGGATGTTGTGTCTGATGGTTCTGGGGAGGGTGATGCCCACAGCTTCCCATAAAATCTGGGGCTGGATGAGGCTTTTTTATAATCCATCATTCATAGCAAAGTGGCTTCTTGTCCAAATAACAGCTACAAACCCTTTCAAAGCCAAATGTTGGCCACACCTTGCCCTCTGATGACCATTCACTCCAAAACTCCCCAAAACTGGAAATTCCCCACAGTGGAAATTCCACTGTGACACTTTATTATACTACTCATTTTTGGGGGCTGAGGGAACTGACACTGCCCCAGGCTAATCCTTTCTGACATGAAGCAGTTCTTTTGTTAATGTATATGTTTTTAATGCAAATGTCACGGGACAGGAAGAGTGAATAGGTCAGGAAAGGGTGGGGGATCTTGTTGCCTGTCAATTTATACAGTTTTTTCTTAAAAGCAGGAATATTTCTCTGAGGGATGGGTGTCCTGACTGCCCACCATCCCAGATGGAGCACATCATCCCTCTGATACCAATGAGCTTGTTTGGGTAGAGCTCAAACTGTTCCTTCACGTGCTTTCACAGTGCCACTGCCAGACTGCTGACTCTCGAAACCAGAAACGATCCTAAACTACAAGTTTTGAAGTAAAAACTTTAAAAAGCAGTTTCAAAGCTTTGTGACAAGCAAAGTGACACTCCCAAGTCATCTGCCCTTGGCCAGATGCCCCTACAAGGCCCCATCCAAGTGCCCTGGGGCATGTGGGGTGCTGAGCACCCAGCCTGGCCCTGGGGCACCCACACCCCACACCCTGAGGCTGCCTGTGGGCTGTACAGATGGAGCAGCACTTATTTGTTGGGGCTTTTCTTTTTTTAATCTGAAAGTTTGACATCCTGCAAGAGGGTTTGGCAATGTTTATTCACTCCAGGCTGTTTTTGCTTGCTGCCAGTTGCCAGAGCAGAGCAAGAACTGCAAGAAGGGCTCTGGTTTTGGGTGACTTCACTCACCCCAGCTCAGGGTCGCTACTGCAGCAGCCTGGAGGGGGCTGGGGGCAAATTTTGCACCTCCAGCAGAGCAGAGCACAGATCAGCAGTCCCCCCCCCAGAGGAACATCAGTGTAGCCCAGGGTAATCCCAAGCTACACTGGGATCCCTCTTTCTCCTGGAGCCCACAGCCAAAAAGTGCTATCAAATCACCTGCTGGAATAGCCCAGCCTGAGCAGAGGGGACCTTCAGGGGTATGGGAATGGGATGCACCATCTGGGATCATGCCACCAGCCCGTGGTACCCTATAGCATCCCACAGAGCCCCAGCACAGCCCGGGGAGCAGCACCGTGCTCCATGCAGGGTGCTGGCAAACAAACCCCAAACCCATCCTGAGCACGATACCTTCTCCACGGCCACATATCCTGAAAGCCCAGGGCTGGGAAGAGCTGGCACAGCACAGCACGCAGCAGGAACAGAGGTGGGAAAGCACAGCCCGGCACGGAGGGTCCTGCCCGCCGGTGCCCCTGGCACATCCCGGGCACATCCCTGGCACATCCCTGGGCAGCGGCCGTTCCCAAAAACTGCACTCGGTGCCCGTGCGAGGAGGAGCTGCCAGAGGAGGATGGAAATCCCCCCTTCCTTCCAGGGACATCCCGGGGACAGGAACCAGCACGGGAGCAGCCTCGGGGCGCATCCAAACACGGGGCAAAGAGCGGGAGGGGAGGAAAGGCAGGTGAGGGGTGGTGTGAAGACAGCGGGATGGGACAGGTGACACACGGCTGGGGTGAACAGTGTGTTCTACCGCCAGCAGCCAGCTCAGGAGCCTGGAGCTCAGGCATGGCCGGCTCTCAGGCGGCAGCAGGTGAGGAACTGGGCAGCCAGCACCGTAAAACCCACCGAGTTTTGTTTCTGTCACTCGAAAGCTCTGCTCACGCAAGTTTTTAAAGCAAGCCCGCGTTATTCTAGAAGAAAGCAGTGCTTTCTCCTCACACCAGGATGTGGTTAATCATTCCCCTAGCAGCAGCACACCGTGTACCAGAGCCGTGGGGAAGCTCACGGAGAGCTGCTCCATGGGGTGAAACACCCACGTGCCGAGCAGGGCATCACTCCGAGCCCGCAGAGCCCCCCAGGACTGCCCCGGGAGCTGGAATTCAAATTCTGCATCGCCAAACCCCCCTGGTTTCACGGGGGTGCGTGGGGTGGGCTGGGCACAGGGCAGGACCCCCCTCCCTCCCCGCCAGCATCCCGGCCCCGTCCTTACCTTGATATTGCAGAAAAGACTCCTGGAGCAGGTGCCGGAGCTCTTGGGGATGTCAACCGGGGATTTGCCGACCTCGGGGCGGACTCCCATGGCGAGGGCTTCCCGGGAGCCCGGGGTTTTGGGGCTACTCTCGGCCCGCACGGGCTGTGCCGGATCCCTGCGAGCCCGCGAGTGCGCCCGGCCGCGGCAGCGCCGAGTCCTTATAAACCGGCTCTGGCAGCGATGATGAAACGCTTTCTCCTCCCTCTTTCGCCCTGTGCGCCGAGGGAACTTTAAAGCCGCAGGAAGCCGCGGCAGCGCAGGTGGGGACACAGCGGAGTGCGGGATGTGACAGCGCTCTGCCCACCCTGGCGACACCCAGCGCCCCGAGCCACCCCTGTGCCACTGTGCCAGCCTGCGGGACCCGGCTGGACAAGGAAACAGCGCTGGCAGTGCGAGGAAAACCACTGGGACTTTAATTCAAAGGTCTCCTTTCAGCAGCTGAGATTTGGCTCCCAGGTGGTGGGAGGGGGAAACTGGGTGGTCAGATGGAGAAATCCTTCACCGGGCCGTGGGGTTTTGGAGGGACAGAAAAACTTCAGAGTTTGTTTTTCTAGAAAAAGCTGCGCTGGTGAAGCTCCTGAGCGCTGCCTTTTTTCACCAGCACCTCTCGGGGCTTTGTTTATGCAGAGCGCTGATTTATTTTGCAAGCTCCTCTCAGGGGGAAACGCGTCAGAAGGAGAAGGGCAGGTTGGTCCAGCCGGGGGAGAAACCAGCTCCAGGTGCTCTGTCCGCGTTATCGCTTCCCTCTGTAAAGCAGGTGGGGAGGGCAGGGGGACCCCAGGGGGATACCCCGGGCTGTGCTGGGGTGGGTAAATCAATCCCAGCCCCGGGATGGTTTCCCTGGGGGGCTGGCGGGTTTCTGTGTGCTGTGCCACGGACAGAGCCCCCTTGGTGTCACCCCCGGCCCCGTCCGTGGGCGCTCACCGCGAGAGGGTGCCTGGAGCCCGTGGGAAGCGAATTCCCGGGCGCTGCCGTGCTCCTTCCCGACCCTCGGGATGGGACCTGCCCAGGGCAGAGTGACAGTCGGCGATGCTTAGACAAAAAGAGCTCGTTTGGGCTCTCATTTGGGCTGCCAGCTTCTCAGTTTCTGAAGCCTGTCCCAGGACGAATGGGTATCACTGGATTTGGGGTGGCAAAAGAAGCATCCTTAGTTTCCAGCTTTCTTTTTCCGCCCCCCTAAATTTGCCAGATCTGTGCTGTGAAGAGACCCTTTATTCCCCATCAGAGTTAGCCAAGCGCTTTTACCCAACATTCTGTGGCAAGACGTGGAAGTTTCAGCCTCACCAAGAGAAAAGCCCAAGCAAACCAACAAACCAACATCTCTGCTCCTCTCCCATCCTCCCAGGAGCCCAGCATGCCACTGACCTAATTTTTGAGGCAGTGCCTGATCTGCTCCCTATCCCGTTTATTTTGCAGCAGCTGTGAGGCTCACTCTGTCATAACAACCCCTGACAGAGCAGCTGCTCTGGCCGCAGACTCCAGCTTCTCCCTACAAATTTGTCTCCATACAGCAAAACAGAGTGGGGAAGATGCCTGACAAGCCTGAGCCCGGCCTGGCAGCGGGGAAACAGCCCTGCCCTGATGGCCTGTGCCATGGGGGGATGGTGACCCCAACAAGGGGAATTGGGACCCTCTGCAGCTACCTCTGGGGGCTGGATGTTGTTGTCCCACTGGAATTGTTTAGCTTGGAAAAGCCCTCCAAGACCATGGAGTCCAACTGCTCCCCCAGCACTGCCAAGCCCAGCACTAACCCACGTCTCCAAGTGCCAAATCCACACCTTTGTAAATCCCTTCAGGAATGGGGACTCTACCTCTGCTCTGAGAATCCCCTTCTCAATGCCTGACCACCCCTTCTGGGAAGGAATTTTGTGATATCCAATCTAAACTTCCCTTGGGGCAGCCTGAGGCCATTCCCTCTCACCCTGTCCCTGTTCCCTGGGAGCAGAGCCTGACCACCCCCAGCTGTCCCCTCCTGTCAGGAGTTGTGCAGAGCCACAAGGGCCCCCCTGAGCCTCCTTTGCTCCAGGCTGAGCCCCTTCCCAGCTCCCTCAGCCTCTCCTGGTGCTCCAGCCCCTTCATGGATGCAGCTCCTTGGTGGGAACTGACCACAGACCCCCTCAGGGGCTGGAGCAGCCTCAGACCTGCTGGGCAGTCAGGACCACTGTCCTGCCTGGGCCTGGCCACCCCCAGCAAGCCCCTCAGCCATGGGGAGGTGCCCCAGCAGGGCCAGTGTGCTGCAGGGCAGGGAGAAATGCTGCTGGCAAACCACGCTGCCCGTGGATTTCTCAATGTGCAGCTCTTGCAATGGGTAAGGCAAGAAAACGGCAGGTTCATGCCCAGCCATGAGCCATGGACTGCACTGGGACACCCCAGGGGCTGCACACCCTGCTGACCATCCAGCTCTGTGATCCAGGAACAGCTCCCAGCCCATCCTGGTGTGAGCTCCAGGAACAGATCCCAGTTTTTCCAGAGCAGGGAGCACTGCCCAAGCCATGGCTGATTAAATACCCTACTAACACAATAGAAGCTGACAATCTGAGTTTGAAGTCCAGTAATCTCTGACCATCAGAGAGCACTGGTGGCATCTCCCACACTTTTATTCTGCTGGAAGAGAAATTCCAGCCCTTGGACACATGTTCATCTCTCCAGCTTTCCTACACCAACACTGCTCTTAAATCGTGGGCTTGAGATTGTGCAACAGGATTTAGCAAAATGAGCTGCATGTGAGAAAATGGGGGTCTCTGGCCTCTCTTTGAGGATTCTCTACTGCATTTCACTCTCTTGGCACAGAGTGGCTCATCCTGAAGATGAGTGCAAGGAGGGAGGTGATTTATGATGGAGAGCTGGGTTTCACATTCTTCTCATCATGTTTGGTCAGGGTGATAGGGTTGATGTTAAAGTGCCTGGCAGGAGAGATCCCAATGGCAGGGTTGGGTTTGTTTTACAGGGTCTGGTTTGTTCCACAGGGTTTGGTTTGTTTCACAGGGTTTGGTTTGTTCCACAGGGTTTGGTTTGTTCCACAGGGTTCCCAGGCCGTGCTTCGTGCTCCTCCTGGTGAGGAATCAGGGAAAGGAGAGAGCCTCATGCTGCTGACTGACACTGACAGGGAATCAGCCACTCCAGGCCACGGCTGTCCATGTGCCCAGCAGCTCACCCTCCCTCCCAGCCCCTTCCCTCATCCAGAACAAGTGGAATGGTTTGTCTCCATGTGGAACATGCCCACCTTGCACGTTTCCGATGGCCAGAGTGAGCTTCAACTGGTGCAGCAGTGCAGGAGCTGAGACAAGTCCCTCTGGGGGCGCTCACCTTATTCACAGACCATCAGAGCCCTCTGAAGCCACTTTCCTTCTGCTGGGGAGGTGATTGGGTCAAACTGCTTCTACATGAGCAAGGAGAACACGCTTTAGCCACATCCCCCTGCTCAGTTTCACTGTGTGGTGAGTGATCCTTGTTTGAGGACAAGGCTCACTCTGCTTCACCACCCATCTTCAGGCTGGCAGGGGCTGAAGCACCTCATTTTCCCTCCATGGTGTCTCCAACCTGTCCTGCTCAATTATTTGTTGGCAGCTGGGCCTTAAAAACACAGAAATCATGGAAAGGTTTGGAAGGACCTTAAAACTCATCCAGTTCCACCCCTTGCCATGAGCAGGGACATCTCCCACTGTCCCAGGTTGCTCCAAGCCCTGTCCAGCCTGGCCTTGGACACTGCCAGGGATGGAACACCGCAGCTTCCCTGAACTTTAAACTTGGAAATTATTTTCTTTAGCTGTTCTGCTGCCTCTAGAAGACCTCAGAGCGCTCTGACAGCTCCCACTGAATGGAAATCAATTTTCTGGGGAAGCAAACACGGAGCCCCTGGGCTCCCAGGAGGTTTCAGAATTGCGAGTACAAACAGTGTGCTGGGAATGTGGATTTAGAGCCCCCTCCCTGTCGCCAGAGCCAGCCCCACTGCCCTGGGCATGCAGAGTGAGGGGCAGGGATTCAGCAGCACCCAGGGGAGGGGACACTGCTGTCCCCAAGCTGGAGAGCCCCAGAGGGGGTTTGCTTTGGGGACAAGCGACAGCTGAGCCCCAGAGCAGGAGGTGACACTGCCTGTCCTCCCTCTGAGGCCACCCCAGGGCAGCCAGGGCTGCACCCAGGGCTGGCAGTGAGGGCAGGGTGGGATGGAGGGCAGGGAGTGACGGCAGAGCTGCGTGTCACGGTCACACCTGCCCTCCATGGGGCTGACTAATAAATACCTCAGGCAGCTCACCCCACATCCAAAGCCAGGCAAGCAAACCTCTTGCAGGGCAGCAGCAGAAGCAAGGAGGAATAAATGGGAAGGCAGGTTTTGCCAGGCTGTGACTGCAGGGAGGCCATGATTTTGGCAGGCTGAGGCTTTAGGAAGAGCAGGGAGGGCAGCAGAAGCTCCTCCACCTTTAAGAGCTAACAGGGGAATGGAGGAAATGCTTCTAAATGAGCTGGTGGTGCTTTGTGTCTCTTAAAACAACCAGTCTATTTTCCTCTGCCTTTTCTGTTTCAAGGAACTCCTGTTTATTCTGAGGGCACTTGAGTTTCACCATCAGTTAAGACAATGCCATGAGGCTCTTCAGTTAAATACTTATAATATGAATATGAATATAATTATTAATATTAATATTACCAGAGGCTCTTCATTTAAACCGGAGATGACCTGAGGGGTGGATCATTTTGGTGGGAGAGCCAACTCTCCATTCCCCATGACACCTCTCCCACCTCTCCTTTCTCCCCACGAGCTTTCAGAGATGCCAGCCCCAAGGTGTCACACGTGGGGCCCTCAGCTCAGGACATTCCAGAGGAGAAACCCTTCTGGCTGGCTGAAGGAGGGAGATTGGAATTAGGATAATTTATCCCCTGCCCTGCCCTCCTGTGTTGTGCCATACACGAGGGCAGCTGGAAGGATGGACGATGACGCTCATCCCTTGCTGCCCTGTGGGATTGCTGTGAATTCCAGGGGTCACCCAGCACCCACAGGACCCCCCCAGCCCTCACACCCTCCTGGCACTCTCTGAGCACAGGGTTTCAAGCAGCCAGATGTCTGCAGCCAAGCCAGAGCCTTCCCTGCAGGATGTGCTCTGCACAGCAGAACAAAGAGCCAGCCTTTGCCTCGGAGGATTTGCAATCTAAAGCATCAGTATCCTGTAGGAAAAGCAATTAAAGGAGGCAGACAAGGATCTGACACAGCCATTCAAAGCAGGATTGCATTTCCTTGAGATTGCTTCAAGTGATCACGATGAGACAATCTAAATTGCCTCTGCCCACTGCCAATAAACTGCACAGTTGGTAAATATTTCAGGAACAGTGCCCCTGAGCGAGGATTCTGCTGCCTGGAAAGGTAGAGTCAAATATTTATGTAAAATTCCCTAACCTCCACACCTCCATGGACTCACCTCCATGGAGAGACAGACTTTTCCAGGCTCTCCTCTGCCTCACAATGGGTTGCAGGGCAAAGCTGGTGCATCCAGCAGCACCAAAACCTGCTGCTGCTTGTAGGAGTGTCCTAAATCCCTGCAGGCCTGCAGAGCTGTAAGGGGTGAGATATGGGACTACATCTGTGATGGTGTTTACAGGGGTTCTTGGATGAGGGAAGAGATGAGGATCTGACTCAATGTTTCAGAAGGCTTGATTTATTATTTCATAATATATATTACATTTAAACTGTACTACAAGAATAGAAGAAAGGATCTCATCAGAAGGCTGGCTAAGAATAGAAAAAGAAAGAATGACAACAAAGGTTTGTGGCTCAGGCTCTCTGTTCGAGCCAGCTGACTGTGACTGGCCATTAATTAGAAACAACCTCATGAGACCAATCACAAATGCACCTGTTGCATTCCACAGATAATAATTTCTTATATTTTGTTCCTGAGGCCTCTTGGCTTCTCAGGAGGGAAAATCCTAAAGAAAGGATTTTTCACAAAGGATGTCTGCGACACTGCATCAGACCCTGAGCAGCTCGAGGAGGGTCCTGTCCAGAGGGACGCCCCACAGCAAGGGGCTCATCCCAGCCCAGGGAAGGAGGTGGTGGCATCTCAGCATCACCTGCTCCCAGCTGGGTGTGAGAAAAAGGCAGAGAGCTCAGGTGTCAGCCTCCTTCGTCCCTTGGGGAGGCCTGGCAGGTGTCACAGCTCTGTGCGAGATGTGTCACAGCTCTGTGCGAGATGTGTCATTGTGTGACACCCTCTAATTCACCGTGGGCGAGGAGCCTCTGCTCCCTGACACATGAGGCACTGACGTGAGCACAGAGTCCCCACAGACACCCAGGAAGGGCCAGGAGGGTGGGATGGTCTCTGTGGTTTGGGACATGGGACACCCACTTTGGTCACATCCCACTGGAAACCTTTACTTCCTCCAAGAGCTGATCCTTGCTGGGTGTATCGTGGAATCACAGCGTGGTCTGGGTGGGGAGGGACTTTAAACCCACCCAGTGTCCTCCCTGCCATGGGCTGGGACATCTCCCACTGTCCCAGGTTGCTCCAAGTCCATTTAACCTGGCTTTGCATGGCTGGGGCAGCCACAGCTTCTATGGCCCTTCAACTTGGAAATTATTTTCTTTAGCTGCTTTGCCTCCTTTAAAAGACCTCAGAGTGCTCTGGCAGCCACCACTGAATGGAAATTAAACTAAAAAAAGAAAAATATCCAAAAGCTTTAATGACTCTTACCCCATTACATGACAGGAGCTGGCCCAAGCACTGTGCAAAGATCACAGCTCTGATCTGATCCCTCCTGAAGCCGTTCTAAGGACAGTAAAACCACAAAATTTGGATCCTTACAGGCTTCCCTCTGGAAAAAAAAGGTTAAATTCAATAAAAAGAGGATAAGTGAGAGTGAATTCAGCACATCTCATTCCTAATATCTCTGGCTCTGACTGCACTCACACTGCTTCAAGTTCTGAAGCTCTGGGCATTGTTAAATGTGGAATGAGAGTTACGTGTTTGCAAGGAAAATGCTTCAGTCTCCACTAATAGGCAGCAAAATATTTTTATTATACTATATACTGACTTATTCAACAGTGATGGCAACAGGAGTGCCAACAAAGTTGTGTAATCATATTTTTTTTTTCCATTTTGTTTTTCAACTGCTCAGAAGTTTCATAAAACCTCCTTGTTTGGTTGGAAATCTTGCAGCTCTCCCCGATGCTGTGGGGTGTCACTGCATGGTTTGGCTGCCACCAGGGAAGGGCCACCCCCCTCCATGAGCCAGCCTGGATTTCAGGCTCCGAGCTCCTCAGCACACCCAGGGCAAAGCCATTAAACCTGCTCTGCTTGGCTCTGAGCACGGCTCTGAGGTTTGGCAGCCACCAAGCCCTGCTGACACGGGTTTAGTCTGGAATCAGGTCTGACAGACCCATTCCTGAATGCCCAGAGCATCTGGATCTCTTTTTTCCTCCTCTGAGGTTTTCCAAGGAGGAAAAACTGACCACTGCTATGATGTCTTTACATCCCACACAAAACACCTTTGGAGGGTGTCCCTTCCCATGGGGTTCCCTCCAGCACTGAGATTTGGCTGCTCAAACCCCCAAATTAAGGTGGAGGCTTGGCCATACTCAGACATAAACTGTAAGGAATTTAGAGATTTTAGAGGAGCTTTTAGTTAGAGATAAGCTTTGTTGGAGTTAATTAAAACAAATGGGTAGGCCTTGATGAAGTTAAGAGTTAGTAGTTAACTAATAATTGATTGCTTGTCAATACAGTGTTTGTTTAGCTGGGTTTATAATGAAGAATATAGCAACTGATAAATAGCTTTTAGGAACATAAGACAATTGTAGCCTCCTCCGTTCTGAAACCAATTGAAGATGGGGAATGGGAGTTCTACCAAGGATTCATTTGTCATATTTACATTGAAAAGGTAGAAAGGTCAGAATGAGGAAGACTTCATTTACTTCCTCATTTTGGGACCCCTCCCCATGAAAGGGACCACTGACCCATTTCAAGTGGTCAGGTCCCATCCAAACTACTCATGCTTAGTAACTTTTGAACTAATTACCAATGAAGCAGGGACTGGGATGTACCAAAGTTATGAATATGCATTTGTATTTTGGGTATTCAATACTTGTATAGATAAAAGGACTCTGTAATCACCTGTAAATCACAGTGTGTATTTGGGAGCTATCCCACAATAAACACACACTTTCTAACTCTAAACTGTTAGAGAGTTTTTGTCCGTCACAGTTGGATATAGGTACTAGATCAACATCCATATTGGGAATGGGATGTACCAAAGTTATGAATATGCATTTATATTTTGGGTACTCAATACTTGTACAGATAAAAGGACTCTGTAATCACCTGTAAATCAGTATTTGTACAGATAAAAGGACTTTGTAATCACCTGTAAATGGCAGTGTGTATTTGGGAGCTATCCCACAATAAACACACACTTTCTAACTTTAAACTGTCAGAGAGTTTTTGGCAGTCACAGCTGGATATTGGTACCAGATCAATATCCATATTTTTTAAATAAATCAATACCTTGTAACAGGCAGCTCTGGCTCCATCCCGGGCGTCATTCCCAGAGGAGAACACGGGCGTTGCCCAGGGCAGGATGGAAAATTGCAATGTCCATCAGACAAAAGTGCTGGAAACTCTCTGTTTGGAGAAGCTGGAATCAAAACAGTGAGAAGGGATTTTGGATCACAAGAGCCTCTCCAAGCTCTGAGCACGGGCAGGGAAGAGCTGATTTTGAGCTGCTATTGCCATGAGCCATTGCAAGTGAAATTTGTTTTCCTTGGAACAGGCAAGTCCAACTGGAACAATGGCTGGAATCGACATCTTGCGAGTGAAGATTTTGTTTCATCTTGAAAGGCTGCAACACCTTGAAATATTTTCCGATGGAAATGACATTTTGTTTCTGCTGATAAGCACAGGACTCGTCCCATCACAGTTTCCATCCTTCTCCGGCCCTTCCCACTCCAGCAGGAGGGATCCATGGAGCCGCATGCAGGAGCAGGGGAGAGCCATCCAACAAGGGGCATGGAGAGCCATCCAAGGAGCCACCATGGGCACAGCTCATGGAAACACCTCTTTCAATGTGGGAAATGGAGGGGAACACAGTGGGATGTGTTCTGGACCGAGGAGCCATGAGACCTTGGGGGAAGACCAACAAATGAGGAGAAAAACAGCTCTGAAATGTGACATATCACAGAACAGGTGACCTGGGGATGCTTTTAAAGTTCTTGGTTTCTACCTGGCAGGAGGAGGAGGCCTCTTTGCATCTCCTCTGTGGACTGGGTGGGAACAAGTCCCTGTGGACCCATTCCAGGGCACAGGAGGAGCACTGGAAAGAAGCCAAAACCCCTGTCAGTTTTCCATTAAAAAATGGAAGGAAAACAGGTAACAGTTGAGAAATCTGAGTGCTGCTTTGTTGTAGTCTCAGGTTTCTCATACCTGGAGAACTCAAGGAACCTCCCACTCCTCCCATCTCCAATCTGGACAAAAACTCTGTTCTTGAAAAGCTTCATCAGCAGAAGAAAGTTGCAGTCTCAGGTTGGCTGCAGTGTTGCCCTTTCACAATTTCAAAACATTTCCTCTAGATCATGCCTTTTTTAGCACCATGTGATTAGCTCACATCCATAAGCAATCATTTCTGAGCAAAATAATCTGCCGCTGTTTCTTCTCAAAAATGGGCTGAGGACTCTGAAACATCTTCCTCCCCTCATTCACCCCTCCACATTCTAAATGATTGTGAAAAGCTTTGGGTTTGAAACAAAAGGTGCCCCTTCTTTCCTTCCTCTTTGGAAACAGTTTTTAACACAAACAGAAAAAAAAAAAAAAAA
This sequence comes from Melozone crissalis, assembly GCF_028551555.1. NCBI lineage: Eukaryota > Metazoa > Chordata > Aves > Passeriformes > Passerellidae > Melozone > Melozone crissalis. The sequence continues at coordinate 5,296,783 of NW_026535812.1, forward strand.
TCAAAGTATTCCAGTCAAACGTGTTGGAAAGAGAATCCTCTCTTTCCTCTTCTCCTCTAGGAGATGGGACGAGCGGGAACGGCTTGGGACTGAGAGAGGGCAGGGATAGGTGGGACACTGGGGAGAAATCCTTCCCTGTGAGGGTGCTGCGGCCCTGGCACAGGGTGCCCAGAGCAGCTGTGGCTGCCCCTGGATCCCTGGAATGTCCCAGGCCAGGCTGGACAGGGCTTGGAGCAACCTGGGACAGTGGAAGGTGTCCCTGCCCATGGCAGGGGTGGAATGGATGGGTTTAATTATCAGAATTCAGGACATCTCTCTGGGTGTCCTGGACTGCCAAGACCCCTGCCAGGGGGCTCAGAGACCCTGGCACAGAGCCCAAGATGCCCCTGTGGTTTCAATTATGATCCATGGAGCAAATTACCAACTTTATATGAAGATCTGCAAGCCACGACAGTTTAAGTAGAGTAATAGTGAAACTATCACGGGGTGAAAAATAGATTTTTGAAGTTTCTAGAATGGGGGTTCAGGAGGCAAGATGGAGGGATGTGGGCATGTCCAGCCTTTCTCCTTCTTCTTCTTCTTGGCCTCCATCTTCTGCTGTGATGGTGGCACTGACAGATTGGTTTAGAGTAGAAGCTCACTGTGTAACACAGGTGATAGGTATTGGGAAGTAATTGTAAATATTGTACACATAGTTTTTGGTATAAAAAGATAACACCAAGGTGGGCAGAGTGCCTCTGACTGTCTTGCTGAGTGGACCTCAGCTGGACAGGAGAAAAAATTTTATATATAAGAAATAATAATCAACCTTGAGACTGAGAAATGAAGAGCCCTGACTCCTTCACAGAATGCGGGCTGGGAAAAGAGACTTTCTAACATTTCTCAGAGTCACTCTGACCAGCAAGAGATCACAAGATCCCTTCCCAAATCATTGTGTGATTCCATGATCCAACATCCTGATGGAGGTGATGCTTCAGCTCCCAGAGCACCCCACAGCTCGTGTCCTCCTGGCTGTGCTGGGATGGGCTGGAGGAAGGAGCCACTGAGCAGCACATCCTTGGACAACCCCAGCCCACACAGTCCCTGCTTGGGGAGTCAGCACTGCAATGCCAGCAGGACCCAGGTCACACAGAAGGGATTGAGCTTGGAGGAAGCAGCAGGTGTGGTGAGGAGCTGCCAGCTCCCATGACACACATTGTGCCTTCACTCTCTGCCTGAGCAACTTCAGAGCCACCCGCCAGGTGACTGAGACAGTGACTGAGTGACTCCTCAGCCTGTGCCACTGTGCTCAGCCTCACCCTAAAAACGAGACAGGTGTTTATTTTCACAGGGAAATCTGTAAATGGCTCTGACAGCCATCATGGAGCACTCCCACCCAGAAGAACTCCCTTGGCCAACCATCTTCCTGATAGGCTTGACTTTACTTACCTTAGAAATTACTTGCTTTGAATCAGGAACATTGTGTTCCTCTCTGTATCTGACACCTGACAGTCAGATGAAGGATCTGTCATAAGGTTTGAATTCCAGAGCAGAAGGCACAGCTGAGATCCCATTGGCTGGCTGCACAGAGACCCCACTGCAGCTCTCTTGGACAGAGCTGTAAGGGGAGATACACCCCAGTGTAAAAAGGATGTGGTCAGTGGTGGCCCCCTGAAGCTCTCCCAAAATCAATCATTTAAAGAGCTGCCAGCTCATGGAGCAAGCTGCCTGTTTTCCCGTGGAAGTGGCATTTTAAAGTTTCCCCACACTCTGAGCAAAAGGAGAGGGACAGGAGCTGCTGTTCTTTAGAGGAGAGGCTCCCCATAGGGTCTGAAAGGAGGACCACGCAGTGCTGCTGTGGGTGTGGGGTGGTGGAGGCCACTGAGGGAGTTTGCTCAGCATTTGGGATTGCACAGTCACCCTTCAGCTCCCTCCCTTTGTGATCTCCCCATGAGCTGGAGTTAAGGAGAATTGGCTCCACCTGGCAGGGGTGGGCACTCTCTATCCAGAACAATGGGAAGCTGCATGGACACCACCACGCTTTTTGGGGCCAGCTGAGCTCTTCACAAACAGCCTGTGGGTGGTTTCAGTGGGGCTGCCCAGCCATCCCATCCCATCCCATCCCATCCCATCCCATCCCATCCCATCCCATCCCATCCCATCCCATCCCATCCCATCCCATGCCTTTCTTTTAGTGAGGAGCCACCCAAGTCCTCACCCCATTCAGCCCAGACTCCAGGACCCCGGGTCACGCCTGACGTTCCTTGTGCATCAGTGGAACCTGCAAACTCTGATTTTATGTTATTTATAAGTGTGTCAATTGTTTGTTTCATAGAGCTGATTTTTGGCAAAAGTGTGGTTTTTGTTGTGTTAAATTATAGATCCCCTCTATTAGATCTTAAAGGTGAAATGTTATCTTAAAGTCAAAAGCAAAGTTTTTAAATTGTTATATATGTAAAGATTTTGCCAAAAATTAGCTCATGAAAAGGATAGAGCAAAATCAAATTATATGCTGGTGTTGGTGTGTTTTAATTGCTTGTCGTGCAGATTTGCCTGTAGAACAACCAAAAACCAATGTTTGGCTTCCACATCCTGACACCCCAGGAACCCCACAGCCCAGTGCTCCCCTCAGCACCACGGAGGGAAAAGCTCTGACTCACACCCAAAGACATGTTCAGTGTCCTTTCATCCACACAAGTTCAGTAATTTCAGCATTGATTTCCTCAATGCCTGTTCCTGTCTTTGACCTCTGGCTTTGCTTTTCCTCCTTCTGCAAAGTCACCAGGTCACACCAGTGAGAAGTGTCAGCCCACTTCTGGGAACCGCTGCCTGAAATGTGCCCACCTCTGTTATCTCTGTATTGTCATGCTGCTGAAGGAGCCTCTTGACTGGAAACGCTCAACTGGGAAGAGAAATGGGACATCCCATCCTGCTGCTGCCTCCTCCCTGCTCCTTTGGGGAATGTCTGTAGGAAACACAGCCCTGTCCCTCACAGGACATGCAGTGGCAAGGCTGGCCTGTCCCAGCCTGGGGCCCTCATCACCAAGGCACCAAACATCACACAACAGTTTCCCTCACGTGGCTTTTTCGTACCAAATTTGAAACACAATGAGCCTGGAAAGATAAAAATAGTGGTTTAAATTTAGGTAGAATAGACTGAGAGGCACCGTCGACGCTTCCCCTTCCAGCAGTCTGCAGCCAGGAGGAAGAAAACAAAACAGGAGGAGAGGCCGCCAGGCCAGCTGTGGGATGCAGTTGTGGAGGAGATGGCCAAGGAAAGATGATAGCATGATGTGTGTACCCTGGAGACCCTCTGGACAATGCCTGACTCATGGTTTGCTGCCGGATCCCCTGCTGGAGCGAGCGGGGCAGGGGGTGGAACATAACTGAGATAGGTGGAGCACAGCAGCAGTTCCTCTCCCGCATGACTCAGGCTGCACCTCCTCCCATCCCCAGAGGCCCTGGGCTTTGGGGTCTTCCAGGGATCCAGGCTGCCCGCTCTGTGGGCTCTTGATGTCAGCAGAAGGCCGTGGGCACCTGGAGACTCATCTCCTTTTCCAGGCCCACCAGCAGGTTTGCTCTCAGATGAACGATGTCTACTCAAACCCAGCCTGGGCACAAACAGAGCAGCAGCAGAGGGATGGGAAGATGCCACGAGGAGTTAAGACTCAGCCAGTTCCCCTCGGCTGCCACAAACAGCAGTGCAGGTCTTGCCTGGTCCATCCATGCATCAGGAAGCAGGATCCTCACTCACCCAAATTAAGGGAAATTAACTCCTGCAGAGGTTGCTGGTGCTGGCACTGGCAGCAGTTTCTGCCACTCCATACAGGGGAGACCCAAGGACAGGCACTTCAACTTGTCCTGTCAGCCAGGAAAACTCCCAGAAGAGATGCCCAGGATATGATGCAAACCTGGGGCTAAGAGGAACCTAGAGGGGAAAGATCACAGCCTGGTGTGGAGGTGGGTACAGGCAGCAGCTCTCTGGCCCTTGAATGCAGTTGGTGCCATCCAGATGGACAAAGTTTCTGGGTTTTCACAGAGCAGTGCGCTGCCATGGTCTAGAGACAGATCCTTGGGAAAAAAGCTATTGATGTAAGACATCCTCCTCACAGGTCATGGGCACAGAGGGGTTGAGAGAGCAGGATTTGGTGCTGTCTTTGCTCCCCAGGCAGCCAGGCTTCCCCTGCCTCCTCCAGCACAGAGCCAGCCCTGATCCTGATGCTGCCCGGACATTTCACAAGAGCGTGGCAGCACCGCACCGGGAGGAATCGCGCTGTGAACAGCCTGTCCAGAGCTGCTGGCACCCCCAGCTGGACACCAGCCCGGCACTCCTTGTTCTGCAGCACCAGAGATAAGAGACAGCCACTCACGGAGCGCTGAGTGACAGCCAACATCTCTCCTGGAGGGACCAGCCTCGGGAACATCGCCTTCAGCACCCAAATTCCCAGGCAGAAGGAGAGCAGCAGGTTGTGCCTCTGGCTGTGAGGAGGGCACCAGTGCCAAAGCTGCATGTTCTCCTCACAGAGCCCATGGACACATTCCAGGGCACACCAGGGCATGGCAGTGCTCTCTCATGGGGAAGGGACAACCTTGTTGGGGATATAGAACTGGATTGGGGTCTCAGTGGAACGTGGGGTGTCCCAGCTACCTTTGGCACAGTCCAAAGATGCTCTATACAGAGAGTTTGGGACAGCTGCAGCTCCCTGGGGGTGCTGCAGGAAGATCATAGAGCCACTGGGTAGAATCTCAGGATGGTTTGGGTTGGAAGGGACCTTAAAGACCATCTCATTCCCAAGCCCTGCCATGGGCAGGAGGAACATCTTCCACTAGACCAGGCTGCTCCAAGCCCCATCACATGGAGTGTGCAGAAGGCTGTGCTTTGACTGCCAGCTTGGTGCTGGGAATCACACAGGAACGGTGAGTGTGATGTGGGGTTTGATTTGACACGCTCAGTGGTTATAGGGTGAGGTCCTTTAAGAAGCAATTTATCATTCTTTGCACAACAATGTACCCAGAGAAATCCAGCCCCTCTCCTGCTCCTGCGTGCTGTCCAAGGTGTTTCTGATGGGTCAACATTTCCCTCTGCAGCACCGAGGTCCTTTTTACACAATTCACAGGAGCAGACTCTTGTGGCACAGAGCAAACCCACAGGTGTGGGGTGCCAAGAGGGAAAGCAGACCTGCAGCTCCTTAGGGCAGAGCCGTCCCCACCGCACTGTGCCAAGTCTCAAAATGTTTTTTAGCCTCTTTCGCAATCCCCACCCCAGGAATTCTCACCTGGGCTGCTGGCACCTCTTCAACTCACAAAAGTGCCAGGACAGGGGATTTTTCAAGCCTTCATGGATAATTCCCTTTTTCTTGGGCCAGGTGATACCGGGACATTCTCCCGCAGCGTCCAAGAGGAAAGGTAAACAGGACACTCGATGGATTCGAACAGAGGGTGTGTGCTCTTCCTTGGCAATTATTTTGAAAAGGCTGACTGGAATGCTGACTGGGATGGCTTCCTCTGCACTGGGAACGTCCCCTGACACTGCTGGCACTTGGATCAGGATCAAGGAGGCAGATGTGTGGGTAACACAGCTGCAGGAGGGGAGACATCTGGGTGCTGGGTTCTGTTTTCTCCCACCTTTTCATGGGTACAAGAAACTCTTGTAGGAAGGGTTCCCCTCAGGAAGGATTCAGGAAGAAAATCAGTGATTTCAGCAGATGAAAGCCCAAAGTAATTGTGCACCCAGGTAAAAGCAGATCCAAACAGGTTTTGCTCCCAGATTCAATTCCTTAATTAAATGAGAATGTGTTGAACTTGAGCTCAATGGAAAACAGCAGAAATGATCCCAATAAGAGGCAGAACTTGAGCAAACTATTTTTTGATCAAACACCATAGATTCAAGCAGAAGAGTGGGTTTCTAAAGAAGCTGTGGCTGCCCCTGGATCCCTGGAAGTGTCCAAGGCCAGGCTGGACAGGGCTTGGAGCAACCTGGGATAGTGGAAGGCGTCCCTGCCCATGGCAGGGGGTGAAATGAGATGGGATTTAAGGTTCTGTCCAACCTAAACCAGTCTGGGATTCTGTGTCCCACATCCACAATGGAACAGAAAGGACAGGTCCCTTCCCACCCAAATCATTCTGTGTTTCCAGGGTTTAGTGCTCCAGATGGAACAATGGTGCTGTGAAATGGAAAGCAGTGACTCAGTCATGTGCCAAGTGAGGACCAAGGATCCACTGCCCCAGCTGGCTTTGTGCCAGCTTGGCTGGACATTCCATGGCTTCCCATCACCAGGGACAGCTGGACATCTAATGTGCAATCTGCTGGTCCCTTTTCCCCAGGAGCTGGGGAATGTGGTGGTCCTTTTCCATGACAGATGGAAATGAGTGAGGTACAGGTACAATATTTTCCCTACTTCATTGTTTCCAAGCCCTTTCAGATGCTGAGTTTCTAAAGAGAAGGGTGGATTGGCCACAACCTTAATGAAAACTAATTAAACATAATTATTTAGCCCTTGGAAAATATTCCTGCTCCACCAGGAACACCCTGCAGTTGGCTTTTAAAAGGCAGGAAGAAAGTCCTTTTCCAGAAGCAGGTTTTCCTATGGGCTGATGTGCTGGGGAGAGCTTCTCATTGAGGTCCTCCATGCTCACAGAAACCAGGCTGGCCAAGAGCCTGGCACAACCAGCCTGAGCCTTGCATTTTTGAGAGTAAGGAACAGCCTCCTCCACCCAGTTTCATGGATTTAGGAAATCTGCAGGGAGGTGGGTAGAGTGAGGGGGAGAAGCTTGACGCACATCTCCTGATTTTTCTCTGAAAGCTGCTGGACTTAGGGCTGAAGGGGTTTTACAGAGTAAGAGAATTCCTACCAAAATATTCTCTGCTAGCAAAAACCCCCCAAACCACATAACCAGCCACAAAAATCAGCATCTTTTGTCTGATGAACTCGGTGAACAGGAAAGGCCATTTCTCAGAAGCGAAGGGTCAGGCAAACGTCAGCAGAAATGGATGAGCACTGAGCTAAGTTTGAGTTACTAGAAAGACTAAGAAGCCTGTGTTCTAAGAGTCTGGTGTTTACGTATATTACTTTTCCCCTCTACCATCCCACAGCTCTGCCTCTCTTTCCCTGTGATCCCCATCTCAGCACCAAGGACCTGCCACACTCAATGGTCCAGGCAGCAAAATCCTCCTGACCTCTCCCTCCTTGGGATGCTTCCTTGTCTCTTCCCTCCATTTCTTGGGAGCTGAATTATCCCAGAGCCCTTTGCAATTCACTCAAAGGGATCTCTCCATAAACACATCCCAGCCTGCCCAGAGCAGCTGTGGCTGCCCCATCCTTGGAGTGTCCAAGGCCAGGTTGGATGGAGCTTGGAGCCATTATTTTGAAAAGGCTGACTGGAATGCTGACTGGGATGGCTTCCTCTGCACTGGGAACGTCCCCTGACACTGCTGGCACTTGGATCAGGACCAAAGAGGCAGCTGTGTGGGTAACACAGCTGCAGGAGGGGAGACATCTGGGTGCTGGGTTCTGTTTTCTCCCACCTTTTCATGGGTACAAGAAACTCTTGTAGGAAGGGCTCTCCTCAGGAAGGATTCAGGAAGAAAATCAGTGATTTCAGCAGATGAAAGCCCAAAGTAATTGTGCACCCAGGTAAAAGCAGATCCAAACAGGTTTTGCTCCCAGCTTCAATTCCTTAATTAAATGGGAATGCGTTGACCTTGAGCTCAATGGAAAACAGCAGAAATGATCCCAACAAGAGGCAGAACTTGAGGAAACCATTTTTTGATCAAACACCATAGATTCAAGCAGAAGAGTGGGTTTCTAAAGAAGCTGTGGCTGCCCCTGGATCCCTGGAAGTGTCCAAGGCCAGGCTGGACAGGGCTTGGAGCAACCTGGGATAGTGGAAGATGTCGGGTGGAATGAGATGGGCTTTAAGGTTCTAAATCCAACCTAAAGCAGTCTGGCATTCTGTGTCCCACACCTGGAGCTTACCATGGCACAGACAATGTGGCAGGGAGGGATCAGGGCTGGCAGTGCTGGCAGCTCAGGCACAGAGGGGACACTGCCTGTGTGTGCTCCGGAGCTGTCCAGAATGGAGGAAGCCACGAGCAGAAAGGCCGGGCCGAGTTCTCAGCACCAGCCCTGCTCTTCCCAGAGCTGCAAGAACAAGAAAAAGGAATTGTGTGTTGCAAAACCTTTGGAATCTGCAAGGTCACGGCGGAGACTGACCCAGCCTGGCCGGGCTTTGCCCAGAGGGAGCCCCATGACCCAGGTGGGTGGCAGCAGAACCAACACCCCTGGATTCTGAGATGTCAGCTTTTCACAGCCTTTCTTCCATGGAAAACATGTGATTTTTGACTGTAAAGGGCCCACAGGAACCAGCTCTCAGGCAGACAATCCCTGTTCCTGGGGCCAGTGGAACAATGGGAGCTCTTGGGGAAGCTGAGCCCAGTCTGTGGTGATGGTTTTGGGCCATCATTGTTTCAAAAAGGGGTTTGGGACCCCTGGTCCTTGACCACTAGGGAGGTGGAATCTGGCAGTGTGGCACAAATTTTGTAAGTCATGGCTAAAATCACAGCACATGCCAACACCGGGGTCATTGGAGCAGTAGGTCAGGTCTGTAGCAGAAAGCAACACCTTTTATTAACATTTCTAACCAAAACACCACGTCTTCTCAGCCTCACCTTTCTAAAGGTGTGCACAAAACTTCTCCTAAGTCTTCCCAGCTGTGTTTCTAGGGAAATTTCTAGCATGCTTGTGGTAATTTCCTCTGATTTGTTCATTATTTTGATATTCAAAGTGCCTTCAGCATGGTCAGAACTGATTGTGGGTCTCCAAAGCCTGGTCTGGGCTGCAGATCCTGTCCCACACCCCCCAGCTACAGAAACGTGCACACACGAAGTCTTGGCTGGAATATTAGACAGAAAATATTGCTGGAATATCAGCTAAAAAATAGTGGGGTTTGCCACTGCACCCTGGGGCACGGTGGACAAGAAGATAAGGTCATACACAGAGGATGCTCACTTAAGAAAAGTGATAAAAGGAGGCTTTTTGGGTAATCAAGAGCAGTTTTTATCTCTATGACGGAAAACTCGAGTTATACAGCCCACATGTACCCTCTGGAGCAGAATTTCAAGGAAAAGAAACTCCCTGCATACTTTTGGATGCCTCATTCAGTGAGAGAGGGCTGAATCACAAGATTTGAGTAATTGCAGAGGGGAATCCAGCTTTCTTCAGAAAAACTCACCATGGCACAGCTTGAGCTACCTCCCCTCCTCTGGACCAAGCCATGGTCGATGTTTCTTCCCCTGAGACCTGAAAACTGAGACACTTTGGTAAAATCCTTGCCTGGTGGATATCATCCAACTTTCAGTTTCCAAGGCCTCAAAAATATGAGCTCAGGAAGAAACACAGTCAGCCAGAGGTGCAAACAACCAAAGGCAACCTAAGGCAAGCTGTCGAGTAATTTACTCCAGGGTTACTCAGGTTCTTTTGTGCTGGCAGGGGTGGGGGGCAAAAGAAAACAACTTACATTTGAGAAGTGGATTATTTACAGGATTCTTTGACCCTTCTGGCCTTCAGCTCAGGACCTGGAATGGCTTTCAGGGTTTTTCCCTTCCCAGGTATGACCCAGGTTGAGTTTCAGTGCAGTTGCCACCAAGTCGCTTTCTAAGCCAGGAAAAAAAAATCCCTTGGGAGCTACTTGTGATAACTCCTGGACTCCTGGCTTCCTCCTCTTTTGTCTCCTCACTCCCTGGGTTGCTGCCTTTTTTTTTTTTTAATATAGGATATTTTTAAGGATGTTAAAGCAGAGCAGCCCAGGGATAGGGGCTGTGCCAGGGGTGGCTGCCCCGTGCCACAGGACAAGAGTGATTTCCCTGCAGGAAGGGTGGGCTGCCCTGGCCAAAGACCTTGTGCTGCTTGGGGAGCAGGAGCCCTGCAGCAGAGCAGACAGGATTTCCAGCTTGGAGAACAATTCCCATCAGGATGTGTTGCTAAGGTCACAAGTGGAAGCAGCAATGATATCCATGCCAAGACTCTCCAGAGCTTTGTCCAGGCTCCAAAGGTAAGCGAGGCTTTGCAAGACAGACACGAGGAACTGGACCTGGACCACCCCTGCAAGGAGAAACAATGGATGCTCAGCATTCCCCAGACCACTGAGCACCTCATGGATTCCTGGAGGCAGGATCAGCCCAGAGGAGACACAGGATGTTGTTCCCATAACCTATTCACAGGACCCATTTCCTTCGTGAGGAGAGCAGCAGGGCTGAGTTGACCAAAGCCAAAAGTGACATGGGCATGGCTTCCAAGCAGCATCCTGACATGTTCCCTCGAGGCAGGACAGTAATGTCCAAAGCTGGCACAGTCCAGACAGGGACAAGCAGCTTCTGTAATGACAATAGAGCAAAGGGAGGGGCAGATCCACACCTCTTCCCTAGGCCTTGAGACAGGGATGAGAGGAGAGCAGCTGTCACCCAGCAGCACAGACAACACCCAGCTTCCCACGGCAGTGGTGCCACTGTCCCCATGGGCTCAGAAGGGCAGGCCTGATGCTTCCAGGGGACACACAGACCCTCAGCATGGCTGGGGAAGGAATCCAGCAGCGATTCCCAGCAAGCTGGACACGCAGGGTGGCATTTTCCTGCATCAGTGATGATGCCCAGGCGGGCAGAGCGGGCTGTGAGTCAGCAGAGGAGTGGCATCCCTTGGCACTGCACCCTTGTCCTTTCTCCAGCTCCTCCTCCTGCTTGCTCTCCTGTTGTGGTTTCAGAGGGATGTTTTCCTGCTAAGCCCACGTGTGCGGAGACTTGCCCATGGCTCCCCAAAAGCCCCCTGAGCCATGGCATTGACGTCAGCAGCACTCCAGCTGTCAAACAATGGAGATTAAGGCTTGGCAGGCGGCGCCAAGCCGTGGAGCCCGTGAACCTCCCCGGGCAGGTGAGCAACATTCCCTGCCCAACAGGAACAGGCACATTGATTGCACCAACCCATCTAGTGCACCTGGACACCTGACCTGGCCTGATCCCAGCAGGAGCTGGGTCATGCCCATGCAGCCCCCAGGGCTCACAGTCCCTGTGCTCACCCACCCAGGTGAGCTGGAGGAGTGTCCTGGTTCAGGGCAAATTTGGGAGAGACAAGGACAAGGAGGCAGAGCTCTGGCAGGGGCAGCTGGTTGCTCCAGCCCCTGGGAGCGTTATCCTGCGTGCCAAGGGATGTGCAGTGCCAGGAACAGGCCTGGGGCTCGTCCCTCCCTGCTCTGCCCAGCACAGGACAGAGGCCACGACGTGCTGACTCTTGCAGAGCATGGCACAGCCGAGCTCCCTGCTCGGGAGGTTCAGCCCTGGGGGCTTTCCTGGAGCACACAGACATCTCCAGGACACTCGGTCCCGACCCACAGCGAGAGCCTGGGCAACAGGGAATGTCTGGGACATGGCCAGGCTGGCACCAGCTTGAGGGAGCAGCTGGAAAGACTCCTGGAAAACAGGAAGGGAGCTGCTTCTAGTGCTCACGCTTGGCCTTCCCATTGTCCTGGCTTTGCGTGCCAACCTTCCCATTCCTGCTGCAGATACAAGGTGTCCCACTGCCAGCAGAGCTGCCAGGGCCTGTCTTTTGCCAAAATAAAGGCGGGAGAACTGCAAACAGCAAGGTCACCCAGCACTGCCAGTGTAACTCAGCTCCCAGGCTGTGCTCAATGAGGACCTGGGGGCCCTCAGAGCCACAGGAAAGACAGAAATATCCTTGTGAACAGAGCAGAACCTGAGCCACCAGCAGGGCACCAGCCTTCCTCCCAGCCTTCACTCCTCACCAAACCAGCAGAGCCAGGAGGGCACTTGAGGTCAGAGAAATCTGCAACACCCAGAGACAGGAACCACAAGGATGTGACAGCTCCAGCACAAACAAACCAACCAACCCTGTGGGGCTTGTGCCCTGCTTTCTGGGAAGATCTCCAGCTCCGTGTGTCTCCTGCTCCAGCTGCAGGATCCTGCTGGCAAACTGGGTCAGGTGCAGGAGGGAAGCGTGTGGCTCACCCAGGTGGGACAGACAGCGCTGCCTGGGGACAAGGGGACAGCTCACCCACGGCCATGGCCACTGTCCAGGCCCTGCCCACAACCTCCGCACCAGGCTGGGAACACCAGACCCCACACACCAACAGGAGAGCCAGGCCCTGGCACCTCCTCGTGCCAGGGCTCCTGTGACTCGCCCTGCCCATGGGAATACCTGCTGGTGAGGTCCTGCCTCTAACCAGGGTATCAGGAGATGCTCACTCTCCCAGGCTTCCTTTCTCCAGCTCCAAGGACCAGGTCAGGCCCAATCCAAGCTGTGTTTGCTGGACTGCCTGCTCTAGAGCCCAGCCAGGGCTCAGAGCAGAAGACAGAGGTGCCCAGGGCAGGAGGTGCCCACGGTAAGAGCTGCTCCAGCTGCAGCAGGCTGGCAGGGACAGCACTTTCTCATGGGCTCTGTTGAATTCTCCTCCTAAGTGGTCCCTGGTGTGGTGGGATTCAAGAGGCCCCTGTGTGCTGCCCCCTCTCACACCCTTCACATCAACCCTTCTGGCAAACCTCGCTCTGATGGTGTTTGCAGGGGGCCCAGGATGAGGGAAGAGATGAGGATCTGACTCCATGTTTCAGAAGGCTTGATTTATTATTTTTTGATATATATTATATTAAAACTATACTAAAAGAATAGAAGAAAGGATTTTATTGGAAGGCCAGCTAAGAATAGAAAAAGACTGATAACAAAGGCTTGTGACTGACTGAGACAGTCCGGACAGCTGGACTGTGATTGGCCATTAATTAGAAACAACCACATGAGATCAGTCACAGATCCACCTGTTGCATCCCACAGCAGTAGATAATTATTGTTTACATTTTGGTTTTGAAGCCTCTCGGCTTCTCAAGAGAAAAAAATCTTAAAGAAAAGATTTTTCATAAAACATGTCTGTAACACCTCGCCTTTCATCCACCCTTATCACGGGCACAGTGTGCCCTGATGGGAGGGGGGCACATTGTCTGTTTGAGTCATTCCCATGTGTTCTCCCACAGGATACTCCAAAGGAAAAACAGAACTGCCACAACATGGCTTCCTCCACAGCTTTTTCCTTGGAAACAGCCTTAGCCCAAGGCTGCTTGCACAGCTCGGCCTAGGGGTAGGGTTAGGCCTAGGGTTTGGGATCCAAAACCTACAAAGCCCAGAGCTTCGGGCACACTGCAGCTGCAGAAAGCATTCCAAGGGGAACACAAAACTGCGTCTTGTGGAATTTCAGGAGCCAGCTGGCCACCCCAGCCCACAGGCCCCCAAACACCAACCTCGGCCCTTTTCCCTGGGAAACAAAACTCACCAGTTCAGGTTCCTGATGGCAGATTGCAGGAGCCACTTGGCACTGTCAAACCAGCCTGGGTTGGCACTGATGCCAGTTTGGGTCTGGGAGCCATCCTGCAAAATGAGGAATTTCAGGAGCCAGAAGGCCACTAAGGGCCACAGGCCAGGGGAACCATCTAACACAAAGTCCAGACAACCACATCCACATCATATCAATCCTCCTGGAGCACCTGCCCAGGGCTCACAGCACCTTTCCCAGCACCTCCTCTGCTGCTGAGGCCCTTCTCCTGCCCCCATGGCTTCCTGGATGGAGATCCCACACTGGAAGTACATGGTGACCCATCCTGACACAGCAGCTGAGCAAACACCTGGCTCCATCCCAGGGTGTGGTGGGGACAGGTGACAGGCAGCCACCCCACTCTGGCACTGTGTCACCCAGCTCTGACCTTTGCTGCTCCTCAGCTCTCCCTGCATATCCTCAATGGTGTCTGAATTTCTCCTGGTCCAGCACCCCGCTCACATCAGGAGGATTGGTCTGGATGACCATTCAAGGTCCCTTACAACCCAAACCATTCCATGATTCCCTCATGTGTCCCCCCTGGGTTTGTGACCTTCAAAATATTCAAATGTTTTCCTCTATCTTCCAAGGCTGAAGGTTTCCTGCTGGCCCCAGGAGATGGTCCTGTTTCAGCCCTGGTCAGTGCATCCCACCGCCACCACCACCTGAACAGAGCTCCAGGTCTGCTCCGGGCACTGCTCTTCCACAGCAGAGCTTTCCAGGAAAAAGCTTAACTGAAAATCTCTGGCAACATGGACTTCGGCCAGGAAGAAAGCAACGAGCAGACATAAAAACCCCAACCAGGTCCATCGGCATTTCCACTAAATGCCAGGGGTGAAGGGAAGAGGAAGGACTCGGGGTTTGTTTTCATTCTCACGGGGTTGCGCAAGAGCCGCAGCCCCACGTGCGGCCAAGCCCACGCCAGCCTTTATCTCCCTGAGCAAACAAACCACAGAGCCACCCCACGGGGAGCATGTCCCACAGCTCAGCCTCATCCCTGAGCACACAGACCCACCCTGCTGAACCTCCCAGCCTGGAGCCAGGGATGCCAGCAGGCCACAGCCTCTCGAGGCTCTGCGGCACTGGGGACATCCCCAGGCTGTCCCCGGGCTCTCCCCAGCCCAGGTGTGCCCTCTGTGCTGCTGGGCTGGAGTATCCCTCTGCCAGAGGCAAGCTGGTGGCCTCTGTGTGATGGGAGAGCATCCTTACTGCCCATGGAATCCTCAGGGTTGGGAAAGTCCTTTGAGATCACCAAGCCCAAACATCAACCAGCACCAGAGAGTTCAACACAAACCCATGCCCTCAAGTGCCACACGATTTGGGAACACTTCCAGGGATGGTGACTCCACCATTTCAGTGGGCAGGAAGAAATTCTGCATAGTATCTAGTCTTCTATCTCCTTATGGAACAGCCCTGGACACAGCAGCAGGGACAGGTGACCCAGTGCTGTGCTGGAATCCTGGGGGGCAATCAGGAAGCAAAGCCAGCTGGTTCCTGGGCGTTCCACACCTTGCTGGGGTCAGAGGGTAAGGCAGACGTGTTTTGCTCTGGTTGTGACGTTCCTGAGAGCTTAGAAAAGGTGCATTAGAAACCTGCCAGCCCTCCTGACCCCTTGCTGCCTCCTGCCAGTGCTGGCTCAGGTGCTGCCACGCAGATGCTGCTTTGTTTGCCCAGGGCACGTGGAGGAGCTGCCCTGTGGTTGGAGCTGTGCTGGCTGCTCCCACCTCTTCCCGGGCCCTGCCCAACAACTTTGTTGTTTCTGGAGCCTCCTCACAAAGGGTGCAGCTCCCACCTGTTTGTTTCCTTCAGCCCAAGCTCAGAGCATCACTCCTGCCTCCCTCTCCCAGCACATCAGCCACCTGCCTTTGTTTGGACAAGCCAAGGAATGAGGCTCTCAGGGCTGCCAGCCTGGAACATGCCACCCACAGGGACAGCCTGGCACAAAGCTGCAATGGGGAAGCACATTTTGAACAAGTTCATGAGGCCTTGGTGGCATCAGACTGTCTGCAGTGGGACCAGGGTGCAGCCCAGCAGGGCAAAACTACACAAGTATTTGAACATTCCCACCCCAAAGTGCGGCCAAAGGGCTTGGGGAATTTTGGATCACTTTGGAGCAGGGGGACCCACACTCACAAATTGGGTTTACAGCTCATTCGACAGCTTTACATGACTCAATTTACCCTAAAGACCCCTGGTGAAGGAAATCCTGGGGTGGGTGGGATGGCCATAGCCACGTTTTCCAGAGGATTCACAGGGCAGGGAGAACAGAGGCTGCTCTGCCCCACATGCCACCAGGATTCACCCACGGGAGCTGCACATTCCAGGTCCTCCTGGGCCACGAGAAAGGGGTTCTCTGCCAGCCTTTGCACCCTCATTTACCCTTAAGGATCACCTGGAGCAGCCCCTGCCGGCAGTCCCAGGGCATGTGGGTTTTACTCTGCAAAGCATCCCTTTGCCATAGCATGTGCTCACCTCACTGCTGGCAGAGGCAGAACAAGCCTGAAGCATCCTAGGGATGGAATTCCCAAAGAAGGAACTCATAGTAGCCCCAGATATGTCCTGAGAGCAGAACTCAGTCAAAGGGAGAGTCCCAGGACAAGCCAGCCCCTCCCAGGACACATTCCCTTTATCCTATCCTAAGCACTATCTGCTCCAAGCAAACGGACCTGGGGAAGCTTCTCCTGTGATTTCTGAATTGCCCTTTGCAGCTCCTGTGAAGGTTGTGGAGGCCTGCAAAGACACAGCAGCTGAGCAAAGTGAGTGACTTGACTTCATGCAGTCATGGAATGGTTTGGGTTGGAAGGGACCTTAAAACTCATCCTGTCCCACCCCAGCCGTGGGCAGGGACACCTTCCACTATCCCAGGTTGCTCCAAGCTCTGTCCAGCCTGGCTTTGTACATTCCGGGGATCCAGGGGCAGCCGCAGCTTCTCTGGGCAACCTGTGCCAGTGCCTCAGCACCCTCACAGGGAAGAATTGCTTTCTAACATTTAATCCAAACCCACTCTCTTTCAGTTTGAAGCCATTCCCCCTTGCCCTGACACTCTACCCCTTATCTAAAGTCCTTCTCTGGCATTCACATACTGAAAGACCACAGTCACCTTCTCTTCTCCAGGCTGAACACTCCCAGCTGTGCCAGCCTTTCCTCCCAGCAGAGCTGCTCCATCCCTCTGCTCACCCTGGTGCCTCCTCTGGGCTCTCTCCAGCAGCTCCAGCTCCTTCCTGTGCTGGGCCCCAGGGCTGGGGCAGCTCTGCAGGTGGGGTCTCACCTGAGCAGGGCAGAGGGGCACAATCCCAATCCCTTTCCTGCTGCCCACCCTGGGATCAGCCCAGCACTGGGGCGTTGCTGGGCTGTGCAGGGAAAGAATAAAAACTTGAGATTGGGAAATTAAAAACAAATCCTGAGCAATTAATTGACACTTAGAGCTGCTTCCTCCACCATATGGCTTCCCAGATTACTGTATTTTTGCAGTCAAACACAAACAATTTCCTTCTTTCCTGTGCTGGGTTGCCCAAGCTCTGGGCGAAGCTCGAGGATTGACACGTTACCGGCATCTGCGCCATGAGTGAAGGAAAACAGTTTTGCTCCAACATGGAAAAAACCCCAAAACTAATTAAATCTTTTTTATAGTATGACATTAATGAAGACATTTTCCCTATTAGAGCCCATTTGTTTTCCAGGTTTTGGTTCTTCAGGGCTGGGAACATACTGCAGCACCTTGATGAGGTGTTTGTATAAGGACAGGACTCCAGACCCTGACATTTTTGAGGGAGCAAATTAAAGCAATGCTTAAAAAGCCCCAAGTGGCAGTTTTCTGCTGTTTTCTGTGGCTCTGACATCCAATATGTGGTGGCTGCCACAGGCTGCAACATCAGCTCACAAACATGGGCTCTGGCCCTGCAGCCACCTGGGACAGGAAAACCAGGAAACCCTCAGGTTGTGGAACACCAAGGACCTGCCCAGCACCAAAGTCAGGTGAAAGAAGCCTAAATGAACTTTGGAAGCGGTACAAGATGTTGCTCCTGGCTGAGGAATGTACATGGGGAGGCCAACAAGCTCCACACAGGGGTCTGACCACCAAGGGCCTTGGAATTCACGACTTCACCACCAGCAGCCAAGGGAAGGGAGAGTTTCTGCTCCAGGGAACTGGAGGAAAACACAAACCTGTCACCAATTGCTGTCAGATGAACTCTGCCAGGACACAGGAAGGAGATAAAAAGAACTCAAGCAGCACTCGAGCTTCCTGCAAATCCAGAGCATCTCATCAACAACTCGCCAGGAGGAAATATATTCGTGGGAGTGGCGGCTGCCTAATGTGCTCTCCCACCCTCCTCTCCTTCCTATGGCTCCCAGTTTCCCCCCTGGGATCTGACATCTATTGAGCAGACATGTTGGGAAATAGGATTTTAATTCCCTAAACACCAGAGCTTCAAACTGCTCTGGTCCAAATTAGGCAGATTTTGGGGGGGGATAATGGTGAGAGATTCCTGTGTTTCAGTGAGCGTGGATCCGGGCTGTCTGGTCCCACACTCAGAGGCACCACCTGACAATACATGTAAAAACTGTTTTAATTAACTTAATTTTTTCCTTAAAGCTCATAGATTTCAAGATTAGAGACACACACCCAGCATGGCTCAGGCTACCCAAAGGAACAAAGGAGCTTTAAGAGAATTATGTGTTTCTGTAGACTCAGAGACAATATCCACAAGTCCCTTCTTGCAGCAAAACCCTGTGTGTACAACTTAAGGCATTAAGCTTTTCATTATTAAAGTGTTTCTTTCCTTGTCTGGGAGTCATCCTGAAGCTTTCCAGCACGGATAATTGTCCACAGTGTGGGGCACTCCTCATTACACCAGTGTTACACAAGGGAAAAGGACAAATCTAACACCTGGGTCAGAAGCTGCATTAATTCTAATTTATCCCTAAAGACTTACTGTAATTCCAGTGCTCCACGACAACGTCACTCACTCCTCAGCAAGGAACTGAATGTGAGATGCTGTGTGGAATGGATCAGAGAGGGGAAAAGAAAACAAATTTCATGGCAGCAATAGGTAAATCCAGAGTTCACCCACACCAGGAATTGTTTGGGTGCTTATTGTCTCCTGGCCTTTTCTGTGAAGAAATGTCTTCCTAATATCCAACCTTAACACGCACCTCAGTGCAACCTGAGGCCATTTCCACTTGTTCCCTGGGAGCAGAGACCACATTCCCTGAGCCCTTCCCTCCTGTCAGGGGGTTGGACAGAGTGAGAAGGTGCCCCCTGAACCTTCTTTTCTCCAGAATGAGCCCCCCAGATAATCTTCATCAGCCTTCTGCTCCACTCCAGAGGCGGCCCCAGCCTGGATGACCAGTGGCAGCAACACAAGGTGGTTGGTTCTGCCCCAAGAAGACCTCCTGGCTCTTGGAAGCAGCATTCCTGTTGCTCCCAGGTAGAGCTTTCTGGCTGGGAGTCTTTGGAGGACGCATTCCAAACTCCCAGACTCTGACGGCGGCATTGGGGAGCAGCCAACACCATGCCAGGGCACCAAGCATCCAGCCCGGATCCCCCAGGGCACAACAGCTCCCTGCAGACACCCAAACCCAGCTCTGACGCGCAATCCTGTTTTCCCAAAAGCTGAGCAGAGCTGGAACTCGCAGCTCTTCCCAGAATCCACGCTCTTTGTTATGTCCCAGCGGTGCCAAAACAAAGCTGGGAATGGCCTCTGCAGGTAGGACCAAGATATCCTGGGGTAACATGACGTGGGAGATGGAAGGGCTGACATGACATCACCTGAAGCTTCACTTGTCTTCCAAGAGCAACAACTGGGATTTCTGCTGGATGCTGGCACTGAAAACACCTTTTTTATGGAGACAGCCCTGAGTCCCACACGAGTTGTCGGCATCACCCAGGCTACAAAGGGCATTTGTTGACCAGCTGAGCCCACAACTCAGCTGCCAGCACCATCCTGCTGGAGAAAGGCTCAAACAGAAAACTTTTCAGTGGGTTTTCACCATCCCTTCATGGTTTTGTAAGAGCTCAAGGCCAATGGTCTCCTCAGCCCCCACTAGACCACTCCTGTGCTTCAGAAGTAAAATTTGGTAGTTAATCCACAATGGCACCCTATGGAAGGGCCCCTTGGAGAGGCAGCACAGGTTTCCCATTCCCATGAATCCCACAGAAGCTGCCAGCAACTCCCTCTTCCCATGTGTAATTTCCCCTGTGCTATTTCCAGATAACTGACAACTAACAGGATGGAAAAGCTCTCCAGGACCATCGAGTCCAGCCCCACCCAAACACTGCCAAGGCCACCTCGAACAGCATTGTCCCCAAGTGCCACATGCACACAGCTTTTAAATCCCTCCAAGGACAGGAATTCCACTACTACCCTGGGTAGCCTGTTTCAATGTCTCATCACCCTTTTGGCAAAGAAATTTCCCCTAATATCCAATCTAAACCTGCCCTGGCCTTGCTTCTCCACCATTTCCTGATGCTCCTAGAAACCCTTCAGCAAGGCAGCCTCAGCCACCATTTCTTTCAAGATTAAACACAAATTTATTTGTGGGATTTTTTGTGTGTTTTTGGTTTTTCATTGGTTTTTCCCTCCTGTTTTTCACCCCCTTTTTCTTTCCCTGCCCAGAAGGACTGCAGATCCAACCCCAGTTTGGTCACTGGTACAGAGCAGCTCTCCACTAATTCCACACCTGGTCCTGTGCATCAGCCAGAACAAAACCTGGGCTCTTCCTGAGGGGTATCCTGTCCAGTTGCTCCATAAAACACTGTTTATACATAAAGAGATGCTCCAAACATGACATTTACCCAACACAGAGCCTGAAGCCTCCTGTTAGGTTACCACAGCTGCTCTTCTCTGATATTTGACCATCTCCCTGCTTGGCTCATCCTTTCATCATGCCCGTGGTATCAAAATCCTCTTTCCACAGCAGCTTCCTGTCTCCCCATCTCCAAAGACTTCAACATGACTGCAAAGACAAGTTCAGTAGCTCCACTTCCCTATTCCTTCCAGCCTTTTTCCTCAAACGCTATTTTCACTGTCCTTCAGCATTTCCTAGAAATCTGTTCCTGACCTCTGTCCCATTTGCATCATCACAGACAGACAGTGCATTTATTTTTCCTTGTAGAGCATGAATCACCCCCAGCATAGCACTTCTCCTGCATGGAATCCCAGAATGTCAAGAGTTGGATGGGACCTTAAAGCTCATCCCATTCCAGCTTCTGCCATGGGCAGGGAAACATTTCACCATCCCAGGCTGCTCCAAGCCCTGTGCAAGCTGACCTGGAACGCTTGCAGGGATCCAGGGGCAGCCACAGCTTCTCTGGGCACCCTGTGCCAGTGCCCCAGCACCCTCACAGGGAGGAATTTCTTCTTACAATTTCCACCAGCTCTGCTCCGTTTGGAAAGAAAAGGTTGGATTCTCTGTGGGCAAGGGGCTTCATGAACCAAGATGTGCTCACAGCAAGTGTTGACCCAAGGCTGCCTGGAATGAGGTGGGACACACAGGGCCTGAGCTGAGCAGTCTCAGGACCAGGTAAGCTGGAAAACAGCTTTTATGTGTTGGCTGCAGCCCTTGATTTGCTTCCTGCACATCTGTCACATCTCAGGCACATCCAGAGGAGATTCCAATTGGGTTTCATCCAAGTTTTGCAGCAGAAATGCACACAGCACTCACAGCTTCAGCTTTCAGCCTTCTCCAAGTCTGTTCCAGAGGCTGAAACATCACAAATACGTTGAGGCCACCTCCCCTAACTTCCACCCTTAGAACAACTGGCTTTTCCAGGGCCAGAACTGTGATTTCAAACCCATCCCAATAGTGAAAATGCCTTGTTTGAAGGTGTTGGACAGCTCCAAGAGCAAGCCTCAAGTTCCAGCCTCTGCTGCGCATCCCTCCCACATCAGGACAGGTCCCAGACATCTTGCCATCTCCAGGGTGATGTGAGCAGAACCACACAGATCCTTCTCTCACCAGATGGCTCCAGTCTGACCCCATGAGCCAAACTCCTTGGGCTGGGGGACTCCTTGCAGCCCAGCCAGTGCCAGGGTTTCTGGTTGCTTGCTCTGTGCTTTGGATGCAAGGCAAGGCAGGAGTTCTTGGATCCCAGAGGGTTTCCCCCAAACATTAACCCACCTCACCAGGTCCAAAGCTATGGGATGCTTTTTAAACATCCTGTTTAAGAAAAACTCAGGTGGAATCTGAGAGTATGGAGCTGCAGGAGGGGCTGGGGGCAGAAAGGAGGGAGAGGAGGAGACAGGATGATGACCCAGCCTCTCCCACCCTAGGAATGCACAGAAGCTGGCATATGAGTCAAAAACACGCTTGGGGATGTTATTTTGTTTAACTCTGTCTAATTCTTGGATTTCTTAATGGAAGAATGTTTTCATTGGAAGCTCCTGCAAAGCCACCATGTCTGGCAGCAGGACATCAAGCTCAGCCATGTGAGAACATGCCAAAAGCTCTGCTGAGTCCAACAATCAGTGCCAAATCAGGCCAAAAACTGACCCAAAACACCCCCAAATCTTCCAGCCTCCTGCTCAGAACTCCTGCACAGCAACACAAGCCCCTTCTCAGCAGCACTCAGGTGTTGCTCCAAGCAAGACCCAGCCTAAGGTCAGGACAGGCACAGCACGCTCCCTGCAGGAATGGGGTGAGCCATCGGGAATAAAGCACATTCCCTCCACCCCAAAACACTCCCTCTCAGCAATGCCACTTCCATCTGATCCTTGCAAGGCACTCCCAGAGCAAAGGCAGGTTTTCCACATCCCCACCCATGAGGAAGCAGCAATTACCAGGAGCATCACTGTGTGGAGCTCATGGGTGTCCTTATCTGGTTGGAAGAACCTGGATGTGCCAGGGCATGAAGTGCTTCACTCCCCCAGCAGCAGCAGCTCCACAGATTCCAGCTGCCAGGCTGACTCCTTATCAGGCATTCTGTGGTGCCAGTGGAACTACTTGGATCCCTCACACCAGTTCTCAGAGCTCTTCTGCTTGTTTTGAACATTTCTTTAATTTCTTCCAATGGCTCCTCACTGAAATTCCTGCGCTGAGATCAAACAGCATCCTGTGATAATCCACCAGCAGTAATTCAACTGACAGGGATTTCTCAAGCTGAATTACCACAGCCTCAAAATCCATGGGTATTTGCACATGTGCTGTGCTGAAAAAATACCTGATGTGAGGCACAAAACACTCCAAGGGGGCTGCTTCCCAATGGGATTGCATGGACACCCTTCACGTGCCAGGTGAGAGTTTGAACACTGACACTTGGACTGGTGACTTTTTCTCCTTATTGTTTTAAGTCTTCCTTTTCTTCGAAATGATTCCCATCCACCAGCTACCACAAAAAATGTTTAAACTCAATGCCCTGAGAGGAATTCCACCAATTTGGCAGTATTTCCACTTACCTCTGATAAGTACCAGCTGAGCTTTCCATGCTGTAGTTTAGAGCACACAGCTCTAAACTGGAGTCTTTGCAGACAGAAGAGCTGGAAGCCTTCTCAGATCCTAGCACAAAAGTTGTTGAACACTCTGGGGTGCTGACTGCAAGTGTCAAGCTCCAGGAAGAAAATAAATTAAATAAAACAAGGTCACCTCTTAATTCCCACCTTCTTTTGCCATTTCAGTCTCACCCTTTGCTGCCAATCTGGACACAGCTACAAAACAAAAGAAACAAAGGACTTGAGGCTGAACAAGGAAAGTGTTTTGATCCTCCAAGGTGTCCTGAGATACATGGAAAAACCACAAAGCAGCTATTGTCTGAGTGTTGTTTCCCAGGTGCCCTTCCTCTCCCTGAACAACCCCACAGCTCTCAACCCATCACTTAGGAAGCCCTGTCTGCTCTCAGCCTTCTCCTCTGCCTATGGTTTGATCCTTCTCTTCACTCCAGAGGGATCACTCCTCCATCTGAGTCCACCCAAGAACTCTGCCCTCTGTCCTCAAAGAGAAATCCATCCCACCCTGTCCTTCAGCTGGCTTTCCACCTAAGCCACCAACTTAATGCTCAACACGTCTTGCCTTTACTCCTTCTTGCCTCATTTTGACTTCTTGCCACAATCTTCCTAACTTCTTCTTTTGTGTAACCACAGCTTTCTGTTCTTCATCTCCTTGCCTCACCCCTCCAGTCATGCTCCATCCAGCTCTTCCCAGGGTCACACTGAGACTTCTCCACATGCTTTAAGACTAGAAGCTACCATCAATGTTCTCCTTCCAGGAAGCTTGTCTTTCCAACCTTCTACCCAAGTGATCTGCTCCTCAAGAGTTTCCCCAAAAGCCCATGGAGCTAAGGTACAGCACATGCAGCAAAATCCCTGCAGTAAAGCTATTTGCAGTCTTAGGTACAACAAATTCCTGCAAGGAATCGACTCAAGGTAGCTCTGCTATCAGCAGAATACCTGTGGTCGAAGCAGTGAATCATTGGGACCTCCAAGAGCTCCTTGGTCATTCCAAGACCTCCAAGATCACTGAGTCCAACCTTTGACCAACAAACTGTACCATCAAGTGCCACATCCACCTGCTTTCTGAACACTTCCAAGGATGGGCACTCCACCACTGCCCTGGGTGGAGCAGGTGGCCCAGCACGCTCATCCTGTAGATGAACCCCGATTAAACGAAAGCAAATTTCCAAAATGAAGAGTTGTATCTGTACCCTAAACTGTCCTGAAGCACTTCCCACTCTCTGGGGATGAAGGCAGGGGAGAAGCAGCCCAGGGAAGGGAGAACTGACACATTTCCTGCTCCCACAGCTCCGAGTTGAGCAGGTTCAGGTGCAGCACATCCCTGAGCCACGTCCAGCCACCGTGGTCAGATGTCACCTGTGACAGCCCTGGGGCGTGAGCAGAACTTGCACAATGCACATCCTGTGTGCACCTGACTCTGGGCACAGAGGAGAGGTGGATCATTTTCACCCTGGGCTGTTCTCCAATCTCACTTTCAGAGCTGTGATCTCCGCAGATCCTGTTTGAACACCGACCTGGGTGTCAGGAACTGCCACTGCTGACTTCAACACCCACGTCACCGTCAAGTCCTGCCACTGGTACCAGTTCCCCAGGTCACAATGGAGAGACCACACACCCAAGGCCCTGCTGCTGTCCCCAGACTCAGCCACTCCAAACTCAGCCAAACAAAACCAGTTCCAATTCTGTCAGGCAAGCACAGCCCATCACAGCGTGCCCAAACTTGAGCCAGCAGGAAAATTTCCTTCCAGGATAAAGCAAGGCTTAGGTCACTGGCCACAGGTAACAAACCTTGGAGTACAAACAGGAAAGCTCTGGTGTTTTGAGGGACATGGACCACACAAAGCTCTGTCTCATTAATCCTCTGAGATGATTAATTGTCTTCAGCAAGGTTGACAACTCTGGAAGGAACAGAAGCTGCATATCTGCATGAGCCAGCCAAATCCAGCTGCTCACACTTGCACAGCAGTCTCCTAAAACACTGCAGTGGCTCCAGAGCCTGTCAGGGCAATGTCCCCTCCCTGCAGCTGCACAAACACTCAAGGCAGCGGGTGCTCAGCTGCAGATGGTGAGAGACAAAAGGCAACTTTTCATGTCCCACACTGTGCTGAAGCACATCTCTGCTCCTGGTGCCACCAGGCAGAGGATGCAGCCCCCAGTTCACCAGGAGCTATCCTGCAAGTAACTTTGTTACATATAGAAAAAGCCTGAATCACACATTTTGCTGAAAAAATGTGTTCAGTCCTCTTAAGCAATGCTCAAAACAACCTGGGGTGGATTGGATCTCTGGGTTAAGGAAGGCAGCAGGATAATTCCTGAAATCTCAGCTATCAGTTCCACTGGGAGGCAGGTAATCCACCCTCTCTTCCTGCCAACCCCAACCTACCCACCACCAACCTGCACAATCCACACACAGGGCAAGGTGAGGGACCAAGCTTTCACGTTAGGTGTAATAGAAAAACATTCTTTACTCTGCAAGTGTCTTTACAAATATATATTTATATATTTAAGCCCATTTCAGGCCATAAAAGCCCATAAAAAACAACCAGTACCTTTTTGAACAAGAGAAACTGCGGGGCAGAAGCCTGAGGTGACAGACTCCCACACAGGGGCTGCTCTGGCTCTTCTCTGAAGGCCTTTAGTTAGCACATAAAACCATCCTAAAAATCCTTGGATGTGAAAGGAGGGGCACCATTCTTACCCCACTTTCACCACTCTCTGTATGAGGTAAACTGGGATCACTTTTACATCATCACTTTAGAAAGGAGATGTTGTATCCTGAAGACCAGCTTTTCCAAAGAACATTTGTGAATGGGTTAAAAAGGTAAGAAAGATGTGTGGATCCAACCATAATGTGCTGTTGTCTCAAAATAGAAGAAGTTGATACTAAAAAGCTATTCCAGATACATACAAGTACAAACACTAGAGCTGGTCAGAAAGATTCAGTTTCAACATTTTTTTTTAAAAGCAGGGAAAATTTTCTGCAGTGTGTTTTTTTTCATTTCCCCTCTCCTCACTTTTCTACCAGTTCCATAAACCCTTCTGAAAAAATTCACGTGTCTGCTGTCAGAGTGCAAAGTCCATCCAAATCTCATGTTTCAGTTCACTATCTCTACACTTTACAAATCCTGATGGCAAACCAAAAGGTCTCAATTTAACTTAGCAAAAGTGATATCTAGAAAATATTCAACACCAAGAGGTCTTACAAAAAAAACTTGAGACTACTAAGGCATTCTAAGGCACAGTGTTTTGGAAGAAGTGCTTTCTCCCTGTAGTGTTGCTTTATACACATCATGTGTGTGAGTCCAAGGGATGCAAGGAGCTGCAGGTGGATGCCATGGCTTCTCCCAGGCAGGGAATTCCATCTTCTGCTGCTCTTTCAGACGTAGGCTCCCAACGCTGCGTGGAATTCAGTGAGACATTGCACCAGCTGCTGAAACTTGGGTCTCTCCTCAGGATCTAGGGCCCAACAGCAGGCCATCACAGCAAACCTGCAACACAGAGGCACATGGAGCACAGGGAACAGTGTCAGCCAGGCAGCCACAGCCCCAGCCTGAAAGGCAAAGCAGCATCTGGCACTGGGAAAGTGGCTGAGCAGCCAGAGAGAGACAAGGAGCTCTGGATCTTATGGTTCATAATGCTGAACAGCTCCTTCCAAGGATGGACATCTGGAATGATGAGCAAAGGGGCTGTCACCAGAGGTCCTGGCTTGATTTAGGATTTAACCCATGGCAATCCAGGAAGGAGCAGTGCAGAGTTCACTGGAAATTGCTCAACTGCTATAAAAGCATGGAATGGTTTGGGTGGGAAGGGACCTTGAAGATTAACCAGTCCCACCTCTGCCAGGGGCAGGGACTCCTCCCACTATTCCAGGTTGCTCCAAGCCCTGTCCAATCTGGCCTGGAACACTTCCAGGGATCCAGGGGCAGCCACAGCTTCTCTGGGCACCCTGTGCCAGGGCCCCAGCACCCTCACAGGGAGGAATTCCTTCCCAATATCCCATCCATCCCTGTCCCCTGGCAGTGGGAAGCCATTCTCCCTTGTCCTGTCACTCTACCCTTTGTCCCAAGTCTCTCTCCAGCTCTTCTGGAGCCTGTTCAGGCACTGGAAGGGGCTCTAAGTTCTCCCTGGAGCCTTCTCTGGTCCAGGCTGAACATTCCCAGAGCAGAGAGGGCTCCAGCCATCAGAATATCTCCATGGCCTCCTCTGGACTGGCTCCATCAGCTCCACTTCCTTCTGATGCTGGGCACCCAAGAGCCAGAGTTCCACCAGCAATGTTCACCCCAGGCTTTGTCTGCCAGGCAGAACAATCAGGCAAGCAAAGGCAGCCCTGGCTCTGTCCCTGGGCAGCCTGGCTCAGCCCCCCAAGCAGAAAGCAGCACGTTTGTCCTTCCCCACAGAGGCACTCACAGTTCATCGGGGCAGTTGATGGGCTGAGCTATCCGATAGCCATCCTTTAAATAAGCTGCCATCTCGAAGGGGTCGATGTCCACGTACGGGGTCTGGCCCAGGGTCATCAGCTCCCACAGGGTCACCCCAAAGGCCCACTGCAAAGGAACAGTGCAAAGGAGCATTAACACAACGTGCTGAACCCCCAGAGCTCCTCCAGCCAGGCCACAAAGCCAGCTGTGAGGAGGACTGCTGTCCAAGACAATTACACACAGTAAGAAAGCTTTGCATAAATGTTCTATATAACCAAATTCAACATATTTTGAATAGGGCTAATGAAAAATCACAGAATTGGCGATAAATTGCCCAGAGAAGCTGTGGCTGGCTCCATCCCTGCCCCGTGGTCAGGCTGCATGGGGCTTGGAGCAACCTGGCATAGTGGAAGGTGTCCCTGCCCATGGCAGGCAGTAGGATCCAGATGGTCTTGAGGTTCCTCCCATCCCAAACCAACCTGTGATTCTACAAACTTAAAATCTTACTGCACGAAGATATCAGTGCTAAAAATCGTGCATTTTTCAACATGAAATTACAGAACACCTACATCTAAATTAGTGAACATTAAATGATTATCTCCTATATAGTTGATTTTTTTTACACTTCACTTCCTTAAAAAGAAGTGTAAAAAACCAATATATAGGAGATAATAATTTAATGATTATTTGGTTTTTTACACTTTACTTCTTCAAAATGCCTCGAAAATCCTCAAAAAAGTCTGCAAAATTCAAAGGATCAGAAATGAAATCATAATTTTTTTATTCCAAATCATCTGTATATTTGGAGAGTATGTTCAGGAATAGGACTCAGGAAAAAAAAAAAAAGAAATTTCATCTCAGTAAATCTGACAATCAGCATTCAACACATTCATCTGGCAACCCTTGCCAGAAGGAGCTTGAAGTGATGAAAAATCCATCTATGAATCCACATACAAGCAGAGTACAAGGAAAATTATTTATTATCTGGTATCCAGAGAGCCAAGAGACCAAACAGAGATGGGGCTGATACGGCACGCTCGTGACTCACTACTCAAGCTCCACATCATCATTCATTAAAAAGGGGCAGAATCATGCATGGCTCACACAATTCTTGTTTTAATCAAGAGAAATCCCACTCACTGCCTTGACCCAAGCCTTAGGGAAGGGATATTTTCAGGTGGGAAGGGCAGAGCACAGATGTGCTCAAACAGCCCCCAAAGGAAATAAAGCCCCTTTTAGCTGAAGGGGGAAGAGTGCTGAGGGACAAGGGGTGATCATGAAGATGAAATAGAGAGTAATCCAAGCAAAACCATTCTGGGAATACAGCTGTTCTAATTCCATAGGTAGCTGCATAGAAATGGCATGAAGAGATGCAGAGTTTCATGTGCCACAGCAGGAAAAACACGGAATTAAGATTCAGCAGGAATGGTGGTTTGTTTTCCTACACTCTGGCTGACTGATAGAGCTGCTGGCAGGGGAGCAACACTTTATTGGGAAAGTTTCAAGCCAGCAAACACATTTGAAAGAAAGTCATCCAAAAAGCAAGCCTGGAACACACCCCCTGGCATCCCTGCAGACACAGACACTGTTTGTACCAGACTTCATCACTCATTCCCTGTTACATGCAATGGATCACTGCGTTTGTTCCTACCAAACCCCACAAAAACATCTGACATCAGCTTTTTGTGAAAGGAGTCCAGGTAGATGCAAAGCTGATATTTAGGGCACATGGTGTTTTTCTACCCAGAAAAACTGTTCACTTTTGAACTCTACAAAACTCAGATGGTGTCTGCAGTTAGAATTGGGTGTTAAAAGGTGGGTGGCATTTATCCCTAAGCAATGAAAAAAGTACTTCTGGTTAAAATGGACTGGAAAAAATGCTGAATTGCATTGGAGTTTTCAAAAATGGTTACAATAATGAGATTTACTCATCCTAATAAAATTCCACATCTCACTGCTGCTGTTACATAAGCTTTGATTTCCCAGTTCTCACAAACAGTAATTGCTTTCATGTCCCAGATTTTAAAAAAAAAAGTAAAAACAAAAAAACCCACCATTTGATTGAGTTCATTTAGCTCTCTACAAACATGCTTTTACAGGCAACTTCCATTTCCTCTTCTGTCTTTAGGTTGGATCTAACACAAGCCCCCATGTGTTTTCCAATGAATACACATGTGCAGCACAACTGGCACCTTCCCTTCCTTCCTTCTTTTCCTTGTTTACATGGCTCCAGCACTAGTACAGAGACCATGGAGGGAAAAAAACAACCAGAATTTCTCTAAAGTTTCCCAAACTGGCACCAGACCACTATCCTGGATGGGATGCATCATAGGGAACAGTCTGAGGTCACTGCAACACTGCTTTTATCTCTGGAAGGTCCCCTCAGATGGGAGAGGTTCCTGGCCACTGAAATGAATGAATTCTCTGGAAGAGCTGGGATTTGGGGAACTGTGGGCCACAGAGTCAAACACCAGCTCCTGCTCATGTCAGGGAGCTCATTATCAGGGATGTCTGGGAACAGATGGTGTGGATTTATCAAGGGAAGCTGTGCCTGAGCAGATTTGTGCTGACCAGACAGAGCACATGGTGAGGAATGGCTAAGGAATGGGTGCCCACCTTCACTTCCAGAGGGTGCTGGGGCACAGAACAGGATCCCCAGGGAATGGGCACAGGCCTAGGGCTTTCAGAGCTCCAGCAGCATTTGGGATTGCTGGGGTGTCTGTGCAGGGCCAGGAGCTGGACTGGATATCCCTGTGGGTCTCTTCCAACTTGAGATACTTTATGAAAAGCAGTCCCAGTGCAGCTCCCTGAATTTGAGTGTGTTCCTTGCTAGCACTTCCAAAGGAACAGGGAGCAAGGGGCACCTCTGCTGTGCACAGGGTGCTCAGAGCAGCTGTGGCTGCCCCATCCCTGGAAGAGTTCCAGGCCAGGTTGGACAGGTCTTACAGCAACCTGGGACAGTGGAAGGTGTCCCTGTCCATGGCAGGGGGTGAATTAAATGGGCTTTAAAGGTCCCTTTCAATCCCAACCATTCTGGGATTCTGTGATTCTCCAACAGCTGAAAAAAGAGCAAAATGTCAACAAAAGACATATCCAGGAAAAAAGCCTCACCACATCACTAGCACTGGAGAATTCGTTGTTGACCAGGCTCTCCAGGGCCATCCAGCGCACGGGCCTGTTCTCGTTGTCCCCCAGGCAGTGGTAGTCCATGGGGAACAGGTCCCGCGACAGCGCGTTGTCCGTGATCTTCACCTGCAGGGCATCATCGATGCTGGGCACAGAGAACAGCACGTCAGGGCTGTGTTGTGATTTCAGGATTTACCACTCCCCTCTGATGATCCCTCCCAGGTGTGTCAATCACCTCTCCTTTCCCTCCCTGACTCCTGCCAAGCACTGTCTGTCAATCCTGGTATTCCAGAACGGTGTCGATTGGGCAGATTCAAAAGATGCCCTCCACCCCTGGGGGGACATTAGGCCATCCAGGTGTCCTTTGTCCCTTAAGACCTCCTCTCATATACCTGGTTGGTGGGATTTCTACCCCTTCCCTGTCCCTCTCTCCGGGGTTAAAAGGAACAGTAACCACGGGGTCAGGGAGTTCTGCTGGAGCTGTTGCTGGATTCAGAGGCCTGTGGGCCAGAATAAAGCTCCGGATTGAAACCCTCTAGCAAAACCAACTCCTTTCCCTGACCATCACCTTAAATCTTCTCCATCAGAGGGAAACCTGAGCTCCTGCAAGCCTGGACTTGCCTCCAAGCACCCAGCTGCAGCATCCAGCTAGCCAAAAGCGTCACTGGGGTGAAACACCACAGTGCTACAATTTGCTTCAGCAGCAAGGGCCAGACAAGCTCAAGCACATCCCTTCTGGCTATATTGGTAATATTCCAATAGGTCAGCAACCCCACAGCTCTGCCCAGCCCCAGGGGCCACACTCAGCATCTCACTGGGGACTGCTAATCCACAGCTCGAGCACTGGCACTCTCCTGCATCAAGACACACTTACTCTGTGATTAGCAAACATTACCACAGCACCAGTTTATTCTGTGCCAACTGATAAGCACTAGAAAAATCAGCAGGCTTGATTAAATAAAACCAAACACTTACACAAGTGCAAGAAAATACTGTTAAAGCAAACAAGTAACTGCCTCAAGTTACTCCTGCTCTTTTGGAGATCCCCTATCAGGGCAATTAAACACTTTGTAGCTCTAGTACCTCAATTGCAATAATGAGGCAAAGACCTAAGCAAAGAAAGAGCCAGTAATTTAATATCTGTAACCAACCAGTACCCTTTGTGGTCCAAAAGCATGTCTCCAATCAAGCCATCTGCTGAAAAGTCTTTATTCCCTCCACAACAGATACTGATGCTTGTCAGAAATAGGGTACAAAGGGAAACTTATTTTAATCAAGAAAAGATGACTCAAAACAGCAGAGAGAATTTGCCCCCTCTGGGGTGTGATTCAAACTCTTTGAACTTAAAACTGTGTGCAATAAAGTTCAGTGTTCTCATAAACAGCTGACTTCAGAATATGGCAAAGATGTTGGCTTCAACATTGTATGACAAATATACAGAAGGAACATTGGGGTGGGGGTATTGTAACAAACTGGTTTTTGTTGTCTTCTCATCTTGGCAATTATTTATTTTGATGAGAAAAAAATGAAATATAAATGCTCTATCTGTGTGCTTCTCTCTTTACTATCCCAGATATCTTTTTTTTTTTCCCTATGCACTTTCAGGCCAGTTCATTATCCTCAAAATTTACACAACAGGAAATTTCCTATCTAGTCATTTTTAAGAGTTCAGAGAAATTCCTAGAAGACCTGTTTGAAAGCAAATGTAGTGCAAAGGGCAATTCCCCAGCAATTAGACAGCCCTGACTAGTGTAACCCTCATGTCCACTGTAATTGGACCTGGCTGTGCCATGGGCACATGAGACCACAAGCATTTCCTCCCTGAAACCTGCCAAGATCACTGGAATCTTGGCTCCCTTCCCAAAATTAGGAGATGGGTCTGATGCACTTCCCAGCCTTGCACCACCCAGAGCAAACCTGGGGAACAAAGAGGGGCTGGTGGAACAAAGTCCTTCAGGGGACCTTGGTTACTGGCACCTCTTTATCTTTCCAAACATGAAGCTCCAAGGGATGTCCCTCATGTTTGTGATTCCCTGATGTTTGTGATCTCTGTCTCCTGTGGTCCCACTTCCTCCTCAGTGTGCTCAGCAGTGAGGAACAGCAATAGGAATTAGGAACAGGATGTGTCAGGAGCCCCATCACACTGAGCACCCTTATGGGGCACAAGAGCAGATATGGTGGTCACTGGGTGATGGGGTTCCTAGAAGGCCACCAAATACCTCCACCTCTACATTTTGGAGTCTATTCCAACCTGAAGATGGTCCCAAACCCCTCTCTGGCATTCCTGCCCTTCCAGAGCACATTCATATTTATCCATCATTTGGCAACTAAGAAATCTACCAATAAACAAAGTCTTTAACTCAGTTTTTAAGGAGGAAAAAATGAAGAAAACCAATTTGAAACAAAAATTTATCCATTCATAAACTGTCAAAGACATTCCAAGCTTTTTTTAAAGTTTTAATTCTTTTCAAGCCCTTGGAAAAGTGATAGTCAAACCCAGCTGAAGCATTTACAGAGAGGATGTTCTGCATCCTTTAGAACCACAACTCCTGGTTCCCCTTGCTTTGGGGAAAAACAACTTCACTGACTACACCAGAGACCCCACCCCTGCATTTTGAAGGGGAGCTGAGGCTGAGTGCAGGGAGCTGCAGAGGGGACAGTACTTACACACAGTTCCTTGCAGCCAGGTCTTTGTGGATGACCTCCCTCCTGGCCAGGTAGCTCATCCCACAGGCAATCTGGATGGCCATGTGTACCAGATCCTGCTGGGAAATCGCCTGCAAGAGCCCAGAGCAGCAGCCATCAGCCCCTCCAGCCCAGCACCTGCAGGGTTATTTGGTTTGCTGTGTCCCAGTGCTCCCCTCCAGCCGCCACAGACACAACCACCTATGGACAGTCATGATGGTGCCTTACTCAAAATTTTAACTTCTTTTTTTGACATGCCAAGGGAAAATACTTCCATCTTGCAAGTGCCTCATTCTTTGTACCTACTTTTCCTTTGACTGGAAGTGGACATAGGCAAAAATGGTCCATTTTACCCCTTCTCACACCTTTTTCACTTTGTTTCCCTGGAAACCAGCTAATTCCAGGCAGCAGCACAGTCAAAATCCTTGTTGCTCTCCAAAACCAGTATCAAAGCCTTCAGCTCCTTTTGCAACTTCACAGCCCCATCATAATTAAAATCTTGCATGTATTTATAGCTTGGGATACCAAAAGTAGTATCAATAAATCTGAAATTTCTCCATACACGACCTCCCTTAATTTAATCCAATTTTCTCTATCTGTTGCTGTAATTTTAGGATGCATTGATTGAGCTCCTACCCTAATGAGAGGTGACAGCCTCCTGCCCTCTGAACACCCAGGATAAACTTTTCCTGGTGAGAAACAAGGCAAACACTTGCTGGGGAGCCACCCCTGCAGCTCTCCTGAATCACACTGAACAGGAGAGTGCCACAACCATTCCTCTGGTGGCACAAACTCAGAGCAAATGGAGTTTTAATGGGCACAAAGTCCCACATGCCCAAGGGTACCTGAGGATTGTTGGCCTCCACCAATTTGCACTGTCTCAGGAAGAGTTTAAGGTTCCCCCAGTTCATGTAGGGCAGCAGCACCATTGGTTTCTCTCCCTCCTCTATACAGACGTGAGTGATAGGCAGCAGATTCCTGGAAGACACAGAAATTCCTAATGTTATGGAACTGAAATTTGATTAAAATAATTTTGATTCCTAAACACACCAATAAAATTAATTCAAAGAAAAGCATTTAATCTTGTATTAGGAATTGCAGAGCACAACATGTCCAATCAACTGAAGCCCTAGACAGTACTTTTAATAAATGAAATATTTGACTTCTTTCTCATTATGAAGAACCCTCCAAATGTTTTCACTTGGTCCAAGAGGGCTGACATAAATTGTTGTGAATACAGGTGAAGACACACAAGTGCTATATCCTAAACTGGGAGGTGCAGCATTCTAAATCTATTACAGATATAAAACACATACTTGCCCTACAGCATTTAAAGAAAAAAAAGTCAGAACATCATGTTTGATCCACTGCAAAGTGACAGAACAGAAAGTTTTTAGTTCTGGATCAGCCACTTTAAGGGCCTTTCCAAGATTTTTGTGGCTCAGGTAATCCCCATGGCTGCAGTGTCTCTGCACAACTTCCTTAGAAGAAATATAATACATAACACATGTACACATGCAAATTCACAGAAACTCAAACCAAACTGGACACAGTTTCATTTTCCATTAATCACTTTTTAAAACACCTGTATTTTTCCATTGAATACCACTAGTAAAAGTCACCAACAACTAACCACTTTTTTTAATTTTGAATTTTCTTACTCTTTCCTGAAAATTTCTCACAGACAGGTGTCAGCTCTGGAGACCCATGAAGGTCCCAGCTTTATAGGCAGTGTAGGGAAGAAAAGCTTTTTGGACTTTTTTTAAAAAGCTTGACTTATAAAAGGGACGACAACAGCTCATTTGAAATGATGAGAGCAGGGTAGGTTCATTTTGTTTCTATTTTAGGTATGTTTCACCAAAAACCTGCTACTCCTGTAGTTTAGGCAAGGTCTTTATTACATCAGGCTGGGATCATCCAGCCTGGAGAAGGACCCATAGAGACCTCAGAGCCCTTTCCAGTGCCTCCAGGAGAGCTGGAGAAGGACTGGGGATGAGGGATGGAGGGACAGGACAAGGGGGAATGGTTTCCCACTGCCAGATAGGGATGGATGGGATCTTGGGAAGAAATTCTTCCCTGTAAGGGTGGCAAAGCCCTGGCACAGGGTGCCCAGAGAAGCTGTGGCTGCCTCTGGATCCCTGGAAGTGTCCAAGGCTAAGTTAGACAGGGCTTGGAGCAACCTGGGATAGTGGGATATGTCCCTGCTCATGGATGAGCTTTAAGGTCCCTTCCCACCCAAACCACCCTGGCATTCCATGATTCTGCAGAAGTGCTGCTGAATTCCCAACAAACAGCTCCCTCTCCCCAGGGAGCTTTACCCAGGTACTCCCACCTCACAGTGACATGGATTTGTCACCCTACCTGTGGTGAAGCCCTCTGAGTTTACAGCTTTCTGTCAGCATCATTGTCACCTGCACCTCCGAGGCTTGATCTGAGGGAAAAAGGAAGCACAGATAAACCTTGGAAACAAATCAACACATTAATTAAAATTCAGTCCAGATCTGAAAGTCACTTAAGGTCACTTGAGCACGAACAGAACTTGTTTGCCTCCTTTCTTAAAATGCCACTTAGAAAAAGCACTTAGAGAAAGAAAAGTTCAAGGCCAAGTTCCGAGGCTCATTTCTGCTTTAAGGAGTGGGGTCAAGCCCAGAAAGGAAACCAAGCACATTCCAGGGGCTGACAGGCTCTGGTTCTGCACTTCCTGACAGCTCCTGGGCAGGCACCAGGCAGCAGCACTGGGCAGTGGGGTCTCATCCTGTGCAGGACTGGTGCCCATGGAAGAAATGGGATGTGCCAAATGTTCCCAAGCACAAATGTGCTCCAAGGGATGCTTTGCTGCTGTGTTGCCACTCCAGATACAGTTGTGTTTACTGCCACATGGCTGGAGGCTGTTTATGTCTACATTCACTTATTTCCTTGCTCTCTTGCTTGACACACTTGACTCTTGGTAACCTTAGAACTGTTTGCTGTTCTCTCCCCCACCTTTTCAAATGAATAAATAAATAAAACCACTGCTGCCAGCCAAAATTCAGGCACCTGTGGTAAATCCAATAACCCAAAGCAGAAGCACAGGTGGTGCCTGGAACCCCTTTCCCACCACTCTTTGTGTATTTGGGGTATTTTTCCCCCCTTGGTGGCAAGAACCTCCAGGGAAACATAAGGAGACATACACAGGAGCTCTCCCAATCCCCCTCCCTCACACCTGGGAGCATTTTTAGTGTTTCCCTCATGCTGGGACTAGTTCTGGCAGGGAGCTGGCACAGGAGAGCCCAGCACAGCCCAAGGAGCTCTCCTTGCTGCACCAGGGGGAATTTACATGTCCTGGATGAGTCAAGCCAAGGTTTTAGTGCCCTGGGAGGAAGAACAGGCAAGAAATCCTCTGCTCTTTTCCCTCCTCCAAGGTCTGATCCTGCTCCCTGTACAGCCCTGACACCCCTTCCTAACTGAGCCTGAGTCCTGCAAAAGAAAACAGGACTCTGGCTGAGTGAAGAGTGATGGGAGCACTCTGGAGAAGCTCAGAGGTGCCACTTAACTAATGACAATTGTGGTATATTATGGGATGCATCAGCCAGTGCTTTTGGGCCCTTTACTACAGGGACTTTGAGAGGCTGGAGCTTTCCGGGGCAGGGAACAGAGCTGGGGAAGGGAATGGAGCACCAGGAGAGGCTGAGGGAGCTGGAAAGCGGCTCAGCCTGGAGCAAAGGAGGCTCAGGGGGGACCTTGTGGCTCTGCACAACTCCTGACAGGAGGGGACAGCTGAGGGGGTCAGGCTGTGCTCCCAGGGAACAGGGACAGGGTGAGAGGGAACAGCTTTGAGTTGCACCAGAGATGGTTCAAACCGGATATTGGGGAATATTTACTGACAGAAAGGACGGTCAGACATTGGAACAGGCTGCCTGGGGCACTGGTTGAGGATTTAAGTCCGGAGGGGTTTGAATCTGTGTGGATGTGGCACTTGAGGACATGGGTCAGTGGTGGCCTTGGCAGTGCTGGGGGAATGGTAGGACTCAATGGTCTTGGAAGGTTTTTCCAGCACAAACAAATCTGTGATTCCCTTCTATTGGATAACAACTCTGTATGTGGGGATGGTACAAACAGGTTCCTACAGTGCAGGAGACACTGAAGCCATGGCCAGCTGAAGTCTCTGGTCTGCACTACAAGAGAAGCCCTATGGGCTGGACACTTGATGGATTCAATTATGTACAAGACAGATGCAAAAGGCTTGGAAAGAGGAAAGAAAAACTAAGATCCTACATTAAAACAAAGTTACACAGCCCTGAATGACTGAAACAGGCAGTTCTAAGAGCCAGCATTAAAAATGGAGGTGGTAAAGCAGATTCTGAGAAGTCAGAGGAGCAGGTTACCTGTACAGAGCTTCAGCAGTAATTACAGGGCCCAAAGACCTCAACCTCTTCACCCAGCACATGATGAAGGCAGATAAGAGATTCCTGGGTGTGAGTTTAAGCTGATTAACTCCTCACACACTCTCTGGCCCTGTGCTTGCTGAACTGGTTTGCTTTTAATTATAAGAGCCACCAAGCAATAATTTGAAGCTTTAAATCAGAGATAGTTTAAGAATGGGTTTAAGATCTACAGAACGAGTCAGGCTGGTTTGGACAATGCACCCATTCATCTCCTCATGGTGACTCTTCTGCCAAAGCCTTTCCCTTTCCAGCACTCAGGGAAGTTTCCAGCAGGTCACTGTTGTTTTCTCTCCAGGTTATAGTGGTTGGGCACCCAAAAGGAAGATTGACTCCCAGGCAAGTGTATACGGAAACTGAAATCTTATCTTGTGAAACAGTCCCACCATCCATATTGTGTTTGCTTATCAATATTATTTCCTTGTTTTCTGCATAGAAAAAAACTTACCCAACACCAACAAATTCAACAGACTCAGAACAAACAATAGTGTTCAAGGCTAATTCTCCCCTAGTTGAAACCAGTGCCAATTTAGAACCACCACACAATTTGATTATTGTGGGTTTGTATTAGGTATAATTCAAAACACAATATTAATCACCACTTCTTGGAGTGATTCCTGTCAAAAGGGGGAAAAGAACACCAAAATACTGCTACTGCAACAGTCCCCACTGCAATCAGGCTTCCTTTTAAGGCCTTTTCATCAGTTACAAAGGAAGAAGTTCAGTTAAACAAACTCTGTCACAGTTAGTAGACTATGACCACTTTTGAGCAACCAACACACACATCTTCACACATCAGGACGAAGGGGATTTTGGCAATATTATTTTGTTGTGGAGGCTTGGTGAATCTGAGCATCCTTTACTAAAAATCCTTAAAATCAACCCAGCAAACCCACCAGTTCTAGTTTTGATAAGAGAAATAGAA
Organism: Melozone crissalis; assembly: GCF_028551555.1. Taxonomy (NCBI): domain Eukaryota; kingdom Metazoa; phylum Chordata; class Aves; order Passeriformes; family Passerellidae; genus Melozone; species Melozone crissalis. The sequence goes on from NW_026535812.1 coordinate 5,335,145, forward strand.
CCCCAGAGCCAAGCCAGTGGCAGCTGTGCCACAGCAATCCCAGCTTGCTGAGACCTTTTTCCAAGGACATAGTGAGATGAACCCTACAGATTCCATCTTCCTGCCTGGGCCGATGTATAACCCCAAATTCCCCAAACTGTGTCAATCCCTGAGTTATGTAAGCACACACACTTTGTTTTCTTCTCAGAGCTGTTTGTGCAGCCACTCAGACAGAAAAGGGGAAGGATCCTGTCACACCCATGGGACGTAGAAATAAAAAGCCCATGGGCTTTTGTGGCTCCTTTTGTCTGCCCCAAATCCATGAAGGTGTCAGACACAAGCACAGCCACACACACAGCTACAGAGGGGAGAGGGGGAAAAGCCTCCCACAGAGCCAGAAACCTCTGAAATTACAACAGCTACTTGGAGACACAACTGAGGAGGTCACAGTCTCCTCTTTATTAAATCTGGGCACCAGGAACAGCCTTGAATTTAAGTTGAGTGCTCCAGGGCAAGGGTTCATTGCAAAACTTCCTTAAAGCCCTGAAAAAAGCTGAACTGAGGTATTACCATTATTTGTGATTAAGAACATGTCAGTGCTCAGCCACAAATGGAGTGGCAGTTGGATACTCATGAGAAGCAGCCAGATTTCCATAAGGTGATCATGCACCAACAGCTGAGAAACCAAAGAGCAGCAACTTCAGGTGAGTTCAGAGGAAAATTTAACACCCAGAAATATTCCAGATACTCAGTTAGGATCAAAAAGGTCCAGCTTTCAGAAGGTGCTTAAAACCAAGACTGAGATAGGTGTAAATGCATTCCAGAGAGGAAGATGCTCTCCAAGCCCTGGTTTTACCCAAAAGCCTGGCTGTGAAAGCCTGCCCTGAGGCCCAGGGCAAGAACAAGGCAGGGTTCCAAGCTCTGATGGAGCAGCAGGTTTATCTCCTGATATCACAGGATCTGTGTGCAGCCAGACACAATGGGGCTCTTGGCACTGCTGGTTTTACATCCCTCTGTGCTGGGATGTGCTGGGGCCCTGCCTGGTTCATGGGGAGGAAAAACACCTATTCCATTTTTACCAACTTCTTAAAATCCACCTGCAAAAATTCATTTTAAAATCTTTGTTTGTTATCATTCATTGATCGCATGAATCATCAGGTGAAAAGATCTTGGGGAAGTTCTGTGATGACACTAAATTGAAGGGAATTGCCTGCTCTGAGACCAGGCCCTCATCAGCTGCAGGGCACCAGGCTCTGCTCCACCAGGAAAAGTCACTCCACACCCCAAAGGACGTAGCAGAGATGAAAACCAGTAATTACCTGGATATTGCAGTGGGGAACTGATTAGCTGGATGCTTTCATGAGTCACTTTGGAAGTCAGACCTTCCAAAGCCTCAAAATTGCAAAGCACAGCTCAAGTAGGATCACAGAATCCTTTAGGTTGGAAAAGCCCTCCAAGATCAAGCCCACTCATTGCTCCAGCACTGCCAATGCCACTGTAGCTCTTAAATTGATGGAGTGTCCGTCAATTAATAAATAACCCATGTCCCCAAGTGCCACATCCACACCTCTGTTAAATCCCTTCAGGAATGGGGATTCCACCACTGCCCTGGGCAGCTGTGGCAGGGATGGACAGCCCTTTCTGGGAAGAAATTTTCCCTAGCATCCAACCTAAACTTCTCATGGGGCAACTTGAGGCAATTTTCTTCTTGTCCTGTTCCTTGTTCCCTGGGAGAACAGGGTGACACCCACCTCACAACCTCCTCTCAGGCAGCACTACAATTTAAAGGACTTCTGATTGTAGAATGCTCACTGAAATCTGTTTCTTCAGAAGACAAAGCAGAACCTGAAAACCCATGTAACCACAGGGTTCAAAACTGAGTCCCATTTGAACTCTCTCACAGCCTACTACAGGCACTAATAGCTGATTCTTTCAAGACTCCTGTCAGAAGCAGCTCTGCAAATGCTACAGCCAGGAGCTCCAAGGCTTCTGATGAACGTTTCCAACTGCAATATTTAAGATGTTTTACCTGCAGCTTTTCTCACCTTTGGACCATTTGTAATGGCATGTTCTCCTGTGAACTTCCTCCTGTTTCATACTGCAAGGTAATACTCCCCCACACCACAGCACTTACATAGCCCATTTTCTACACCCCTGCCTGTTTTCACAAGCTTCTATTACTCTTATTACTTTTCAGCCTTGTGGGCTTTGCCAAATATCCCATGACTAAGTGCACAAGCTCCAGTTATTGAAGGGTGACAGCCACAAAGGCAGGCACAGTGGTCACAGGAATTTAGAGTGCAGGACTAGAGCAGCTCCAGGTGATAAATGCTCCCAGTATCAACACATCCTTGATAATTAATGCTGTTTCTGCATGGCAATTAATTAGGTAAAACTGCTCCCAAGGCAGAATTCCACCTCAGTTCAAAGAGAATGCATGCCTGAGTATTGCTTTAACCCCTCCACACAAGTCTTGGAAGTGATTCAAGCCTGTGCTCACATCTGTTGCACAGGACATTTTTAATGCCCCTATCAGGTAACCTTCACAACTTTCCTTCACCAGAAGGAAATGCAAGAAGTCATGATCCAACCTGCTTTATCTCAGGCAGAAAGGAAAGTAGATATAAAAAATATTTCAGCTTTCAAATTTCAAGGCCCCAGGAGTCAGCCAGAGCCAAGTGGAGCATCTGATGCTTCCTCCTGCACACTGTGCTCCTGTTTGCAGCTTGGAGCTGCAGGAGGTGTTCAGGTCATCACTCCCACAAATTCAACATCTCCCAGCTTTCCAAGGCAGTCCTGCATCCTACAGAACTCCAGTCTCCTGTAAAGGGAAGACATGCACTCCAAACCACAGCAGGAAAAGGTTACAGCACAGGACACTGCACTTAGTCCTGATACAATTTCCACAGAACAGGATTTCTCTTCCAATCCTGGTATCCAGGCATCAAGTATCAACCACACGAGTTTATTTTGCGAAGCAAAGCAGCTCACACTGACAAATCCAAGCCTAATTTTAATAAATCTTGGGATTGAGTCAACATGTCACTGCTAAAATAGGGAATGCTATTCTGGTTTTCCTACATTACAAATACACGTGCAGTTTTAAACCACAGAAAAGGGCAGAGAAAAGCAGGATTTGGGGATAGTCTTAGTTCCCTGTGTAACAGTAACACCAGAATCCAGGGAGCAGCAGCAAAGAGGAGAAAGTAAAAGGCTCTTTGTTCAATAATCCATTTAACTCAAAGTGAACCTGAAAGTGTTAAGTAAGTTGAAAGTGAAACTGAGAAAGAGAGACATGATTGATGTGCTGGTCCAAAGGTCAAGGGGCAGCACATAATAAAACTGATGTACAAGTAGAGATTTTAACTGTACGTAAATTAAATTGCCCTGCAGGTGAATATCTTTTCAAACATGGAATAACAAATCTTTAAATTATATAGTACAATACTTTGGAAATCATCCCCTCAGTATTTTCTGAAGCATACTGTACTGCTTTAGATGTCTTAGGGTATTTTCTTAAAGAACTAGGATTAAATGGCAAATTAAGTGCATTTTTAGGCTGATATTCAGAAATTTGCTACTTATCCCAAATTCTTTAAATTCAACTATCTTCCTTTATAAAGACACTCAAGAATTTAGCTCAAATGAGCAGTAACTCTTGATTTATTTTCCTGGCATAAACTATACTGTTCAGAAACAGGATCCTGCACTCTGATTTTGGAAGATTAAATACTTTAGAACAATTAATTTAAATGCTGTGTGTTTAAGGTACAAATTTAAACTTAGAACTATTTTCACAAGGCTGTGCTGCTTAAGAATGAACTGCCCAGAAGAGCAAATTCCATCAATTGAAACACGACCCCATGAGAACAACTGTGGATGATGCTCCAAGTTCTGGTACCTGTTGAGTGTGAACAAGAAACCTTCAGCTTGGTTAACACAGAGCTGCTTGTCCCCACTTAAATCCCCTCAATTGCTTTCTCCTGCTTGGCACAGCCTGAATTCTAAGGATTTCCATTCCTACACTTCCCAAATGCATGAAATCCTAAAGAGTCACCAATGTTGCAACCATGGAATGGTTTGGGTTGGAAGGGACCTTAAAGCTCATCCAGCTCCACCTCCTGCCGTGGGCAGGGACACCTTCCACTAGATCACAATGCTCCAAGCCCTGTCCAACCTGGCCTGAGCACTGCCAGGAATGGGACATCTCCTCTTAACTAGCAATAAATTAAAAAACTCTAAATAGTAAAATGTCAGAGATAGCCAAGAATGCCGAAAGTCTTTTGGTGACCTAAGATGACAGAACTCAAAAGGTTTGTTAAAAGTTGGTAGAACAATAAAGTTTAAAGAGCTGACCTTTGTCAACACTTTGTTTCCAGTGCTTTCCATGGATGGTCTGTTTCCAAACACTCCTTCCTTGTACATCAGAAAAATGTTAAGTGGTTAGAACACGAAAATGGGAGCAGCTGGGTTATCTTGAACAGCACACTGTGTTGTTTTTACCAAAAGTGTACCTTGGCCAGAACATCCTAAATGAGTCAGGGCTCTGCACAGCTCACCCTCACTTCATATGTTCCTGGAATAACACAATTCCATTTGTTTTGCTAAGAATTTTCTCCTTCACAGGAAAAGCACCATTAAACAATGTGTTCTTTAAATCAAAGGTGAAACTTGTGTGTTTTCTTCCTCCTCTGACATCAGATGATTTAAAAGATTCCCCAGAAAGGCTGCAGGGATCTGTTAAACCCTGGCAAGAGATGCAATGCCAGCTTGGAGAAAGATGCCATCAGAGACACCTCCCAAAACTGAGAGGGACTGGAAACCTCTGATTGGAAAGTGAAGCATTCCACCTTCATAACCCAATTTTTCTGTACAACAAAAAACACAGCAAAGAAAGCAAATGCCAGCTAAGCCTCTCATCTTTCTAACAAAGAACTGATTCAGGCTGTGTTGATCCAAAGATTCCAAAATCCCAAATATTCTAGATAACACGTCCTTGTTCTTGCTGGCAGTGACACATATCCTCAGTCTTTATCACTGTCTGTTTGAAGACAGAATGAAGGTGAATTTTCCACTGAAATGTCTAAGCGTGAAAGTAACTATGACTTTGAGCACCTTGCCTAGCAAAGGAACACAGTGGAAGTGTGAAGTGCAAAGACAACACAACAGCTGTATGGCCAACATGAAGGATGCAGGACAGCTGAACAAGTCACAGCTTTCCCCCAGAGCTTGGGATCTTTGCAGTCTGAAGTTATTAGAGTTTCCAGAAACCCAAGAGAGATCCATTTTCCTTTGAAGCTCCCCTTGGCACAAGGCACTGCACATATCAGAAGGCTCAGGCACCCAGACACAGATGATACAGCATTAAAAAAACCTTATAAACTCATCTTTTTCATGAACCTGCATGTAGAAACTTTGTCACTGCCACGGGCATGTTACAACTTTCTCCCTAGAGTGAACTAAAGCTCCATGAAAGAAAAAACTCTTTTAAGGATCTGGAGTAAAACCCAGGGATGAATCCTTCTTCAGCCAGTCTTTATAAGAGATGTGGTATTGAGATTTCAAGAGAAGCATCTCCAACTTTTACACTCCATCAATTTAAGAGCTACAGAACAAATAATCACTGAATCACTTCAAAAGTATTTCAATAGCTTCATGAAGTGTTCAAATGAAAGACCCTAAGTTCTGTGACAGATGAAAATGCAGTCAGATAATGCTGAACAAGCACACTCTAATCTATTCACCCCCTGCATTGATATTGCTTAATCAGGCTCAAACTTGCTCTTTGAGGGTCTGACCTAGTAGTTCTACCCCAGCTTGAGACAACAGGGAATACAGAATTATTCCAGGAAACTCAGGATGGGCTCTTCCACCTCTCAGGCAGCTCCAGGCTCTCTCATTTTCATGTATTCCTGATTCCTTTAAGAGCAGATCACTTCAGAAGGGGAACAAACACAAAGTTCAGAGAAATGAGGGATCCTGTTCTCACTTTTTTCACTCTCCTGGTTTATAGCAATGCTCTACATCTCACCGGGGCTCTGGGAAACATCAGGGAAGGAAAGTGGGAAGTGCTGCTGCAGTTACTGCAGTCAATCACCTGTGCTGTTGATCCTTTGGGGGCAACAATTAACCAAAGAATACAGGGAAGAGACAAACTGACAAGGCTGCCATCACTCTCCCTCCAGAGCAGGAAATACCCACAGGTAGAATTATTGCCTGATGAGCACAACAGCCACAACATTCACCTTCCCCAGCAGAGGAAATGGGAAAACTGACAGCACATTCCCTCTGCCCATAGTGTTGGAAATAACCCCTCTCCAAAGAGAATGGATGCTGTAATACACTGACAGCTGAAGGAGAGACACATGAAAAGAGATCCAGGCACTTAGGCATGATTTTTTTCATGGATTTTCACTCAGAAACCATTCCTTGAACAGCACAACCATGACACCCACCTAAGTGGCACAGAGCTCTCCGAACAGCCAACAAACCCAAACTCTTGGCCCATCTGCAATACTTACTGGGCTGAGGAGGCTCAGCCTGGAGAAGAAAATTTTCCAAGGACACTCTTCTGTGGCTTGTGGATTGTAAGAAATATTGAAATTTGATCACAGCTTGCAGGGACAGGACAAAGGGCAATGTTTTAAACAGGAAATGGGTAGATTTACATTTGACATAAGGAAGATAATTTTTTAAAAATTAATTATTTATTCTTCCTTGTGAGGTTAGACACTGGCACAGGTTGCCCAGAGAAGCTGTGACTGCCTCGTCCTTGGAAGTGTCCCAGGCCTGGTTGGATGGGGCTTGGAGCAACTTGAGCTAGAGGAAGGTGTCTTTGCCCATGGTAGGTGTGGGAGTGGATGGGCTTTAAGGTCCCTTCCAACCCAAATCATTCTGGGATTCTCTTGAAATTCCAGGTTTAAAACCATAACAACTCCCCTAATGTCAGAACAGTGTCTTCAGTTTCTCAAGCTCTGATCCTGGTGAGAAAAAAAAAAAGGTGTTTTTTTCTCTCAAGGTTATTCTTCCTCACAGTATCTACTCAAAGAACCTCAGTTCACATTTTCCAAAGATCTGGGATACTCCAGCCCCACACCCCATTGTTTCCTGACATTTGGAGCAACACTGGGCTTCATTTTATCACTTTCAGAATGCACCTCTAGGTTAAACAAGGCAGTTCTGGAGCAGCTCACACTTTTGGGAAGGGATAATTTTGCTCCACAGACAAAGCCTTTATTCCTTGTCTATTTTCCATGACCCTCAGGCTTTATTGCCTTCAGCAAAGAGATACTTAAGTCAGTTTAATGGTTCTCATACCCATCAAGCTTTTATGGTCCTGCCCTGCTTCTGCTTGTGCCAGAACAGCAGTGTGTGTGTGGCCACAGAATGACTGAGATCAAGGAAAAACTCTGGTTACAAGAGGATTTTTCCAGGTTTTTTTTCTTCCAACCAGATCAAATTCCCAACTTATTACATGTCCCAGTCACACACACAGCAATAACAGCCAGGGTGTGAAAATGAAGCTGTGGAGCATCAGCACTGCTGTGAGGACAGGGGATGGTACAGGTTTTATTCCTTGCAAAATTCTGCTGCCCAGGCCCAAGTATCAACAAAACCTACTCTACATTTATTACACACAGATCCTTTTTAATGCTGGGAAATTCTCTACAGTGATGAATGCTGAATCCTTCCCTGCAAAGGAAGAGCTTTTTTCCTATAGGACATGAATGTGTCACAGACACAAGCCACTCTAAGGGAGAATTATGGATTTAGGAGTGCATTGGAAGTCCCATTTCGGGAAAGCAATTCAATAAGAGGTCATGGGAGACAGCTAAATTAAGATCACTTTTGACAAATGTAATGTTGTTTTAATCCAATGCTATAAAAAGTAGCTCGCGTGCCAAGGGCCAAGTGTTTGAGAAACTATTATTAAATAAGAGCCAAGAAATAAAAAAGACAGAACTGTTTGGCAGTGAAAGGGAACAGAAGAAGGCAGAATGGGACTGAAACATCAGAAAATGTTCCCAAAATACTAGAAAGAAGCAAATTTTTTGGTTTTTAAATAAGAGAAGCCAGGCTGGGAGAGCTGGGGGTATTCACCTGGAGAAGAGAAGGCTCCAGGGAGAACTTTGAGCTCCCAAAAGGAGCTCCAGGAGAGCTGGAGAGGGACTTGGGACAAGGGATGGAGGGACAGGACATGCTTTAAGCTGCCAGAAGGCAGAATTAGATGGGATATTAGGAAGAATTCTTCCCTGTGAGGGAGGTGAGGCCCTGGCACAGGCTGCCCACAGAAGCTGTGGCTGCCCCTGGAACCCTGGAAGTGTCCAAGGCCAGGCTGGATGGGGCTTGGAGCAACCTGGGATAGGGGAAGGGGTCCTTGCCTCTGTCAGGGGTGGGACTGGATAATCTTCAAGGTCCCTTCCAACCCAAACCATTCCATTATTCAATGTCATGAGAGAGAGAAGAGCACCAGAAACATCTGATTGTGTCAGGAACAGATCAAGGTGGCTCCTTCCTTTAAGCAACATATTTTCCTTAAAGGTAACAGAGAATAAATGGGTGGCAGAAAGATTCAACAATAAAATTCAGCAGCTTCACCATTTCCCCATCAGTATCTTCAAAATTAATAACCAGGCAAAAAAAAAAAAAAAAGGCAGAATGAGTGGAAATTCTTATAGAGGCTTATTTCTTTTTTGGCAAGAAAGAATTAAAGAAGTTGTCAAATGAAAAACCAAAGGCAATAAGACACCCAACAGAAATGACAAAAATAAGAAAAATAAGTGGGAAAACAACCATTGTACTGGGAATTTGGCAAAAAGAGAACTTGTGATGATTGCAGAGGAAGGGACAGATGTAGGATACATGTAACACAGGGATACATGTAGGATACTTGTAATATACATATGGCAGACATGTGGGACATTTGCAATATTTTCATCTACACCCACCTTGCTCCTTAAGTCTACCTATCCCCATTTCAAGGTATTTCCTGAACACAGGTGCTGTATTTGATAAATTCAGTTCTAAATGCCATTTCTCATGCTTCTGTTACAAAGTTCAAGGAAGGCAGAAACTATGCCCTGTCTTTTCTACAGCAGTGCATTTGTAAAAGATTTTTAAGATACATTTCAGGTGTTTTTCAGCAATTTGCAGGGGACAAGGCTGTGACTGGGAAGATAAAACTGAGGAAAAAAAAACAATATAATTTTCTACTTAGAAGAATAATAAACAAAAGTATTCAAGGGTGGTGACTGAAAGCACTGGTGGACAACACATGCATTTTTCTTCCAGATAAGATTGCTGCTCCCTGTGGCTGAAGGAAGCATCCAAACTTGCTTTTGCTTTTCATCATTTGCATATTTTGGAGAAAAGGGGGGTGTTACAAAGCCAGGTTTGGCACCCTCAGCCTGCAGCACAATTCAAACACCTGCACACAAACCCACACCTTCATGCAAACATACCTTTAACAGTTTTGACAAAAACTTGTTTCTCTTTACTGGGGTCTTTTTCTTCTATTAGAATTCCATGGAAAATGCGCCCAAACGTGCCTGGGAACAGAACATCCAATCAGTAAAGTAAAGAAACACTGATAACATTAGGAGTATCTTAAGCAAACAGTACCTTTCAGATCAGAAAGTGAGAAATGCCTGCAGTTAAACTGTCTACAAAATCTATAAAGTCACCAAGAGAGAACTCAACTGCTCTCCAGCATGAGAGGGATTCACAACTACAGGCAGCAAATGGTGAAGTTTTACATAAATAAGGGGAAAAGCATGAGAGTGAGCTAGTGATAGCACTCAGTGAAATTAAATATCAATATGATGATGGCTTGTTTGTGGCACTTCAGTCAACTCCCTGCACTAAGAACTCCAGCTCCCTTTTCTCACCTATTCAGTCTAGAATTCTAAGCCAAGGCATTTCTCACAAGGACCAAGTTTTTTTGGAAACATTCACAAGGAAACAGCAATTCTGGCCAGCCAGCACACATGGAACACTTTGAAACAGCCAGCATCACATTATTCACAAGTTTCACCTCAGCTGGAAGGTGCTGGGGTTGTTTGGGGGTCATTCAGACTCTCCAGCATTTTTCCATTTACAAGATGTTACTGATGCTACTGCAGGAAGAGGAGCTGGGCTGAGAACAACTGGTAACACACAGAGAATTTAATTGTTTTTTTATTGCACAGCTTGGCAACACTTTCCTGCACCAAGGTGTGCATCATCTCCACAGAGTCTATTCCAGCATAACAGCCCCTTCCCAAGGAATCCTCCTTCCTAACTAGGTTGAAAGATCTTTGAGAGTATGAAATAGAAGTCTTATTTGGTTTTAAATACCTTAAACTGGGGCAGTACAACATTTCTGTCACCTACCCTGAGGGTGGCAAGGAAACCCTGCATGACAGGGGTTTTCAAACTACAATCTCACTACGCAGCAGCTGAACTCAGGAGACTCTCAGGCAACCACAACACATTAATTACCTAACAGCAACTAAATTCCACCTGTCTTGGTTTTTGAAGACTTTGAGAAAGTGCCTAAATGTATATTTCCAAAATGTAAAAGCAGGTGAAGCTATGGAAGCTACGTGAAGTTTATAATGAATCTGTGGCCATGATCTGTAACAAAGTTCCATGCATGCATTTACTTTATCCCCTTCTTCCCTTCTGAAGCTCTTTTGTTCTTCAATGGCAGAGACTCAACATCACCATGATCCTGAACCAAAATTGGTCAGGTTTTGTAAGTCCTCTGATATGTGGATGCGGCACTTGGTGACAGGGGTGAAACTGGCAGTGCTGGGGGAGTGCTTGGACTCGATGACCTCAGAGGGCTTTTCTAACCTCAATGACTCTGTGATTAACTCGTGAAGGCTCTGACTCAAAGTAACAGCTGGAGGCTAAGAAACGAGATCCCAGGATTAACTGGGTCCAAACTGCATTCAACAGCTCCTTATGCCTCATCTGGCAGAGCAGGGCAGCTCTGCCACCAAACATCTGCTGGGGCACTGAGTCACTTCTAGTCATGGGTGACTCCCAACATCCCAGCTCCAGGCAGCCCAGAGCAACACAAAGCACATCCCACATGCCAAGGAAGGTTTTTGCAGAGCCCACACTGGGAGTGAGCACAGAGCTGCCACCCCAGAGGTTCAGAGGCACACACTGAACAAGAATGGGAGCATCCTCCACTGCTGCTCAGACTAACACAAAGCATTCTGCCTCCAAAGGATGATCATCTCCAACCTTTGGGAAGTTTGATTTCTCAGGGAACACACACTTGAAATTGCAGCAGTAAAGGTGAATGACAAAGAAAACTAAATATTTAAGCCTATTTTTCAAATTCAGTATCAACAAGAATCAATTCATGTTGTGCATGAAGACTTTCAAAGTGCACAGTAAACAAAGAGTGAACAATTCAGGAACTGGATGATCCTTGTGGATCCTTCCAACTAAGGATATTCCATGAAAACAATCATGTAGTCTCTGAATCTTTTATATCAGGCTTGTAAATGTTGCATCTGCCATTTAGATTTTCCAAAGCAAAGTTATCAAACTGAGACACCAAATTTGGACAACTGAAGTTCTTCTGGGCTTTGGGTTGGCTTTGCTTTGATTTTTATGTTGCTAAGAGTAACTCTCCTGTAGGAGTTCCCAAAAGTGAGTTACCTTGAGTCCTGAGTGATTCCCTTTCACCCCAGCCACCCATCATTTCAGGGAGCAGGTTATTAAGCCAGACAAGCTCAATGACTTACTGAGCACACCTCGTCACTCCCCCAGCCTAATTAACTCTGGAAGCTGCTTTCCCCATCCCCACACCCCAAATGCACACATAACTCATCATTCCTCCCATCCACCAAAGCAACAAAGATCAGAAACATCATCCATGAATGATTTCTGTAAATAAATATCCATATCTTTGTATTTATGTATCTACATCATGTGGTAGGAATGAAGTGTCTGAGAGCTGTAAATACCTTCTTGGAGCACATCTTTGAGGGTGATCCTCTCCCTGGAGATGGCTATGTCCTTCACTTTGGCTTTGGCCTCCATGAGAGTGACACTTTTCAGATCATTCTTCTCTATCCGTAATGTGGGATAACCTGAGGAGCCAGCAGAGCCAAACAATCCAACATAAATACCCTTGGAATGACAACAGGCAGAGCCAAACAATCCAGTATAAATACCCTTGGAATGACAACAGGCATAGGGCTCCACCTCTGACGTCCACACACCAGGGATCAGCACCATCTTAAATATATTATATATAAATTTTAAAATAATTAAGTATTTAGCAACAAAAAACACAAAAATAAGGGATCTGCAGGGAAAGAAATTACACAGGAATTCTCTGTAGTGTCACGCAAACAACTTTGATTATTAACTCTGGGTGAAGGAAACTCCTACACTGAAGGTGATCAACACTGTACTGCCCTCAGGAGGAAGAAACAGATTGCTGGAAAACTCAGAGCTGGGAAGATGCCTTACCCCAGCAGGACATTAACAAACTACCAGTGCCCTCTTCTGGCACTTCCAGACATTTGGATACTCCAGTAGAGTCAGAAAACCCGGAATATTTTTGTACATGTGTATGAATTATTAAAGAAATCTTGAGAATTATTCTGATAGTAGTTTCTTCAAAATTTAAATGTTACTGAAAGTAAAATGATGCAACTGTGGAATGCTTTTTTCACACATCCTACCTTTTCTCTTCTCTTAATTTTCACTATTCCCAGTGTTACTAGGGTGTCCCAAAGCAGGTAAGAGACACTGTGAAACAAGGGCTGTCCCCAGCAAACAGGTGCCACTTGGGCACAGTGGCCATCACACTGGGCAGGGTGAGGAGGGTTGAACCATCACCCTGGGCTTGGTCATCTGCCCATGGCCAGAGGATTCTGGGGACCAAATTCCAGCAACTGGAACTCAGCCAAATTAACCTGAGACACTTGGAAAGCCAAACAAAAAACCTGAGGTTGACAGGACATCAGCAGCTCAGCCTGAGCTGGGATGAGACATTGAGGGGCGGGAGTGTGTCCAGGGAAGGGAATGGAGCTGGGGAAGGGAATGGAGCACCAGGAGAGGCTGAGGGAGCTGGAAAGGGGCTCAGCCTGGAGCAAAGGAGGCTCAGGGGGGACCTTGTGGCTCTGCACAACTCCTGACAGGAGGGGACAGCTGGGGGTGGTCAGGCTCTGCTCCCAGGGAACAGGGACAGGAGGAGAGGGAACAGCCTTAACTTGCACCAGAAGAGGTTCAGAGTGGGCATGAAGGAAATTCCACTGCCCAAAGCGTTGTCCAGCCCTGGCACAGCTGCCCAGAGGTGGAGACCCCACCCCTGGAGGGAGTTAAAAGCTGTGTGGCACCTGGGGACATGGGTGGCCTTGGCAATGCTGTGAACTTGGTGATCTGGGCGGGCTTTTCCAACCTAAACGATTCTGTGATTCTAAGAGACAGAAAATAAAAGGGCTGGGGAGAGACTCAGGTGACAAGAGGGAAACCAGCTCTAGAATAATTTGCAGGGTAAGGCCTCTTCCAAACTCTGTGAGAAGGAATTGTTTTAACATTTCATATATTAAATTCTTACAAGCCTGTTTTTTATTAATGCTTATACCAAATACATTTTAAAGGCAACTCTTTGCAAGGAAAAGATGAACTCAGATCACAAGTAAGTTAGGTTTTTTGTCTTAGGGAGATACAGTACAACTTAGAAGTGAGCCAAATCTCTTCTAGAGGTGCAGTTCAACCTCAGGTAAAAACCTGCTTCTACACATGAGGAGGAAAAAAGGAGAGCACAGGAGGGCTGAGATGACTTTACTGCTGTGCTTTCTCATGATGGGACAGTCACTATCACCAAGTGCCATCAGAGGAAAATGGGAGACACTTTGGGGTCTTATTAGTTGGTTTTAAAAACACCCATGTGTGTCCCTATGCTGGCCACTTCCCTCCAGCTGGAACAGTCCCTTCCCTGGAGCAGGGCTGAATGGGATAGCCAGACAATAACTTGAGGAGTAAAAATTCCACAGGTAACAAATATGTTCATTAACAACAGAATTAACTCAGACACAGCTGAGAGCTCTTGGTCTGTTCAACATGGAGGAGACTGAAAGACCTGGTCCCAGTCTGCAGCTCCTCTCAAGGGACAGCTCTGAGCTCTTCTCTCTGTGACCAGGGACAGGAGGACCCCAGGGATCAGCTGGAGCAGTGTCAGGGGGGTTTAGGCTGGAGATCAGGGAAAGGTTTTTCCCCCAGAGGGTGCTGGGCACTGCCCAGGCTCCCCAGGGAATGGGCACAGCCCCAAGGCTGCCAGAGCTCCAGGAGAGTTTGGAAAACACTCCTATGGATGCACAGGGTGGGATTGTTGGGGTGTCTGTGCAGGGCCAGGGGTTGGACTGGATGATCCCTGTGTGTCCCTTCCAGCTGGGATATTCTGTGATTCTGTGGTATCAGTTACCAGGTCACTACCCAAACTGCTGCCACCCTTCCTTTCCTCTCACTGCTCTCTTCAGCTATTTTATATCATTTCAAGCAAAGCTGTAAGCAACAGGAGATAACAGGAATAACACAGCCACCAGGATTCATGCACATGGCATCACCTGCTTTAGGAACTGATCCCAGGGCTGGGGGGACACATCCTGCTCTCTCCTCTGCTTGGACTGCACAAGGCAGGCTCTTCCCAGTGTTAAAACAGATACTTCACAGCTACTGGTGAAGTCTGGCTGACTGCTCTGGGTGCAGGGGGAACAACCCAAGGCACAAACACAGCCTCATGCTCATATAACCACTCACATCCCCCCGAGCTCGCTCCTGACTATGGCGTGGCTGGGTAAAACACACTCTGTGTGAATTCAAGAAGCAAAGTGACAGAACCAGGTAATTATTCACGTCTTCTCTTGCATTTGCCACCAGAGCAGCGTGGCAGGAGGCTCTGTGCTTAGATTAACACTTACTGGTTACTGGGGTGGCGTTGTTGGGTGTGTCAGCCCGCAGGTACTGCGTGGTCTGCGTGGAGGGCTGCGACAGCCCCTGCGAGCTGCTGCTGTCACTGATGCTGTGGGGAAACAAAAATGCACATCAACATCACTGCCTGCCACTCCAACACATCCCAAATTAACCTGCCCAGGTCAAAAACAGGAGAGTTTCCAGGCAAGACTTGAAAAACTCTGCTCTTTTAAAGTTGTTCCCACATGAGAATGTACTTCAGGTGACTCAAAAATCTTGGCATTAAGCATGAACAGCTTCCTCCTATTTGCTTTCCAGAATTTGCTCTCTCTTCTGGTACTTATGTCCACTTTGGAATAATCAAAGTGACATAACATTCCTTGCCAGAACCACCCTGTCATACCAAGAACAACTATTACATCCCAGGAAACATTTGCACACATTTCTCTTGTGGCAGTGATGTCCCACTCAGACAAGGGCTCTATTTCACACCCTACCCCACTTTGTCACTCCCCTCCCTAAGGGTACCTGTTGCCCCTTCCAGCACCACCTAAAATGTGCTTTTTGAGATGCTTTCTTTGGGCAGAAGAACCCAAGAGCCCACAGAGTATCCATGAAACAGGTAAACCATGGTCTAAATCACAGCAGGCTCACTTCTGTCTTATTTTCACAGTCAAAACCCTAAAAGGGCTGTTGCAGCTGTAATGGACCAAAACCCTGTTAGCAGGTCAGATGGCAGGGCCAGAAGCTTCTTTGATGTCCTCCCCCTCCAAACACACACAAATGTCCCCCTCTTTGATCCAACTTCAAGTGGGTTTTCCACTGCTGACTGTATTGGGAGGACAAAGAGGAAACTGCTCTGGGATACAACCTCTGCTTTGCCAAATAATCAACGTTTAAGGTTTCTTGGGCTGCTGCTGAGCACTGGCCAAGCAGGGCCAGCCACCCCTGTAGGATTGTCAGACATGGCTGGTGATGCCCTCCAGGCCCACTGCTACCTTTGAAGCCAGGCCTCCTTTAAAAAACAGAAATCCAAGTCCACTCTTCCCCATTATAGCCCAACCATGGATGAACCCACTGAATTTTTAGTTTGGAACAGAATCTACTGAATCTCACAGTACAAACTTACTCATTTATAGCTGGCCTCAATCTCCCTCTGGAACTTTTTTTTTTTACAGTTATTCCCACTTCCAGGTGCAGGATTCCAGCACAGCATTTAGCACAAGCCTAAAAACCACAGATGCTGGTCTAGCTCCTCCCCTTTAACTTCCTTCAGAGTTTTTGAATGAATATTCTTTGGTGCTGGCAGCTTATTACTCCTTATTTGAACTGTTCCCACTATTGCATCCACAAGCTGCCTCAGTATGATCCACCCTCCAGGAAAGAGAGTCTTGGCATGGCCACCACATCAAACACCAAGGCATAACTTGCATTTCCTTTTCTTGCTCTGGCTGGAAACTCCTTTTGTAACCTGATCACCCACTAGCCCTGCGGATTCCTTTGGCTGGAGGCAAGTGTTATGAAGGAATTATTCTTTTAATGCCTGTTGCAAGATTGAAAAACTGCCTTTTGGGTTGGCTTCATTCTGGTTTTTAGGTTTAACTCACTTCCTGAGCTTCCTCACTTGCATATTCTGTCAGCTATTTGAACGATGCCTTCTTGCTTTAATGACTCCCATTATCCTGCTGTTGAGCCATGCCAGCTTTCCTTGGCACTTTTCCAGTGCCTTTGCTGTGAGGTTTGCAGATTTGCTGTGGACTTCCAATACAATGTTCCTAAATAATCCATGTGCAGCCTGTAAACTCGGCTTGAGCTTCCAGTTAACAACCCTGCTCGGTTTTATTTAGTTCTGGGGGTTGAAATTAAGAGCACCAGTGGGTTTTTCCAGGCTCTGTTGCTCCTGGGAGGTCGTTAACCCTAATGACATTGTCATATTCCATTCAGGAACCTTTCACAGAAACAGTTTGAGATTATTATCCACAATCAAGTCAGAAATTCTTGCTTCAAAACAAGCCCCACACCTCCTGATTTTCAGGCATGTTTTGCTTCTGTTACACCTCTGCTCTGGCACTGCCTGAGCAACAGCTTTTACAGAGTAGCACATCCAGGCCAGGCATCTTCAGGCTCAAAAAATAAGTCATCACATGGTGAAGAGCTAAACCCCAGGAGCTACACAAACTTCATAAAATCACACAATGGTCTGGGTTGGAAGAGACCTCAGAGATCATTCCAAACTCTTTCCACAGACAGGGAAAGTGCCCTGAATTTATCAGAATTTATGCAGCGATTCAGAGCAAATTGTTAACACCTGCAAAGCACAAAGGACTAACATCAGATGGATTTTTAGCTTTATCTCCACAGAAAGTCAGTTTGTTTTTTAGGATTTTGACTTTATATGTCCACAGAAATCCAATGCAATGCAGTAGAGGGGAGGATATCTGATCACACTGCTGGGCTGGACACCTCAACACCTCACTATCCCACACTATAAATGGAATGTTCTTCCTTTCTGAATTAAAGCAAGCTGCACACCCTTTAACACCTTCAGCTGAGTAAAACCCCTCCACCAGACAAGCAGGCACAAAGGAATTGAGGAAAGCTGATAAATTCATTGGGTTACAATCCAGAAACCACAACTGCTCAATGGAGTGGCACTGTTAAAGTCACAAGGGCTGAGGACATCAGGGGAGGGAAGGGCAGGGAGAAAACTGAAAAGAACAGATGAATGGATAAGGAGGAGGATGAAAAGATAAAGCTACTCCATGAGGCTTCAGGCAGCACAGAAGTAGCTCAAAACATCCTTTAGTTCAAGATATCCTTTCACAGGGGTGACCACCCACAGGCTGTTTTCCAAAGGATCCAGTTTCACACTGCCTGCTCCTGAACAGTTGCATCTGATGCAGGCTGTTCACACAGCCTCAGCCCACCTGCTTTTCCAGCCTCCCTTCTCCTCAGTGCTTAATCCCCACTCCAATGCCCTTGGACTCATGTTACAACTCCATTTTCCATGCATGTGCTATGTTTTTTCCTGACTGGAAATATATTTGAGAGAGCCCAGCACTGCCAGTTTTATAACCAAGCATTTGTAAAGCTCAGATGTACCCTAAGGCTGAACTGAACACCGGAAAATCAATCAAAGTAGGGAAAACTGAAATTCAGCCTCCTGCAGGTGTCAGTAAAACCCAAATGTTTTCATCCAATCCTGTAAAAGCATGGAATGGTTTGAGTGGGAAGGGACCTCAAAGCCCATCCAGTGCCATCCCTGACATGGATAAGGACACTTTCCACTGTCCCAGGTTGCTCCAAGCCCTGTCCAACCTGGCCTTGGACACTTCCAGGGATCCAGGGGCAGCCACAGCTTCTCTGGGCACCCTGTGCCAGGGCCTCACCACCCTCACAGGGAAGAATTTCTTCCCAATATCCCTAATATTGGGATATTCCCTAATATCCCCAATATTAGGATTTTCCCCTATTTCTTCCTAATATCTCTATTTTACCTAAGGTAAAATAAAGGTAAAAACTCTCTGGCAGTGGAAAGCCATTTCCCCTTGTCCTAGCATTCCAGGCCCTGATTCAGGAGCCCCTTTAGGCACTGAAAGGGGCTCTAAGGTCCCCCTGGAATCTTCTCTTCTCCAGTATCAACACCCTCAGCCTGCCTCCAGTGAGCCCAAATCAATTTTTCCTTCAACCCTGACAATCCCTGCAGATCTGATTCTGTCTGAATCTTCCCACTCCACACAAATATTCTGGCAAAACCTGAACAACCCTTCCTCCTCATGAACAGCAGAGCACCTGCAACTGCTGCCTTTCTGCAGCATAGCTCTCACCACAGCCCCACACAGGCAGCATCTGCTACAGCGTGGCACTGAGAGCAGAAATTGCAAACCACCACAGAGTGCTCATTTTGAGACTGAACTCCCACTAATCTGAGTAAATATGTCCCAAAACCACCCTGGGAGAGCTTGAGCACATACCTGTCATCCAATTCTATCCTCTTCATGCTGTGCAGGTGCAAGACAGCCAGGATGATTGCCACCAGGAATATCACAGCACAGCACACACCCACGCTGATATAGAACACCCGGGTCGAAGTGGTGGGAGCTGCATTTACAGGATCAACTGCAACAGATGTGGAAAGTTACTGAACCCCTCTCAAAAAAGGAGAAAATCCAACAAAAAACCCAACATTTGTTAGTTTGTTATGGCAACACAAGCAGAGGGGCTGGGGGCAGGGAGAGGCAGCAGCCTCAGCCATCCCAAATGTTCTACAAGGTATCCTGGAGAACAACTACCCTGGAAGAGAGTGAGAGGTAGAGAGAGCACTGAGCCCTTCTCAAAATGGAGAAAAACCAACAAAAAACCCCAAAGAAACATAATTTATTAGTTTGTTATGGCAACACAAGCAGAAGGGCTGGAGGCAGGGAGAGGCAGCAGCCTCAGCCATCCCAAATGTTGTATAAAGTATCCTGGAGAACAACTACCCTGGAAGAGACAGTGGGAGGTAAAGAGAGCACTGAGCACTCTTTCCCACTGCTTTCCAACAGTATTTTGGCAAAAATACTCCCATTTTGGGTATTATGGAGCTACAGTCAGCCAATGATATTTCCAGCCAGAAGAGGAGGAGGAAACTACCTCACTCTATCCCTTCAATAGTGATAAATTGAAACAGCAAACCAGACAGGTCCCAAGGTCAAGAAAATAGATCAGAGCCATGTACAGAAACCAGAGCCCCTAAGATGTGATATAAAAGTTGTTACAAGACTTGGAATAGGGTTTTTCCTCTTCACCAGCTAAAACAATTAATTACCAAAAACCCACTGCAATACTGGGTGTAGTACAGACTGCCTGGGGACTGTTTTCATGGGGAAAGCAGTGGCATCAAAGCACATTAAAAGTTTTTCAGTTTTTAAACCCCAAGTTGTACATTCAGGATTACTTACAGATAGCCTTGCTGCTGTTTTTATCAGCTGTTGGAGATTTGACTTCTGGTTCAAGCTCTAAAGAGATGAGAGAAAACCATTAAGTTTGGAGTACATTTATTATTGCAGCCCCAGCCCTTCACATTGTCTCGTGTATGGAAACACAGATCTGCTTTTCCAAAGGGAAGAGCTGATTCAAGGACTACATCAATCCCTCCATGTCCATTTAAATACCTAACCAGGCAGGAATAAAATCACACTGAAACACATGTTCAGGGAGGCAAAGCTTGAACCCACTGAATCCTTGTAAAACCCTGCAGCTTGTCCAAGGTCCAAAGAAGCACAAAGAAAGAAGAGGTGCAGAGAATGTGTTTGCTAAGGCACTAAACAAAGACCTCACAGAATCAGTTCCTACAGGAGAGAAAATCATTGCTGGGATGTTCAGTGAATCTTTTGGAGGAAATCCTGGCTCCAGTCTAATGTTGCTCACCCTAGGAAGGGTCAGAGATGCAACCACAGGCATTGTGCCTTCTCAGCTGATGCCAGTCAGGAGTCACAGAGTTAAAACAAAAGGATGGAAGAGGTGATGTCCATTTAAATACTCAAAAATATGCAAGTGAAGGCAGGAGGACAACACAGCTGGTGTGAGTAGCAGTCCTTTAGAAAGTGGGTAAATCCTCATTGAGCTTACTCAGAGTCTGGGTACCAAGAGGAGCAGTGCAAAGCTGGGGAATGCAGGAGATGCCTCCACATGGACCCTCCCCAGGATCTGCAGGCAGCAGAGGGAAACCCATGGATTTCTGCAGCTGCACAGGCACAGTCCCACTTGCACACCCCCCCTTCCTGCTCTCAGTTCTGTTCAACACAGCACAGCCCCTTCCCACTCCTTGTTAAGCCAGTGCAGCTTAGGAAAAAGTAATCCAAGGGAGGGAAAAATCAAAGAGTTTTTCTTTTTTTATGCCTTTTTTGAACTTGAGGAGGAGCTATCAGGAATGCCCTGAGCAAAACCACTAGCAAGTTCCTGCATATTCCTAACTTATGCATTAAATTCAATCAGAAAGCCCCATATGCTCTACACCCATCAATACACACCAAAAAAAGCCATTTTTTTGGTTTTATGAACCTGCAGAAATGAGATCTCTGTAAGGAGCACTTCTGATGGTTCAGGCAGTGGCTCTGCCTCATCCCCAGTGTGGTGTTTCTGGAAAGCTCCATCACACATGCACAGCTCAGTAAGCTGTGAATGCCTCAGCAGGGCTGACTTCCCCCACTTGGAGTATTTGAAAAAATACCCAGAAAAACATGAAAAAAAGGTAAAAATATCAACATTATCAGCCAGACGTCCATTTTACTAGAAGGAGATACATACTTTGAATTAAGAATGCTCTTCCTGAAGCCTAATGCAATGAGTACCCCAACATTATATGCTACAAGGCATGGTTGACTCTTCCATCCACACCTTCCCCAAGCTCATCCTTTGGTATTTATACTCAAGAAAAGTAATAAACCCCTCTTTGGAAAGACAGCTACTGTCCTCAAAGGCTCCAGGTAAGCTGAAAGAGGCAGAAGGAGCATGCAAAGAGAGAGGTGGCCATCCCCAAATATTGCCTAGGAGTGGAACACCACAGGCATTTTTAAGGAGGGCACAGCTCCTGGGATTCTCCAAAATAATCTTTTCCTGATGCCTATGAAAATACTAGAAAATCCTAGGAAAATTCTAGGAAGCAGTAACAGTAAACAGGAACAATCCAAGAATAAATTAGGCTTTCAGACTGCCAAGTGGTAACACAGAAGAGTCAACTAAGGATTTCCAAAATCTGGATTATTTCCCAAGATCATTTTGTACTTCACATCTAACAGACTAACACCTCCTACACTCACTAAACAGCCTATTTTATCACAATTTATAAACTAAGTAGATTTTCTTGGTAATTTTTAGGACAATTTGAATTCTCAGAATGTGGCAGTTTTGAGGGAACTGATTTCTTCTTTCCAAACAGAGAGAAAATGTTTTTTGCTACATATCTATTAAAAGGTCAGTCAGTGCAGTGGAACTCTTGGGGAAAGTTGGTTAAAGCAGAAGCTGATGAATGAACAGCAGTCCTCATTCCTCTCTGAAAAGCAGGATTTTACCTGGTTTCTTCCAATCCTCCCCAAAATTCACTGTGTTACTCCAGTGCTGGATCATACACCATCCCGCTCCCTTTTCCTATCACACTTAAACAGTAAAAAAACTTGAAAATATCTGAAACTTAATCTCTTACTCTTGTAGCACATTTTCCTTCGTTTGAAATTTAAAACTGTGATGTTTTTTGAGGAATTTATTGTTAAGTTGAGCTGCATCAGTATTGTGACGTCGGAGTCAAGTCTGCCGGTGCAGGAGAGTTCAACACGGAACACTGTGAACACAACACAGGGGTTACAGGGGAGTGGGGCACTCTCAGACTCTGAAACAACATTTAAATAAAGGCCTTTTGAGATTATGTTTATGAAGCACATTATAGACATCATAAATTATCAGATTATAAAGAACTCAATACTAAGAAATGCTATTTTAGTCTTCACGCCTCATCACTTCAGCTATTAGAGCATTAAAGGACATGGATTTTAAATTCATTTTTGTCAGTTTTATTAAGTGTTCACAGATCACTAAAACTGCATTTGTGGCTAAATGACCATGATTCATCCATCAGTTGGATGGGGGTGGGAATTTACCTGAGAGGGTGCGAGGAACTTCTCCTTGTAGAGAAATGTTGGCCTGGGGCAGAGCCATAGCCATGGGATCATGGACCTGAAATCCCAGTTTATACTCAACCTGTAACAACAGTTGGGAGAGAGAAAACATATCAGAAGTCTGTCCTGGAGTATAAAGAAACACAATATCCCTTTTCATAATTCTTCTTGAAAATAAAAACTCATACATTTTTTTCAAGGAGTGCTGGTAATTTTAGGCATCGACAGTGAAGTTTTAGTTTCAAGACTTTTGTGAGAGTTCAAATGAAGAAAGCCAAAACAGAAGCTACTCTTGAAATCATTCCTTAAAATATAGGGTAGAATTCAGAATGCTTGTATTAAAAAAATTCCCCTACAAACTTCACTCAATTATACTTTTAAACTTGTTCAAAGCTGCTAAAATTCAAAAAATTCCCCCTCCCACAGTCAGTTTAACAAACAAAATTGCTTTGAAATAGTTTATTCAACTATAGTCAAGATTTTGTTTCCACTTAAGAAGCCGACTCTGCAAACATTCATTCAAAAAAAAGTACAAGACCTACTCTAAGTCATGAGCTCCTCTTGGAAATTCATCCTACCCCTCCACTCTCAGCTGAATTATTTGATTTGTGCCAATAGTTGGTTCTTCCCCTTTTCTAAAAACATGATATGGTTCATTTCTGTTATCAATTTGTTTTCCAGTCAAGATGCTAAGGGAAGAGACACAACCCCATTTCTGAGCTCCTCCAAGTTGCACTACACCAAGTTAGAGAGGAAGATGCTGAGGGATGGAACCCCAGGAATGGGAAGCTCCAAAATTCCTTCTCAGAATTCCCAGCCAGGCCCAAGGAAACACAGGGCAGGGCCAGCAATGCAGGGAGCCTGGGCTGAGCTGTGACAAGGGAACTCCTCTCAAAGACAAGTGACTGAACTGCCACTGTGCATGTGGAATATGGCATCAGGGCTGGCTGGCACTCAACCCAAATCCACCCAAAAGTGACTCCTCTTAACAAGTTACACCTCAAAAGGAAGAACAACGGCAGGAGGAACCTTCAGGACCCGCACTGGGGGAGTTGTTTAATACTACTGCTCCTGCTGCAGCCTTTCCTACTTGAGGGCAGAAGAAGAACCATCAGTCAAGTTTAAAAGAACAGAATGAACATCTGGCAGAGACTAAACAGATCATTTCATATATGAAAATAAATTGTTAAGTAACTGGAAATGTTTCAGAATGTAAGAGCATACGCAATCTCTCTGACAGCTGCTGCTGCATGCTCCAGGCACAGTGATTAAGTGACATAAAAAGCATTTCCATTTAATCAGGGCTCAGTAATAACACACTGGATACTGCTTTTATAGACTCTCCTTGTCTCCAAGCATATGTTTCTAGAAATCTCTACAACAATTGCTCTACATATGATTTCCAGAGGCTCCAGTTCATGGCTGCCCTTCTGCGTGTCCAGTGCACCAAGGGAAGAGATTCCACAGCCAGTGACTTGTATCATGGACCTTGCCAGGAGCAAGAAGTATAAAATACTTTGAAATAAGTGCTTCAGCTTTCTAAAATAAGGAATAGCTTGGATGTATGCCATCTTAACTTATTGCCTGCAGTCATATAAATAAGTATTTTGCACCTTGCATATGGTAATTTTTGCAGAGAAAAAAGCCATTAACTGATAGCAGTGGGTATTCACCATGCAGAACAGCTCATGTCTCAAGTACCCAGAGCAGAAGTCATGGCTGCTCACCTTGGATTTGGCATGCCAGGTGAAGTGGAGATTGTTGGTCTCGCTGGGGATCAGGAGATTGAAGGACAAGGCATAGTGATTAACCACATCATTCCTCACGTAAGACAACTCTGCATCCAGACCTGTAAGAAGAAAGAGAAGAGTAAGACAGGGAAGAACAGGACCAAACACATTGGAACAAGCAACTTTCAGGACCAGCAGCTCCACTTAGATCTGCATGTTTAAGCAAACACTTCCTTCAGTCCATAAATTCCAAGGCAGGTTTGGAGACCAAGGCTCACCGCCAGCAGCTTCACAGAGTGCTCCAAAACCTTTCAGAGCAATCACTTCAGAGAGGTGCCACAGCCTGAGGAACAGGTAAAAGCTGGAATGTAATGGAAGGAAACACAACTTTCCACACAAACATCCAGGAGAGTCATTACAGGCTCTCCTGAACATCCCCTGTTCTGCTTCTGGGAATCACAGCTCGTTTTATTTACAACTGTGCTCACTCAAACCAAACTGCTCTGGATTATCAGTTGGTTAATCACAGGTAATTCCTTCTGGAATAGCTCATTTCTTGAGCCTGAGACACCTAGGCAGTGTGGAATTAGCTTCAAGGTAATTAGAACACAGAATCACAGAATGGTTTGGATTTAAATCCCCTGCCATGGGCAGGGACACCTTCCACTGTCCCAGGTTGCTCCAAGCCCCATCCAGCCTGGCCTTGGACACTTCCAGGGATCCAGGGGCAGCCACAGCTGCTCTGGGCACCCTGTGCCAGGGCCTCAGCACCCTCACAGGGAAGAATTTCTTCCTAATATCTAATCTAAATCTTTTATAGTCTAAAACTATTCTCCCTTGTCCTATCACTGTCTGCTTGTGTAAAAGGTGAGTCCTCCTCATACAAAGTGAGAGGTGGCATTTGTACACCCAGCAATACCAACATTTTGTGCCAACTCTTTGGTCCCTGAACATTTAAGTACACCTAGAGACCTGGAAGCCCCACAAGCTACTCATGTCAGGGCACTAAGGTGCATTTCCCCCCATAAGACACAGCCTGTGATATTACAAACACTGCAGCTGCTGTTACTTTTTGTGGCACACGACCCAAGGTCACACTGAACACAGGGCAGGACGCTGCAGCTTGTCCTGGGTGTCAATAGCAATTAGTGGTAGGGGAAGCACTGCTTCCCTGCAGGGGTAAAATTAATCCCAGCTCCATATCCTCAGGACAAAACCACAGTGGATTTGCAGCCAGCACCATTTGGCCTTGTCTCATCCTCCAGTGCTCCCAGTTTAATGCTATCAAGGCTCTTGGACATGCCAGGAGAACAATGGGGTAAATCAGACATTGAATATTCCACACTGAGAGAACAGAGCTCAAATAGTCACAGTACAAATGGGGATGGATGGAGATAGCAGATTCTGGGATGCCTCCTCATGGCCTGCCAGTACCTAAAGGGGGCTTTTAAAAAACAGAAAGACATTTTTCAAAGTGAGACAGTGACAGGATAACGGGGAATGGTTTTAAACTAAAAGAGGAAAGATTTAGATAGGATATTAAGAAAAAATTCTTTCCTGTGAGGGTGGTGAGGCCCTGGCACAGGCTGCCCAGAGAAGCTGTGGCTGTCCTAACTCTGGAAGTGTTCCAGGCCAGGCTGGACAGGGCTTGGAGCAACCTGGGATAGTGGAAAGTGTCCTTACCCATGGCAGGGGGTGCAACTGGATGAGCTTTTTCCAACCTAAACCATTCTGTGATTCCATGAATTTTTTTTATGGCTAGAAAGTCAAGAATATTGGAGAGGCTATGACTTCAAGATGACAGCATTTAAGGCATCTTGAAATCATTTCAAGAATCCAGGGAATCATGAAAGGATGGCTTTTCTTAAGAAATTGGGGAAAAATAAATCCAAGCCAATCATTGAACTGTGTAGATAAGCTGCATTTGATAAAAGGAAGCATCAGCTCAAAAGAAGTAATTCTTCCTGTTTAGTGCAAAAACTGGGTACAGATCAGTACAAAGTAACATTTTCTCTTATTTAAGAATTTGATTTAATCCACCTTGTTTCCACAAGTACAAAAAAAGCAGGCAAGATGTTCCTCTTCATTCTTGTTGTTGTTAACCACTTTTATTCCCTGCTGGCTCATCAGGGTCCCAAAACTTGACCAAACCCCCACAGTTTAATCACAGGTACTGGGGGTGGCGAGGGGGAGAACCCCAAAGACTGGATGCATGACATGAATCAAGATAATGGAGTAATCCCAGGGAGAAATGATCTCACATGAGATGTTGAGCAGAAAAAGATGCAGGTGCTGCTCTAAGTGTTTAATGTAAACACCCTGAGACAGTTCTTGTACACACAGTCCCTATTTCCACTTAAAAATAAATGGGAAATGCAAAAACATATCCACCAGCAAAAGAGGGAGGAGGGGGAAGCCCACACAGCCCCAGAAACAAAACTGAATTTTGAAAACGCATAAAAGCAACAGCAAACTGCAAAAATCCCTGCCTGGATCATTCTTACATGTCTACATGTTTACACATGAAACCCAACTCAGAGTAAGTAAACACAGAAGGAGTGTGGAGAAGAGCTCACAACTATCAGACACCTGGCATTAGATCCAACCAAGATGGGAAGGTTTAAAGGCAGAATTTTCATTCAAATGAATGCCATTAAGTACAAATCATTTTTAAAATTAGGGAAACAATGTGAAACAATGCAGTTGGAACAAGGAAGCTGCCTCTGGAATAAAGAAAAGCTTCTCCTGTTGATAAATGGTCCCAGCAACCAGAGGTTCACAGAAACATGTCAGAATTTCAGGAGGATACTCCTTGGTTTAATAGAAACTTTGTAGAGAAACTGATCACTGTAATCAAATGGGTACACAGCAATAAAATTGCCTATTGCAAAGCCCAGCTTCGTAAGAGTAATATAAAATGCAATCCTAACTGAAGCTGTCAGAAGCATCTTGATGTGTAATACCATTCAAAGGTATACAAAACCAATTTACCCTACAGAAAATCAAACCTCTAAGCTTTAATAGTGGTACAACACTGAGTAATTTCACTTTATAGGGCATCAATGTTTTGTGCCTGTACTGTCAGAAAAAGCTCCACACTAACAGGAGAAAATAATTATATTAATTTCACAAGCAAAATGTAAGAGCTTCATGAACATCAATGCTGTGCTGCATTCAAAATATTATGCTTCAAGACTGGCATAGAAAAATAATTCCAGAGGTTTTGTACTACAGCTCGGAATTCCTAAAAAAAGGCAGAAGATTGTCTGGCTCAGAGTCCTGTTCCCATCAGGGAGTTAAAGAAACTGCCTAGGAAAGGACTCAAACCAAAGGACACAGTGACACTTTACCAGCAGATCCTCTGTGCTCCCAGTGTTCGTGGTCACAAACTTCAGGAAGTTCCTCAAAAAGGCTGGAGTGGGACCTTTTAGAAGGGGCTGGAGTGCCAGGACAAGGGGGAATGGCTTCCCACTGCCAGAGGGCAGAGTTAGATAGGATATTGGGAAGGAATTGTTCCCTTAGAGAGAGGTGAGGCCCTGGCACAGGTTACCCAGAGAAGCTGTGGCTGCCCCATCCCTGGAAGTGTCCAAGGCCAGGCTGGACAGGGCTTGGAGCACCCTGGGTTAGTGCAATGCTGTCTCTGCCCATGGCAGGGCGTGGGACTGGATGGGCTTTAAGGTCCCTTCCAACCCAAACCTTTCCATGACTCTGTGATTAAACTCACAGGCAGTATCTCCCAATCTCTTCTCACTAGATCGTTTTTCTCCTAGGAATCTGGGTCAATGTTTTCTCCAAGCCTGGAAACAGATGGATACACCCTTGGGAAATGTCAGTGTTTCAATACAGTACAGTAATTTCCCCTTTTAAGCTTATCAATGATTAAAACATTTCCCCTCTAGTACATCTTTTCCCATCAGTGAAATCAGACAAAATTCCTTTTCCCATGCACAGCTAAGAACCAGGGTCCTCCCCAGAAAAGCAAGCTCCCATCTCCCCACCTCCAATTCACCACAGGACAGATCTGCTTCCAGATCATCCTTCCATTTCTAATTTTTCATCCCCTCACTACCTCCCCACCTCAATCCTGAATTCCCCAAGCACTCTGTCTGTATAATTTATCTCAATCAGACCAGCAAAACACACAGAACTTTGCAGCTGAACCTGCCAGTGAGAAAAAGCCCCAGCCTGTGCTGCAGGCAGGCAGCCAGGCAGGCAGCCAGGCAGGCAAGTGTGTTCTGCAGGCACAGGGGAGCCCAGGACTGATCCTGGGAGCTGCAGCACATCCCAGCCCTTGGGGAAGGCACTGGGAAGGCACAGCCAGGTCAGGAATCACACAGGGCACTGCAAAGAACAGCAGCGAGAGCCAGAGCTGTGGTTCACTGATGGGGTGTGGGATCTGAGTCTCACCGTGACAGCTGAACTCAGAACTGCTTTGATTCTGCATTTCCCCCTTTTCCTTCAGACTTGCAAACTCACACATGCCTGGCAACATTCCTTATTTAAGCCTTCAGCAAGCCAAGTGCAAGGAGTCAAGCTGAGACTATGCAGGGAGAGAAAACAAGTGGGGGAACACTCCTCAGTGAGTTTAACTCCCTGGATTAGTGAGGATGCCCAGGAGCATCCCACACTGAGGGTGAGACTGCAGCAGCACTTAGATGGAGCTTACACTGAAACAGCCCTGTGACTTCATCAGATGCTGTAAGGTTTTTCCAAAGCGTGCTTTGGACACAGGTAACTTGGAAAAATGGGCATCAAATGAAGCAGGTCACTGCCAATACACAGCCTCAAACAGAAACCTCTATGTTTCAGTTTTTTAGTGTAAATCTCTTCCAAACTCAGCAGCAGCATAAGGTGCACCAGCTGAGGTAGCAGGCTGCAGAGGAAAAGAGAAACAAGTTCTAGTTTCTCACTTGTTTCAGATTTCAAGAATGTTCAGTTAACTACTAAACCTAACCCTCCTTACTGATGGGTGAGGGGAGGGAAATGAGAAAATGTAATTCTGCAAGATGCTGGGTTCCTCTGAAGGTGCTCAATTCTTCCACTATGTAAGGCAAATCCAAGATGGATTTAATGTTTTGTGTCCTAAATGGAATAATAAAAGGAGCAAACAGGTGGGTCTAAGAGGAAAACACAGATGCAACACAAACAACTACAGGAAATTGGCAGGTCCTCAATCATTTTCTAGGCAAAGTGGCAAAACATAAAGAAAGGGGTAGAGAGCCCTACAAAGAAATATCACAAAACACAGAGGAGGAAAAGCAGCTTCTGTTGGTTTAAGCAGAATATTGGTGATCAATTCTGACCAGTTTAAAAGCTGGGCTGCAGCTTTGCTTTGGCAAAGCTCCCTAAACAAGTCCATATGCAGACAAGGTACAGCACAGAAGGATCTGGTTTCTCCTTACTTGGACTTGACTAACCTACACCAACACACATGAAATCAGTTCAGAGCAATGCTCTGCTGGATTTCGAGGCAAAACCACCGACCTTTCACCCACGCAACTTCTAAATCTCGTTATTAACTTCCACATCTTTGTACCTTGGGCACAGACTTGAAAGAATAAATTAAAGTTGAAGGCAAACAAAAAGGTAAATTTAAGCAGCAGCACAGAGAAAGTCTGTCATTCTTTGCACTGTTTAACATAACAAAGCATCTGGAGAAACTCAGAAAGGAAGGGGAGAGGCCAACTTTCATTCCTAGATGCCAAAGATGCTGGGCGGCCCTTGTGTTCATGACAAAATTGAATCATGTCAGTCTAGCAGCCTAACAAAACACTTCTTTTCAAACGCCCCTGTGCAAATGCAGTCTAGCTTCAACTCTTTCTTTTTTTTTCATTTTAAGCACAATATAAAAAAGAACCTTGCCTCTGCCACCATGGGAAAATTGGGTTTTATTTTTATGAAGAAAATATATCCTGCAATATGCATCAGTACTTACATGTTCTTAAAGATCATAGCAGGGTTTAGGAATCTCTTACCTGAGGTTGCACTTTCTTACTAAATCATTTGAAATCTCCATAACATAATTCTGGCAGATTTGTCTTAAATGGGGAGATACAAAATGAGTGTGCAATGCATGAGTTTCCTGAGTGTGCAGTGCAAGAGTTTCCTATTATTTTTGCTGCTTTGCAAAAAGCAGCATTTCATTAAAAGTAGTCTGGTAACAATAGCTGACAATTTTCTGTCCAGTGGCTCCCCAGCAGAGAAATGACTGAAATTGGGGGTTGTTTTCTTAATGTTTTAGTCTGTAATTTAAAATAGTTTCTTCATCAGCAGCTAAGAAATCTCTGCAGTGTGACATCAAACCACCACAGCCCACCCAGAGCAGAGCCACTCCTGATCCTGACTCACAGCCACTGAAACCAATTAAAGGCAAGATTTACCCAGTTCAGTGAGTTATGATCTCTATATAAATATTTTATTTGTTCTATTATGTACTCCAGAGAATGAGGCCTCTGCTTCTGAGCTGCTCATCTGGGTCAGTCCTCTGGCCACAGCAGAAGTTTCCATGCCAGGATGAACACTCATGTGAGAGAGTACAAACCCCAAGATTCCACCCCCCTCCCAAGCCTGCTCTTCCCACTCCACAAACACACTGGATTCTCCCAGCACTGGATAACCTACCTTGCTGAAAAAGACAGCTTCTTTTTACTTCAATTTTCCTTTCATTTAAAGCGCACCCTAAGTCTGAAACACTGACTTGAAATGCTAAACTTTGCTTGTTTTGCAGCAGGTTCTGCAAATGTCCACTGGAAAATACAGCCCAAACAGAAGGAAATGTGACTGTAGAATTAAAAATCAGCTCTTGACTACTGAAAATTCCTTTTATTTTTTACAGGGTAGAAAGAACACATTTCCAGAACAAGCCTTATTAGTTTGAATGTACTTAATTAATTCAGCAATCAGCTTTGCCCAAGGCTGAAACTACAGCTGGGAGTTCAAACATAGAAGGAAAAAATGCAAACTGATCCACACAGATTGATTTAGTTTAGAAAACAGCAAACTACTGGGAATGCAATACTAAGCCTCTGAAAATACTGACACACAAAAAACTACTTACATCATATTTGTGCATATCCAGTGTATACAATAATAAAGTGAATTTTGCTTTAATAAAACAAGTAACTGACCACAGGCTTCCACCTGCATTTTTACTTAAGCTTTCCACATAGCTACAGTCTGTCACTTGAAGCTGTTGGGCAGGATTTTGGGCTGAAATACTTGTTTTTAAACACCTTACACGTTGGGAGTCGGTGGAAAAGATGACTGATGAAAAATAAAACAGGGCAAAAACAAGTTAAACCTTCAGCAACGTGGAGATGATGAAGAAGCAGCTTTTCAGTCTCCTAAAACAGCACCAGGGACTGTCAAAGGATGGTGATCAGGTCAAGCCAAAAGATAAAGCTGCAGCACAAACCTAGCAATACTCACACCTCTGCAAGCTCATCCAAGGAGCAGCAGCAGAGGGAACACGGGCTGTGGTTACTTGTGACCTGGGCAGAGTTAACTTCTCATGAACTGGAGGGGGAATACAACGTGCAAGGCGTTCAATGTGAGGAAATACCCAACATAACTTCAAGGCAATTAATGCACCCTTGAAAACCGACCAAGACTCCCCGGCAGGAAATCTTAGCAGGAAGCTTCCCAACATCCAGCAAATGGGAGAAAAACTCTTCCCTGAGAGCTCTCATTAAGTCCTTGTGAATCTTCACAGGCAGTTCACCCCTAATTCACCTCACTGACACTGTTAAATACAATTTGCAAATTCAACACCTCAGGCAAATGGGATTTTTTTTCCACTGAAAGCCCTTTTGGAAAGTCAGAGGGAGGACTTCACTTCCACAGGAAGAAGCTCCCCTAGGAGATGCCACCTGCTGAAGCACAATCAATATTTAACTCCATCCATACTAAACAGAAGATATTTATTGTTCCTAGGACCCACCTGCTTACCCTTTGTCGCTGAACAGCAACAACTACATTTCAACCACCTGCTTGTTCTTCTCACCTTCACCTAAAAAAGAAAAATCTCCACTTTTCTGCTAGATAGGATATACAAATCTCTGTAGAAACAGTTAAATGACCCTTCTTAATTGTGGGGGGAACCTAAACCAAAACCATATATCTCACCTCACAGCAAAATGCAAGTGGACTCTGCTCCTGAGAACACCTTTCTAAATAAAATTTGGCCATTGCAGGAAAAAAAAAAGAAAACCTAGAAAACTCACCAGAACAGCAGCCATGTTGCTGTTAATAGGGCAGGATGGTGCCCATGAGTTACCTGAAGCACCAATTCCAAAGGAAAAATGCAGCAGAGATGCACAAAATGGACACTTGAAGGCAGAGGAAAATTAGTGGCAAGGATTTACACACAGGGCAAGGGGAAATGAGACAAGTGGGAATAGGAATGGCACAGATACAGGGTTGGAAGCAACTGAAAGGAAACTCAGTAATACAAAAAATAAATCTAACTTCAGGGAAAAACAGAAAAGAACTTTATTCTTAGGTGTACTTATGAAATAAAAATTGAACTTAGCAGCTATGGCAAATCTCATAATTACTGTAATATGAAGTTTGATACTCTTTTTGAATTACAATGAAAGCAAACAATGAAAATAGAAAAAAAGGTTCCCTTCTCATGAACTGCAGCTGCCAAGAGCATAACCCTCAAAATCAAACCTCTGATCAAATGCTCAGTAGTGCCCCAAAGTTTTGGAAGGGAGCTGCTGTCACCTTCCCAGCTAAAACACCACCACAGAGGTATGGCAGGTGTCATCTGGGCTTGTGAATTACATGTGTTTGTGGTGTTTCAGTGTCACCTGCCGAGAGAAACTGTGCCATTGTATTTTTATTTCATTTAGTTATAGCAATGCACCCACATGTTGATGAAGTTATCCCTGCAGACAAGACCCAAAGTCACCTCCAGAACAGTGTCTGGGCCAGTGCCATGGCTATTCCAGTAATGAGTACCTGACAGAGTACAAATAAATTTAATATTCATTAGGAAGAACAGACACACTCCCTCCCTCAGTGCATCATGTGGGAAATGGATTTATATAAAATATTTAAAATTTGAAAATTCATATAGTGTGTATTTGTATGCAAATTTTGAGACAAGAAATGTTGATTTAGAAATGTGATGGAAAAGGATAAATATTGTTGAGAGAGGAATAGAATTAGAAATAGGTTTTAAAAAGTGGTTTTGTAAAAAACATTAGATCTTTTAGAGAAATAGAACTATAAAAGATATTGTAGTAGGATTTATGAGAGGTAATTTGAGATTATAATTTTAAGGTATTTGTGGTATAGTGTGGTAAAAGTATAGGTTAAGAAATGTTTACAGTGCATTGTAATTAAGAAATAGCTGGGTTTTGATTGTAATGGTGTGAATTGTAACGTTTGTATTGTTTTCTTTTTTATATGACACTGAAAATGGAATAAAAGTTTCTAAAACACCAAAAAAACCCACTTCAGATCCCTCAGCTTTGAAGTCTGTACTCCTGGTTTTGTGCCTGACAGGATTGCTGAAGGGATGATGGACTGTCCACACCTTTTTGAGATGCTTTGAACACTTTCATCAGAGTGACACGGATTGTTTAACAAAAAACCAAATTCTAAACAAACCAAGCCAGGTCTGTTCATTCCTGTGGCCATCTCTAAACCTACAGAGCTTAGTATTTTTTTCTTTTATTAGGAATTATTCTGCAAGGCCATCAGCTTATTTCATAAAGGCCCAAACAGGTTGGAGAGGATAACCATCATTAGTTTATTAGTCTGCTCTATCATTCCAAGCTGCAGCTCCCATGCCTGTGCTCCTGCTCTGCTCTTTCCCAAGCAGCGTGCTGAAATCAATATACTGGTTAATTTAATTACAGCTATTCAACACCCAGTAAGTGGCAGGGAAATTCTAAAGCATCACATTAGTTTCATGCTGCTGCTTCTGCTCCCAGCTCTCCGGAGCAGTCAGTGCAAATATGTGAGTTATCCGCTTGAGAGAAGGACAAAGGCAGCGATGGAAGAGGAATAATGCCTTTGAAGCCTCTGCCATCGAGCCCTTTGTGCCACCACAAGGCATTTGCAGAGAGTGTTAGCATTCATCCCGACATGGGAGCTGCTGGTGCTGCTGCCATTCTGGGGGGAAAAGGGAAAAGAGCTCAATTCAACAGGCACAACTCATTAAATGCACTTCAGCCTGTACTCCCTGCTCTCACAGCTGAGACCTCGAGTAGGATTCAATCCTGCACACTAAAGTACAGAGGAGTAACTCTGACTCCAAGTAGAAGCCTCCACAATATTCCAGTCTGGAGAGTTTCAGGTAGGAATTAGTCATCAAGTCATTTCACTAGAGCTCAGCACAACCCTGAATCAACACATTTGGAATTTGTCTCATTAATTCAGCTTTTCCAGTATCCAAACACAACCGTGAATAGCAGGAGGGGAGGAGAAAAACACGAGGCTTCATGGTTTAAAATACCCAGAGTGTACAGTACAGCTGCCTGCACAGCTCCCACTCTCAGGAAAACACCACCCTGGGATTTTGTGTGCCTGTGAACATGATCCCTATCTCCTTTATTTCCCTCTGCGCAGGGCAGGTGGTGTTTAGGAGCAGTTTCGGTCCCTGCCTTCCTCTCAGTATCCTGAGCCTTTCTTGCTGGCTTTTCTCCTGCATGCACGGAGCTGTGCCTCCATTTCCTCTCTTTCGTTTCCATTCTGTCTGTGCACTGGAGGGAGAAAGAGACCAAACAATCAGCAGTGATAAATAGGATGCTGCCAAACAGAATGCAGGTGTAAAGTCACAGGAGTGAGAAATGCAGCCTCGGGAATTTTTCCCCTCATCACCACCAGGACAGCCTTCAGAGGTCAGATTTCTTCCAAGTCCCTGACACACAAATGTTACAAGAGCCACAAACATTTATCACTAGACAGACCTTGGCCTCGGGGGAGCTGAAATGGCTGTTTCCTCCCAGGCCTGAGCACAGACAGAGCTGCACCAGGCAGCCCAGCTGCACTCCACCCCTGCAGTCCCCCCTGAACACCAATTTCCAGAAGGAAAGGATTCTTCTCCAGGCAGGATTCAGACAGAGCCCCCAGCACTGTAAATCCCAACAAAACAGCTGATGTGGTAAAGCAGGATTCAGAAATCAACCACCCATCTCAGCAATGCTGAGCAGATTAACACACACAAGGCCTGAAGTTTATTTCAGACTTCTGCCTCAGTGGCATCACAGAATATGGTTTCAAAGCAATCCTAACCCAGCCCAGAGGCTGCCTCCTCTAGGAGGAAGGCCTTACACTGGCTATTCAAGCTTCTAGAAGCTTATTCTTCTGCAGGTTTGCAAGTATTACCAATATGTGGATTATACAAGTGGATTATACAATTTCACACATCCCCAAAGAAATGGTGGTGCACTGTTATTACAAGTGTGCAAGCTAAAGGGGAGGTAACAGAATGGAAGGGGACAGAGGAGCCCCAACTGCAGCTGGTCTCAGAAACCTCAATATGGATGTGAACCATGGCACTGGGTCAATCAGACCAACAGGCACCATGGAAGGCTCCAGAAGAAACACACGTAAATCAGACAGACACCCAGGCACAATGGGAGGCTCTAGAATGAACACAGGTAAATCAGACAGACAGACACCCAGGCACAATGGGAGGCTCTAGAAGGAACACAGGTATATCAGACAGACAGACACCCAGGCACAATGGGAGGCTCTAGAATGAACACAGGTAAATCAGACAGACAGACACCCAGGCACAATGGGAGGCTCTAGAAGGAACACAGGTAAATCAGACAGACAGACACCCAGGCACAATGGGAGGCTCCAGAAGGAACACAGGTAAATCAGACAGACAGACACCCAGGCACAATGGGAGGCTCTAGAATGAACACAGGTAAATCAGACAGACAGACACCCAGGCACAATGGGAGGCTCTAGAAGGAACACAGGTAAATCAGACAGACAGACACCCAGGCACAATGGGAGGCTCCAGAAGGAACACAGGTAAATCAGACAGACAGACACCCAGGCACAATGGGAGGCTCCAGAAGGAACACAGGCTGCTGCAGGGAACTTGTCCCAACCTGCTGCTGCTGCACAGCCCTGAACATCTGCCTGTCCCCAGCCCCACAGCTCCAGAGCAGGGTGGGTACAACCCACCCACAATCCCAAACGCACCGTACTGCACACCCATCACAGACTGTCAGTGGGCTAAAGGACTATACAGAGCAAAGTAACAGAATTATTATCCTAAAAACAGCACCTGCATTTCACTGGATATATCAGAACATTTTGTGCAGTTTAGTTTTGTTTCAGTGTGTGCTGTCTGCCAGGATTAGAAGTGCACTTTCCATCCAGGTGTGCACCTGTATAAATCTTCCCTTTCTACTGGCGCCATGAACTGGGATTTTGTACTCCTGGAAAGACAGGCATGTGGAACACTGGAAAAGTACAGCCTGCAAAAAGCTTCTGTTCTTCAAAGCCAAGCACTTAAAAGCTATGAAATGAAGATTTCAGAACACATATCAAGAGAACCTGACCCTGAACTGTAACTCTTGTACCACACACACATCTGCTTCTATACCTTGGGGTACATCTGCTCCTTGGGGGACATCTCCTTCATCCTCCTGCAACCTTAGAGGCTTTTGCTGCATTTTTTCCAGTACCTGTGAGTTCCCCAACTCCCATGGAAAATGAACTTGGGTGCTGCTAACAACTCTCACTGAGAGCACAGCACTGACTGGCTGGTGGTGCTCCAGGCTGTGATTCTGTCCAAGCAGGCTGAGTGGGATTTTAACAAGGCCCTGAAGCTTTTCAAAATCACAAAGAATACACACTTTCAGCTCCCTTTCATAACAACCAGGCAACAAAGGAACAAGAGGATTCCCAGCCACTATAGACGCTGTGCAAGTACCATCAAGCACTTTTGATGGGAACTCCTGTCTGTGGCCAACTCCCCAAAACAATGACATCAACAAAGATGTTTCACAGCATAAAATGAAGACAATTAACATCATCTGCTGCAATAAGATGATGCTTAGACTCCATTTCTAACATAAAAATTGCACTTGGCCTCTAATTTCCCAGGATTCTGCTCAGCTCTGGTGAAGGCACACCTGGAGCTTCCCAAGAGAAGAGCCACAGAACTACAAGAGAGGGCTCAGTGAAGGACCACAAAGAGGATTAAAGGAACTGCAACACCTCTACCATGAGAAGACACTGAGAAAGCTGTGGAGAGCTGGCTCAGGGGGATCTCATCGATGTATGTAAATATTCAAAGGTGTGTGCAGAGAGAAGGAAGCAGGTTCTTCCCACCTGATCCAAAAATCAGGCACAAACACAGGAGGGTCAGCCTAAGCAGCAAGAAAAATTCATACAGAGAGGGTGACTGAGCACTGGCACAGGCTGCCCACAGAGGTGGTGAAATCTCCATCCCCTAAGATGTTCAAAAGCTCCTGGATGTGGTGCTGGACAAGCAGCTCTGGGTGGCCCAGTTTGGGCAAGGGGTGGGACCAGATGACCTCCAGAGGTCCCTGCCAACCTCAACCACCCTGTGAGTCACCACCTCAATTTACAAACCAAACAAACAACCCTCCGCTGTAAGAGATTTTGCATCGATGCTGGATCTTGCAGCCAGACAACTCATTTTAATAAACTGCACAATGGCTTTTAATGAAATTCTAGAACACATAAGTACAAGTCACAGAAGTGAAATTAATTTAACTCTGTAATTGAGTGAGTGCAAATATAAAACTAACAACAGACAGCATTCAGTGATTGCTCAGAAGAAACTAGGCCAGAGAACACTAAATTTGGAAACTCAATGTAAACATTGTAGGACTTCTGACTTGAAAATTCCCCTGCAATTCTAATTTAGCCCCCCGTACACATGCATTCTGATAGCCCTTAGTTACACAATAATGTGGTGGTATTTTCCCCCCATGGGACTGAAGTCTCAGTTAACATCCAGACCAGACTCCTAAAAAGATCCAGAGCCATGTGACAGGAGGGCTGTCCACAAGACCAATTTCACAGCTGAAAGGCACGTAGCCTCCAAAAAAACCCCTGCAGGGACAGAAAGGGTTGTCCTCACTGCTTGAGCACCTGACTGCTGCCATGAACGCTGCAAAAGAACAGCATGCAATGCCAGGAGAGCTGCTTAAGCCAAGTTTTCACAGGCAGCTATTGATTCTGGTCCTCAGAATCAGAGGGTACAACCTGTGAGGCTGAACTGCTGGGAACTCACAATCATGGTCTAAGAGATACACCAGGAATGCACAAAGTGCCAAATAACAGTGTTCTAAAACAGACTAGATCCAATCCTTAATTATTAAAGTGAGCTATCTAATAATAATGAGTATTTTCTACCTTATTCTCTAAACCTTAGATTGGTACCTGCAAAACAGGGATACACCAGCCTTCACATCCCAGGATCCTGTGAAAAGCAGAACAATGGAGCATTTCAACATGAGGCAAACACCACACTCTGACTTCATGGGAAAACTGCAATGAAAGTCACTGAATCAAGCAGAGACCTCCTACTGAGCAACTCATCACTAACTCCACACCACCTGCACATTCAGCACCACAGCGTGGGCACTGGAAAAAGGGATAGGATCAGGTGGTGCTCTCACACCTGTTCAGTCACTACATAAAACTGACAAAGCTTTCTTCAGGTCTAAGCACAGGTCCAAAAAGGTTCTCTAAAAAGCTACAGATGACGGTGCTAAGAGAGTTCACAGACACCCCTAAAATGGTGGTGGTGCTCTGGATGTCTCTCCCCAACAAGCAGCACCTCCCTTCCTCCTGCCCAACTCCCCCTCACCCTGAACCTCACCACTGCTCTCACCCTGACACCTCTGCCTCCTACTGCCATCGCTGGAGTCACCTCAGCCAAGTCCCCTCAGCCAACTCCTTCCTACTCCATCCCCTCCAGTGCAGAATCCTGCCTGGTGTAACTGGAATCTGACACATTCAGCTATGTGAAAACCACAGATTATTTTTCCCAAAGGCTTGTAGTCTGGATGGCTGGGGATATTTTCCATGGGAATGGCAAGAGATATTTCTGACAGACACACCATATGCCTGCCATATAGCAAGCCCTGCTTTCAGACCCTGAGAATCCACAGTGTTTCGAAATAAAAATCCACCTCACACAACAAGATGAGCCAGTTTCCTCTAGTTTTCTCCTACATAAAGTCCTGAAGACTACAAAACAATTCCTCCTAAGGCAGACACATGGTCAGGATTCCACAGACCGACGGTGGAAATCTGGCGTGAGCACACAGGAAAGGAGCAAGCAGTTTTCACTGTAAATCACCATTTCTGTCCTTCCTCTGTGCCACAAAGAACAGCAGCCACAAATAATCTGCAGCAAGTTCCTATTTCACTTCCAAGAGCCACAGCCTGATTAAAACACAGCCCATGGTTCTGCAAGACACTGAACTCTGGGTTTGGGGAAAGCAGCAGCACCAGACACTGCACTGAACCGTGTCAGCCTGGCTGATGGAGAG
The DNA here is from genome assembly GCF_028551555.1 of Melozone crissalis. Classification (NCBI taxonomy): domain Eukaryota; kingdom Metazoa; phylum Chordata; class Aves; order Passeriformes; family Passerellidae; genus Melozone; species Melozone crissalis. The sequence continues at coordinate 5,374,940 of NW_026535812.1, forward strand.
ACCACATGGGGATGTGGCCCCACAGAGTTTCCACCAGACCCTGGGATGCTCCAGCTCTGCATCATTGTCTGTGACTGATTCAGCAGCCACATGTGTGCTTACATTTATTCTTAATCAAATTTGTCACCTAAAGATGTACAGGGGTGATATTTAGAAGCATGAAAACAGCACAGATTGTAGTAACTGTAGTAATTCCATGTAACATTTGCATTTATGAGCAGAAAATCTGAGAGTTTCTGCTCAGCCACAGCAAGACAGTAGCAGACACGAGATTGTTTAGAGACAAAAGGTGAAAGAATCCAGCTTCTATTAGCAGCTTCACTGAACTTAACACTTCACTTCACAAGCAACCTCATTTTCCTATCCCCCGTGACTGACTGTCCCAGCATCTGCTGACCCACAGCTTCTCTCAGGGAAGTTCCAGAAGCTGAACCCCCTCGCTGCCCTTTGCAACTTCACACGTCAGTATGAGACCTTAAACCATGAACTTGATTGTATGCAAATCTCAATCAGATACTACTAAATGGAACGTGTGAAAAGCTGGCTTTGTTTTCAGAATCGTGAACACCTGGAACTAAACTGTTTGTCCCTCTGGATTTTCTTCTGCCAAAAGAATACATGAAGTTATTGATAAATTGGCCTATGTCTAAATGCCTCCTTAAACTACATCTCACCTACAGAGAACAGCACGTGTAGAGATGCCCCTAAAATTAAATCTGCTCAAGCCAACAACACAATTTAGATCGTGGAAGTTTAGTTTGCAACAGATTTCCAGTGATTTGAACCCCACTAACTGAAGGAAGCCCCAGTTTATCTCCACATTAGATTCCAATTTATCTAAGTCTCTGGGGTCACAGAGGCAGAATAGATCATTCATGTCAGATACTAAAAGTGATATAAACCAGTCACAGAGTAGTAAGTGATTTCAGCCATGTAGTAATAGACACCCATAACTGAGGCTAGACGAAGAAATTTAGCTTAAAAAATAGTAACAGCACATCTTGCCTCCTCAGTTGCTACTTCATGATGAATAATTATGTCAGTGTGCCACAGAAGCCTGAACAAATCCAACTAACAGAGATTTCAGACACTAGACAGGGGAGAGCTCAAACCTTAGCATTCAGTACTCCAAGATTAACTACTTATTTAGAACCCCAGCTCAGCAGCAAGCTAAATAAGACATTTTCACCCTCTATCTGTACCAGAGCATCCGGCCGCAAGCACGTGCCACGTACAAATGACAACAGCAGGACACTGATCACCAGGGCAAACCATGAGGGAAAAATGTTTACAGTGTCCTTCAGCCCTCAGATCCCCTGACTTGGGTCAGCTGCGTGCTCGCAGAGTGCAAATTAACTGGAGATATTTTTATTTTGTCCATTTGACGTAAATAAAGTCTTGCACTGCCCGTTTTTCAGCTTGCAGAGATACAGGGCACTTGGGAAAAACAAATCACTGGGGACACCAACAGATTTGTTTTGAGACTCCAGCCACCAACTCTAAACAAGAGCCTATGGGAGGCAAAGCCTACAGAAAACAAATCTTTGTTGAAGTCAGCCTCTCCAAGCACAGAACTCCTGTGAAAGCCTTCCACAGCGGGCCAGATGGGGGACTTCAGGAACTGCCTCCAAGTCCTTCCACAGCAATTGCCAGCCTGACTAGAAATTAAGATTCCTTTCACACACACACACACCCAATTATTGCCAGGTCTCCTCTCTGCCCTCTGCATGTCGCTTGCCTGGCTAATTAAATCATGGGCTTGAACTCACCTCTCCCAGGGCTTACCCTGCTCCCACAGGACACCATCCCGGGTTTCTCCAATCTGGGGAGCCCCACACCATAAGGGTGCAGCCTTTTCTTCCCCTAACCACACACACACACACAAAGCAGCACAGAGACGTCTGACTCGTCTATTCTCACCATGACCCCAGTCCTACAGAACCCACAGATCCCTGGGATCACCCATCCCACAGTTCTCTATCCCCTCCTGAGCTCCAGGTCCTTCATCCACACTCATGACCCTTTCCATCCTCCTCTGCACCCCCAAATCTGTGTCCCACAGACATCCCCCGTCCCCTGAACCCCCCAGCAAAGCCCTGTCGTGCTGGCACCCACCATCCCCACCCCAGTGCCTGAGCCCCCAACCCTCCCGAGCCCCAGCTCCTTCATCCCTGCTCACAGCCACTCCCACAGAACGCATACAAATATCTGGATTCACCCATTCCCATGCCAGACCCACAGACCCCCATCCTCTCATGAGCTGGAGATCCTCCATCCCCACTCACAGCCTCGCCAGCATCCGAGATCTGTTTCCCTCCCAACATTCCCATAGACACCCCAATTCCCTGCTGGACCCCACAGCCACCTCCGATCCTGCTAACGCACATCATTCCCAGTCCAGTCTCACAGCTCCCCATCGTTTCCCAGCCCCCCCAAACTTCCACCCCGGGCGGCAGAACTCTCCTGAGCCCCTCCAGAGCGGCCGGGCTCCCCCGCCCCAGCCCCGTGCCGGCCCCGGGCCCCGGGGCGCACTCACCGATCAGCTGCCGCACCTCCTCCTCGCTCAGGTAGATGCTGAGGCTGGGCCCGGGGCCGCTGGGGGGCCAGTCCGGGGCATGCGGGCCGAGGCCGGGCTGGCCCTGCACGCCGGCGGGCAGCACCAGCAGCAGCAGCAGCGGCGGCGGCAGGAGGCGGAGGAGATGGCGGCGCGGGCCCCGCACCCGCCGGCCCCGCCGCGGCTCCGCGCCCGCCTCCCCCGCCGCCGCCTCACGGGGCCGGCCCCGCCGCCCCCCGCCGGGCTCCCGGTGCCGCGGCACCATCGCTCCGCGGGGACGGAGGGACGGACGCAGGGCCGGGGGGAAGCGGGCGGGACCCCCCCGCCCCGCCGGACCCTCGCACGGCGCGGCCGCCGCCAGGCCCCGCCCCGCGCACGCGCCGCTCCCGCCGCCGCGGGCGGCCCCTGAGCGCGGGCGGGAGGGGCGGGATCCCCCTCACGGCTCTTCCCGCCTCTTCCCGCATCCCGCCCGGCGCCGGGAGGAAGGGGAGGAGGGACACACAGAATCCCCGCTCTCTGCGAAGTGCCCGTCACGGAATGACAAAATCACTGAGATCCGGGAAGACTTCGAAGACCGTCGAGTCCAAGCTGTGACCCATCCCCACCTTGTCACCCAGCCCAGAGCACTGAGTGCCACGTCCAGGCCTTCCTTGGACATCTCCAGGGATGGGGACTCCAAACCTCCTTTGCAGCCCCTTCCGGTGCTGGCCACCCTTTCCATGATGCCCAATATGAACCTGCCCTGGCACAGCTTGAGGCCCTTACTTCTCTGTGGCATTCACATTCTCTGAAAAATCCCTTCACTCGGGATTTTTCGCCTGGGAAGCTGAGAAGCCTCAGAGAAAAGGAAAACGATTTTTATCTCATTTGCTTCTCCTCTGTTTTGCCCCTTTGGAATGTGTTTCGAGATTGTTTATCCACAGGCGATTGTTTTGTTGGATTATGGTGTGAGTTGTTTTCACTCTTTGGCCAATTAGGGCCAAACTGTCGGGACTCCGGAAACCAGAGTCATGAGTTTTCATTATTATCTTTTTAGCATTGTGTAAGTATCCTTTCTGTATTCTTTAGTATTGTTTAGTATAGTATCATAAAATAATAAATTAGCCTTCTGAGAACATGGAGTCAGATTCATCATTCCTTCCTTCATCGAGGCACCCTACAAATACAATACTTGTCATCCTGCCCTTGTTCCCTGGGAGCAGAGCCTGACCACCCCCAGCTGTCCCCTCCTGTCAGGAGTTGTGCAGAGCCACAATGTCTCCCCGTGAGCCTCCTTTTCTCCAGGCTGAGCCTCTTTCCAGCTCCCTCAGCCTCTCCTAGTGCTCCAGCCCCTTCCCCATCTCCGTTTCCTTCCCTGGACACGCTCCAGCCCCTCCATGTCCTTGTTATGAGGGCCAGAACTGGACAGAGCACCTGAGGGGCCTCGCAGTGCCCAGTCATTGTCACTGCCCTGGTCCTGCTGGACCCACTGGCCTCTTGCCCACATGGGCACACCTGGGCTCATGTCCAGCATCTCCAAAGCCTTGGCCAAGTCCTTTATGGCATCTGACCCCAATCCCCCAACAGTGGGATCCACCCACTGGATCACCTCATATTCACCCTGGGACTCTACACATCCCCATGCTCCCACTTTGCTGTGGTTGACTCCATCCCCAAATCCTTCCAGGCCCCATCCAGGATGGGCCAGGGGATCATGACCAAAACTGGAAATGCTCTGCCAAAATATCCCTGAAAAAAAAGATAATTCCACAGTGACAGACTGTGGGATGCCTGGTGCCCACCAAAGCTGCTCCATCAGCTGGACAGGGGAGAGAAAATATAATGCTCCTAAGTTGACATAAAAACAGGAAGAGACCACTCAGCAATTACTGTCATGGGCAAAACAGGAGGGAAGTTTGAGGAAATTTATGGAATTTATTACCAGATTTGTAGGATAATGAGGAGTCTGTTTTGGAGCTGGCCGACATCAGCTCTATCAGACACAGGGGAAGCTTCTGGCAGCTTCTCAAAGAAACCACTCCTATAGCTCCCCCACTACCCAAAACCCAACACACTGCTCAGAGGCTTTCCTAATTGGAAATACTGCTGGAATACCAGTGTTTTAGTTAAAGAGAATTTCCTTTTTTGGTAATTTTTTTAAAACAAAAAAATTTAAGGTTTTTTTAAATGCACTGTTTATAAGTATATAAAACATACTGATGTTATATTTAACGTTTTAATCTGCTCTTTTATCTTACGGTCCTTTCAGAGCTAAGAAGCAGCAGCATTTCATTTCACTGTAACAAAGGGCCTTTGGCCCACAGAGGATGGGGATTTCAGCTCCAGCCAAGCCATTGCTGCCTGTAACGATCCTGAAGTAAAATCCAAACTGTAAACACATCTCCTGTTCTGTTACAGTATGGAATGCCAGCAGCAGGGCTGCTTGACAGCTGATATATTTTAAAAGAATGCAATAATAATCAAGTCCAACAATGCAAACAACATTAAATTCCAGTGTGAGGCTTTGAATCTCCTATACAAACATTCCTGACCTTTTCCCAAAATCCTCTGCTGTGCAGTATTTCAAAAGTAAGGATTTCTGTGGCAGTTTGTTGCAAAACCCTTTCTCAAGGTGTCCACCTTTCCCCCGAAACACAAAACCTTTGTTCCAATTGGCTTAGGAAAGGGATTTTGTTTTTCTGAGCTGGCTCCTGACCTAAACACATCTTGTTCCTCATTTCTCAAGGCTGAAGAGCCACCTGCATTGTCACCTTCCTACCTGCTGTCACACCTGGCTGCTCTCCAGCTACTCTGGAATCCCCAGAGCAGTGACAGCTTTGCTCTTAGCAAATCCATCGATGGGAGCTGCCTGCTTGGTTGAGATTTTCAGCAGAAGCATCACAATATTCACTTATGACCATTAAATCCCTTAATGTCTTTAAATTCTGCACTCTCTCCTGACCTGCCAGGAGGAATTTTTTCCTATGGGACACTGTGACAGGAGGACACTGCAGCCTAATTGGCCACAGCAGGGTTTAATCACTGACTCTTTCAGCTCATAATCATAAGAGTGGAAAGTGTGTAGGAAGTTCTGTTCTTCTAATCACTGAGGTGAAAAAGGAGAAATCGCTCACACTCCTCCCCACAATATCCATCGCTTACTTAAACAGTGTGAGGTGTAAAAAAAAATAAAATACCAAACTGGGATGGAGCTGGAAATTACATGCAGGCCTGTAGTGGGGGGATGTGGCCCAGGCTGCAGAGCCCTCCACACCACAGCTTCTCCACAGGCCATTTCCTCAGCCTGGAAGCATGGCGCCTGGGCATCTGTGTTTATTTGCCCTGCAGATGTAGCCTAAATCCCAGACTCGGCGTGGTTTCTGATGCACCTCACTTAGGGACTCGTGGACAGACAGACAGTCAGACAATGTGTGGTATCTGATGTGATCAAAACCAAGACTGAGGCTCGCCAGCCAGAGACCAAACAAAATTTTGATGCCCTTTTCTGGTGACATTGGCAGGCAGCTTGTATGGGAAGGCACTGACAGAGTGTTGGCATGGATTTATCTATTGGAGGGACCCCTGCTTCACTCACAGTGAGTGTGAAGGAACAGCAGAAATTGCTGCTGCTCTCCAGAGGCTGGACAAGCCCAGTGAGGTTGAAAACGTGGTGTAGGCACCAGGCAGGAGACAAACAGCTCTTTTTATCTGTGACTTTGTGAAAGAGTTGGAAGAAAAAACAGAAAAACACAGACACTCCTCAGCTGTAACAGCCTGTAATGGTGACAGAACCCACAGGAACCCCGACATGGGGGTCCATTTTCACTTTCCACTGCACCCCATTTTTCCCAAACTTATTTCTGGCCTGTCTCTCTTCATGAGCACCAAAGGGACAACATTCATGCAGCCACCATGCATAACAAACATGACTTTAACCTTAACCTCAGCCACCCCTGCCTTGGGCATAAGGACACGATATTCAGCACAAATGTGACGTTCAGCACAAGGGCCCGTGCGGGGTTATTTCCCTGCATTTCTTTTCAGTGAGTATGTAACTTTGCCTCCTGGAAGCCACTGGCTGATTTTAACAAAAGGTCACCAAAACCACATAAACCAAACACAAATAAACACATTCTTGGGCTGCAGCTGCCAGCCTGTGCACGGCCGCTCACGGGGCTACAGGCCTGCCTGGGCCCCCCTTGCCCATGAAGCCAATTGCTTGCTGGGCTCTGATGTTGTAATTAAAATGCAGGCTGCAAGGATAATTGGGGGAATTAGAAGCCAAATGAAGGTTTCATGGATGTCAAGAAACATCTCGTTGGAAAAAGGTGAAAAATGCAATTCACAGGCCAGCTCAAACACTGAAGATCTTGTGTTGATTTTTTTTGGCTGCGCAGACTATTTTTGGCAGGATCGAGTTCACGGTCTTTCAAAACCATTCTGGGGAAGATTATATTGCAAGAGGATACACAAAGTCTGTCCGTGGCAAGCTGCTAGCAATAGCTGTGAACTCACAGCACTCACATGGAAAAGTTTTGCTTGGATAGACACTGGGATGCCTCACTGCATGTGCTCCCAGCCTGATTGTATCAGCATTTACCACCACCGTGTCCCGAGAGGCACAGAGGAGCTGGGATTCATTTCTGCATGTAAAACAAATCTGTGAAAGCAAATAGCTGACAATTAATGGCACTGATAGGAATTTGATACATGAGGGCCTCATGGAGGACACATGATACAGGGATGTTTGTGTGGGTGCTGGAAGATGGGAGACAGGGCTTTGGGAATGGCTGCTCCCTGCCCAGACTCGCTCACACACGCTGCTGCGATGGGGGCTGGCTTTTCCCACCTCCTCTTTGTGATTGTAAGTCACTGTGCAGCATTCCCTGTGGAGGAGAGCTGGCCCCTTCACACAGACACAGGAATGAAGTCCTGCTGCCTCTTCCAATCAGTCTTCCAACATTTTCCCCTTCAAACAGCTTCTCTCCTTTACGAGTACCAGGTGACCTCAGTGCTTGGATGGCTTCCAACTCAACTGCACCTTAGTTCTGTCACCCAGGAATCTTCAGCTCATCATTTGCTCAAGGACCTCTGCCCCCAGGCTTCTCTTCAGAAATGCTCTGGAGCTTTGGTTTTACTCGTGGATGAGCATTAGAAATTGGCAAGAGGGGCTTCAGATTTAGGAATGCTAGGCACAGCTGAGATTGTGCAAGCAGCAGGCTTCCTAAGCTATTTAGTATTAATTGACCTCTTTATTATTTAGTATTCCCCTTTATTTAGTATTTATTTGCCCCTTTCCATGGGCAAGGATGCAGCCATACAGCTCTGAGTAGGGATAAACCTCATCATTTGCTCTGCTTCACTTCCTGCCATTTCCTGAGGGCGTGCCCTCTTCTGTCTTTCCCAGAGCATGGTGCCCCAGGATTTCCAGTTCTCCTTGCTCATCAGGGTGGAACAAACTGGTGGCTTGCTGCTCGCTTTCTCCCACATCCCTGAATTTGCCATGCCTTTTCCCAAAGCAGGAGGAGAACTGAGGGAATGGACAACATATTGAGTAATATAAATAGACAGATGGCTTCACTCAAATCAGCACTGACCCGTGGAGTCTTCCAGGGGAGGGAAGAGCTGAAATTTCAAAGTTTAAAGTGTACAGACCTTCCCACAAACTCTTTTTGTCCCGTTACATCAACTGTAAACAGGCAGCAGTGTTGGGAAGACCGGTGCCCCCTGTCCCCCTGTTTCTTGAATAGCACTGAAGAAAAGGCAAAAGCTTTCAGACTTCCAACCTGCTCCCCTTTGCACCAGAGTCCTATTTTTCCTTTATTTATTTCCTAATTGTGCCCTCAGGTCCATAAAGCTGCCCTGCAGAAGGAAGAGCTGTCTGCTCCATTGCTGCAGTCTGGCTGCTCGGGCTGGGACACACAGAGAGGAAAAGTCACACAGCAGCAGAGGGAAATGTGTGTACAAGTTCCTGGAAATGTAGCATTTAATGGCAAAACCATCCTGGGCACATGAGGCTGGCTGGAGCTGCTGTGGCATGGAGCAAGGGAGGCTGGGGGAGAGCAGAGCCTCGGAATACGGTTTCAGCATGTGGTTGGGAAGGCACATGCCATTCCTGTGTTTGCCTTATAAGGGGAGCATGCATGCCATGATATTGCTAAATATGAAATGAATTGTTTGTGTTTGGGGGCTGGCTGTGTCACCTCTTCCCTCCACAGGACACCCAGGGGTTGCTGGCTGATGTTTGTGTGTCATTGGGAGCCTTTTCCTTGCCAGTGGATGCCAGGATTTGGGGCCATGGGTGTTGCACAACAAGGCTTATAATGCCTTTGTTACAGTTTGTTCTGCACTTGATCAGAGCTTGATGCTCAGGTGAGTGTTGGTATCAGGATGGAAAATTACAAATCAAACCATTTTCAGTGGAAAAATTGAGGGAAAATTGAGTACCTGTCGGAGGGAGAAGAGAAGGAAAGCAGGCACCTGAACCTACTCCTGCCTGGTCTTTTGTTGGCTTTTCAGTGCAAATGATCCTTCAAAATTCATCTCCAGGGGTTTTATTCTGTCTCTGCACAAACAACAGACCTTTCATTGTAGTTCAGCTCATGACTCCAAACACAGCACCCATCCTCAGAGAGCTCAGTCCTCTCCATGACTTCCCCTTTCCCTTGGGAAGCCAGCAGAGCAGCAGTTACAGACTGATGTGGTTGTGTTTTACAGGTCACTTATGCAAGTGTTTCCCTGTGCTCTGGCAGTTGGAGCTGGTTTATGGTTTACCACGTTTTTTCAGAGCCCACACACAATACAGGAATGGAGATAATTAATTGTAGGAGTCACTGTATCCCATCCTTCTTTCACAAAAGCACAATTGGAGCATTTGCCCAGGAAGTGGAAAATATTTATGTGACTTTCTCTCTGAAAAAGTATTAAAATCCCCGTTTTCACTGGGATAAATGAGAAGCAGAAAGACGTACTGAGCAAATCCCACACCCTCTAGAGAAGAGATTGTGGAGCCCCTGCATCCACCAAAACTGGAAGCAGGAAAAAGCAGGACTCTCCCACTCCTCTGAGGGCTTAGATTGCCCTGGGCAGCAGCAGCAAGCCTGAATTTCTTCAGGTGGCAGAGATCTAACTCTTGTCTCCCATTTTCTGTGCAAATGGCTTTACAATTCTTGGAATGTCACCAGCACCAGCCAGCAAAGGGGCTGGGAAGCTCCAGGTACCTTTCTCTTTTCCCAGAACTGAGCAATGCTTTTGCACACTGAGCTCACCTGGACGCTTTTATTGAAGATAAATATATTTTACTTCTAAAAAAACCAGATTCCTCTCGCTGGTATATTCTCATATGGATAAAAATAGATGGATTTTAATCATGCTTACATTGCAGATCCCACAAGCCAACTATTTTAATAGATTCAGAGTCCTTTTCTTTGGGCTTGGAACAGGCTCAACACCAATAAACCAAAAGACTTAGCAGGATGTTTTTGCCTCATTAAAATGCTTTGTGCCTTTGGCTCTATTCTGTTTCTTTCAGTGCTGGTGTGTTTTCATAGATCCTCATCTTGAAATTGTGGGAAGAGTCAGGAAAAAGGCTCTGGAAAGGCAACCTGTCCTCCTCCCATCCAACCATTCCTGGGTGATTTCAGAATCCTGGCCAGACCATTTGCTCTCCAGCAGCTCCCACCACATGGAGCCCTGTATACCTGAAATTCAATGAAAACTTTCAAAAAATAAAAAAATCCAAAATATTTTAAATGCTTATGTAAAACCTGAGGCATTCCCACGTTGACTTCTGTGCTAAGAAATCTTTTAAAGCCCCAGAGACAGCGAGAAGGGATCCTGGAAGCAAGAAGTGATCCTGGAAGCAAGAAGGGATCCTGGAAGCAAGAACCGGCATGGGCCAGATCTTGCCCTAGTTTGGATGACAGCTGCAGGATCCTCACACATTTTCACCAGCTGATTTAAATTTTGTCTCCATTGTGGCAAAAATCCGTGGGCATTTTCTTGCTTTGCGATGACTGTACTCAGCTGTTTTGCTTGCATGAGTAAAATGAGCTGCATTTCCTTGGGATTTCCCTGTGAAGAGGAAGTCTGACCTTGAACCACTTCCATAGGTCTTATTTCAGCATTTTCTTGAGCTGTGGGTGACAGGGCTGGACACTGATGGGTCACAGCAATGAATTCTGTCCCGTTTCCTACTGGAGGTATCTCCTTGTGGGGCAGGGTGAGGGTTAGGTCAACTGGAAAGGAACTTAATATCTCTTGAACCTCATGAAAAGCAAAAGGCACATCTTGGAAAACCATCCACAAGCATTTTTATGGGGTGAAAGCTGTATGGATAATTTACAGCCATGCATTTCACTCACAAAATTGCATTTAGATTGGTGATATTTGCATCTCACTGCCCATACAATGAGATTATCCCTCCTGGACTGGGCAATAGATCCCCTCTCCCTCATTTCTAAGCTTTGTCCTGAACATGCAACAGGATTGTCATTAAAGACTCATTATTGTGAGCAGAGTGGAGCCAGCCAGGGAGAAATGTTCCTGAATGAATCATGGGGAAAAGGCCTCGGCTGGAAAACACCACTGCCATGCTCTGCTGTGGGGAATGGGTGACTAAACACAATATAGAGATGGACTCATAGACCCATTTAAGTTAGAAAAGCCCTGTAAGATGAAAGAGTCCAAGAGTTCCCCCAGCACTGCCAAGGCTTCCACTGACCCCAAGTGCCACATCCACATGGCTTTTAAGTCCCTCCAGTAGTGGGCAACTGAACAGACTTTTCTATGAAGAAATTTCACTTCATATCCAATCTAAACTTCCCCTGGCACAACTCAAGGCTTCTTCCTCCTCGTCCTGTCCCTGTTCCTGGGGAGCAGAGCCCGATCCCCGCCGGCTGTCCCCTCGTGGCAGGGAGTTGTGCAGAGCCACAAGGTCCCCCCTGAGCCTCCTTTTCTCCAGGCTGAGCCGCTTTCCAGCTCCCTCAGCCTCTCCTGGTTCTCCAGCCCCATTCCCAGCTCCTTTCCCTTTCCTGGACACGCTCCAGCCCCGGGATCTGCGGGGCCCGGGCGGGGGTGCAGGGGCGGCGCCGACCGCCAGGTGTCGCTGTCGGAGCGGGAGAGGGGAAGGGAAGGGAAGGGAAGGGAAGGGAAGGGAAGGGAAGGGAAGGGGAAAGGGAAGGGGAAGGGGAAGGGGAAGGGGAAGGGGAAACGGAAGGGGAAGGGGAAAGGGAAGGGGAAAGGGAAGGGGAAAGGGAAAGGGAAGGGGAAGGGGAAAGGGAAGGAGCTGGGATCACCTTACTGCACCTTCCAGAGCTAAAGGGGATCTGGGAGAGCTGTAGAGGGACCTGCACAAGGGCCTGGAGTGGCAAGACAAGAGGAAATGGTTTCCCACTGCCAGATGGGATACTGGAAAGAAGTTCTTCCGTGGGAGGGTGGAGAGCCCATGGCACAGGTTGCCCAGAGAAGCTGTGTCTGTTCCATCCTTGGAAGTGTTCCAGGCCAGGTTGGACAGGGCTTGGAGCAGGCTGGGATAGTGAAAGGTGTCCCTGCCTGTCTCAGGGGGTGAAGATAGGGGATCTTTAAGGTCCCTTCCCACCCAAACCTGATTCTCTGATTTTATCCCTTGGGAAATTGTTCCTGTTCACCTCCAGCTCCAGACCAGCTCTTGCATGTGGTCAGACAGCTCTGGCACTCCTGGCATGGAGCACAGACCATGGCACCATCGTTCCATATCATGTAATTAACAGTGGGAATCCCAGGAGAGAATAAACATTGCTGCAGATCCAGATTCCTCCAGGAGATACGGGAGCCAAAGGTGCCGGATCATTGCAGGGTTTTAAACCCAGCTGGATTCTGGCATGCCTGTGGCTCCCCTGTGAACTCCTGCTGGTACCACAGGGATACATGAGCCAGACTTGCATCACCCTGGCCAGAGTGGGAACTCCAGGCTCCCGATGCTGTGCACTGCCTCTGCATGAGGAAGGGAGGCTTTTCCAGAGTGCCACGGACACCAAGCACAGGGAGCAACCCATGTGTCTAAACCTGCTCATTAAAACTGCCCACAGAGTGGCTTTAAATACCCAGGGCACTGATAGCAACAAGCCCCTCCAGGATGAGGGGAGCCAGGATACCTCACTGGCTGCAGGTGTGCCTCTCACCCTCACTCAGGCTCTGCTTGCTGCTCAGCCCAGCTCCATTCTCACCCTGCAGCCAGCCCTTGCCTGTCCTTGCTCAGCCTCTGCAAGGCTCTGATCCTGTAACTTAAGGGTTGATATCCCACTCTGCTGTTTGCCAGCTCTGCTCTGGGTCCTGATCTCAGGATCCAGCCCTGCTCTCAGGATCCAGCATCTCCTCTGGAACAGGCTGCTCTCCACATCCAGCAGGGATGTTTTCCTTCCAGCCCCTCTCCTGGAGCCCGGGACCAGCTTTTAACAACGTTCCCGAGCAGTTCGTGGTGCTGCAGAGCCCCAGCTGGTGCCAGGAGTCATGGTTTGAATAACACACAGTAAATATTGGAACGGCCTGTGCTGTGGAAAACTCCTCAGACACCAGTTTCTAAGGATGATCTAATACATTTCTTGGACTCGCTCGTCCTTCTCATTACTCTTCTGCATTTTTCCCCCCTCCTATTTTTCTTCCCTCCCATCGAAATGTTTTGGTTTTCTCCTTTTATTTTTTTCCCTGCTTGAGTCTCTGAAATATGCAGCCATGGCAACAGGCCGGAGGAGCGAATTCCCCTGCTCCGCCTGCATGTCCTTGGGGTCTGCCGGGGAGCCAGGGGTGAATTCCAGCCATTCCCTCTGGCCGGGAGCGGTGTTTGGTAAACACACGCGTGCCAACCCTGCCCGGCTCTGCCAGCCTGGCAAAGCCAATCCTGCCTTTTCTGCCCTGATCCCCCCCGGAGCCAGGGGCACCCTCCGGGCTGGCATTCTTTGGGAGCAGCACCGGGGAGGAATGCGAGCCCCTGGCGTGCGGACAGGAGCTGACTGACATTCCCGGGCCCGGGTGAAGAATGTGGACACAGTGTCCGCTCCAAACTCCAGCAGCACTGCAGTTCATTCACCCTGCGTGGAGGAGGGGGACGCTGGAATCTGAGCGGGGCTCGGCCCTCGGTGACCAGGCTGCCGTAACCTGGGGCTGATGTCTTCTCTGTCACTTTTTGTCGCTTCCAAGGATCTCCCCACGTCATGCCATGGCATCTGGGGACTCGTTTCGTCCTTGTTTTGGTGGCGCCGTGGCCTCTGCCCCTCAATGTGCAGCTGCGTCAGCTTTTTCTTGGAAAAGCTGGGGGAACATGAGGATGCTGCTGGTTGAGGAGTTGGGTTCAAGGCAGCAGGCAGCTCTAGCTTTGGAGAAGCCAAACCCATCCTCAGTGAGCTGCTGGCAGGGAAGGAGAGCAGCACTTGGGGACCAGCACCCCATTTGATGGGTGTTACTTAAAGACCTGGACAAAGCAGTGCAGGCTGGATGTATTAAGCAAAGCCAATCTGTTTTAGCATCAGGAACCAGAAGTGAGTGTGAATTCAAGCCCCAGGCCCATAGCTGGCTTTCAGCTCATCTTTCCAAGGCTGCTGTAATTCCCCCTGCCCCTCGGACACACCCGGCTGGGGCTATTTATACCCTTTACAATGTTACACACTGCTTGGATTACTGCATGGCATCCAGGCTGCTTGGAACAGGGTCCCACCAGCATGAATTCAGTTCCCACCAGCTCCCAGGTTTGTCACTGGGTGCAGCGGGGTTACTCGCTATTTACTCCAACTGGATTGTGTGGGGCTTTGTGGATTAAAATAGCAAAACTTCAGCACTAACAGCCATACAACATGGTTCAGGCTGAAAGATCCCCACTGATTCACCACCCTCTTGCATCAGCATTTCAACACCAGGAAATGCTGCTCATTCCACAGGTTTTGGAGGACTGCGAAGCCCCGAGATTGCAGCGAGGCTGAGAAAGTTGGGGAGTTTTGAAAGAATTTGTGGAATTTCTGCACAGAACCTGAATGCAAGAGGAGAGTTTCCCCCAGCCCATGGGTAACTGTTTGAGAACAGGATAAAATAAAAGAAAATATCACAAAATCTGCCTTGGTTCTGCTCCTGGGGAGGGGGTGAGTGCAGCAGCATTGCCAGCCCGCTGTGCCAGGAACCTCACAGTGTGGGACCACAGGCTGACCCAGCAGCATTCCCAGCTCAGGCTCCCATCCCTCCCTACCTGCCAGCCTCTGGAAAGGCTCCAGGTGTTGCACAAGAGCCCAGCAGCAGCAGCAGCAGTTTGTTGCAGAACCTGCAGGAAGAGGCAGCGCTTGCCTGGGCACGCTGGAGCCAGCAGCACTTTCTAGTCATGCTCTGAAAGTCTGGCCTGGGGAGCACACGGGGTTACCTGGCAAACTCAGTCTCCAGGAGGGAATCATTGAACCCCAGAGGGGTTTGGGTTGGAAGGGATCTTAAAGCACATCTCATTCCACCCCCCTGCCATGGGTAAGAACACCCTCCACCATCCCAGGTTGCTCCAAGCCTTATCCAGCCTGGTCTGGAACACTCCCAGGGATGAGGCAGCCACAGATTCTCTGGGCACCCTGTGCCAGGGCCTCACCACCCTCACAGGGAAGAATTTTTTCCCAATATCCCACCTAACACTGCCCTCTGACAGCAGGAAGCCATTCCTCCATGCCCTTGCTCAAAGTCCCTTTTCAGCTCTCTCAGAGCCCCTTTAGCCACTGGAAGGCTGCAGAATTTGGGTAACCCCAAACCTCTCTCTTCTCCAGACTGTTTTATGGTGGTAGAGCTCACCCTGGAATGCTCCTGCTTTGTCATCCCAGGGTTTTGTTCCTTGGCCTGTGAGTGAGATGTGGCAGTCTGGGGCATGCAGAGCCATGCCTCGGTTGTGCAGCACGTGACTGTGTCTGTGTGTCTGTGTGTCTATGTGTCTGTGTGTCTGTGTGGGCAGCCAGAAGGACCCACAGCACAACAGGAGCCTGGATGCTCAGGATTCCATCCCTAAGTGTCCGTGCCATGCTCACCCCAAGGATCCCTAGTTCTACCCCAAGTGCTGAAGCCAGGAGAGGTTGTGGAGCTGGAAATGCTCCAGCCCTGGGGTTGTTTTCAGTGTTCTCCCACCTGGCAGGGCTCCAGCCTTCAGGGAGCACTGGGAGTGGAGATGGACCATGGACTGGAGATGGTCTTTGGACCACGGGAGTGGGGATGGTGTTTGGTGGAGCATGAAGAGCCTGTGGTTTGGAAGGGCTGGGACTGGTTCTCCTGCCTGGACGCAGCAGAGGCTGAGGGGGTGGTGTGATGGGATGGGATGTGATGGGATGACTGTCCTGCCTCACCACAGAATGACACTTTCTCCAGGCTCTCTCCAAGCCTCCCAGGCCAGCCCATGGTGCAGCAGTCTCCAGGGAGATGTCCATTCCCATTCACTCCTGTCTTCCTGACCACAAAGCCATGAGCTGGCTCCCTGAGCTCTGCTGCAGCCGTGGCACACATCCCTCTTTTCCATGGGTTTTCTCCTCCCTTCCAGCTGTTCTGGACCTTGCAAAGCCAGAGTGGATTTTCCTGCATTGCCTGCCCAGCTTCCCTCACACTCTCCTGGATGCAGCAGCTCTGTGGCAGGGTAGGGAATCACTGCCAGCAGCAAATGCCTGGCATAGAAGAGGAGGACAGCAGGGATTACACCCTGCAAGCAGCCGTAAACAAGAGAGCAGAGTGCAAAAAAAAAACCTCCTGGAATTTGCAATCCAGTCTTCCTGATTGCCCTGTGCTGGGTGCTGGGCATTCCTCCCCAGTGATCCATGGGCATTCCCAAACCATGATGGCTCCAGGCACTGCTCAGCCTTGGAGCCAGCTGAGCACGGGGAAGGAAAGCAAGGCTGCTGATTAAACAGACACAGGGAGATGGGGAGAAAAAAGGATGGAAGAGGAAGGAGCAAGGACCAAAATATTGGGGCTTTGGGGCAGGATGAGCTGTTTGGGTCATAGGGATGGAGCCAGGCGGGTGCTGCAGACACATTTAACTCTGCAGGGACACAACCCAAAATAGCTGTCATGGGTAATGTCTCCTCCATGGGGGCTCTATTCCGGGATGGAGCCGTCCTGGTCTGGGCATGGGGCAGCAGCAGCAGCTCAGGAATAGCCTTGGCTGGTGAGGGCAGCCCCACGAGCATCTTCCTTGCTTGTATGCATCCAGCATTCCTCAGGGAGGGTCCAGGAGAGGGACCAGCCAGCCAATTTTCCATCTGATTTCATTTTCTTAGAATTTCCTCTCATGGTTCCATTTTTTTTCCCCTCTCTAATTCCACCTTTTTTTTTTCCTTTTTTTTTTTTTTTTTTTTTTGAGGCAGCTGGAAAAAATAATGTTTTGGTTGCCTTGGAAACACGCTCCTAAACTTTTGGTGGATCCAAGACATGCCTGGAGTTCCAGGATGGCCAGTCAGGGTGGTGGGGGCTTGCCCTCCCTTCCCAAAAGTGGCAGGAGCTGCTCTCCAGAGGCTCTGCACACACGTGGCCCTGACCTACCCTCTGTCCCGACCCCTGTTTACTCTGCAAATACAGCATTGCTTACAAATTCCTGGGACATGCCATGGGAGCTCTAGGCTGGGTAGTGTTACTTCATGCTGGACCCTGTGCAAGAGGAGGGAAAAAAAAACCAAAAAAAAACAGGATCGCACTTTAAGGCTGTAAAAATGCGGGTGGGAATATTTTCCAGGCTGTGTCATTTTCCATCAAGGCCAAAATTCACATTCTGCCTTTCTCTGTTTGTGTTTTTCTCCCTGAAACTTGGAGATGATTTTTTTATTATTATTATTCTCCAGCTTTCTCGAATGAAAAATTAGGAAATTCAAGGAAAGTGATTCTCCCCCTCACCATGTTTCAAGGAAAATTTGTACATATACAGTTTCAAGTGTCAGGAGTTAAAATCTTTCCTTTGGCCTGAAGCCAAATGTTTTCCTGAAAATTTCTGTGATTTTCTGGGAAAGTGGGATATGGGCCCCTTCTCTTTCTTTCACCAACACACATTCTTAAATGCTTGTTTATTCAGAAGAGTTTCAGCTCCAAAGCGGGGAGGAGAGGAAAGGAAAATCACAATGAAATGTTTCCCCTGCAGTGGGCAGAGAAACCAAACATCCAATTTTTTCCTGGAAGGAAGAAGACAAGTTTTTTTCATTAAAAAGAAAAAAAAAGAAGAAAAAAAAAAAGGGGAAAAAAATAACCAAAACACCCCAAGGCACTTCTGTATGAGAAAACACTTGAAACTGAAGTTTCACTCGAAATGGCCTGAGCAGCATTAGTGTGCAGTGACTCTGTACTGGGAGAGAGAGACCTGGGGAATGAAGCTGGGTGGGTTTGAAAGGCTTTCCCTGCCTGAGGTGATGGCTCAGCCATCTCCATCTCCTGCAGCTGGATGTCGTTTCCCCTCCAGCTGAGGAAGTGCCCTTTCCAAGCCCCTTTGCTTCCAAATGAGCTTCTAATGACCACAGTTTTGCTCCATCCAGTTAATTAATCCCTGGTTCCTTCCAGATATTATTCCAGAGCATGCTGCAGCACCCTGTGGTGGGACATGGCCCATCATCCCAGGGACCTGCCCTTCACTCCATGCTGCATCCAGCCCTGTGTGCCAGGACCTGCCACAAACCTCTCAGATTTTCCAAACTCAGCAAACAACCAAAACAAAAAAAGGAACCCATTAGATCTAGCAGTATGTTCCTTTCCTTTCCTTTCCTTTCCTTTCCTTTCCTTTCCTTTCCTTCCCCTTCCCCTTTCCCCTTTCCCCGATCCAGGAAAAGTTTTCCAAGGGAGGATGAGGATGCAGGAAAGGGAAGGAAGGAGTCTCAGACCTGTCAGGGGACCTGTGGAGGGAACCAGGGAACACCTGCTGCCCGCAGGGCCTGGATGGTCAGGCTGTTCTCATGGCCCTCTCAGCTCCCACCTTCCCACACCATCCCCGGAAAAACCTCCCAGCTCCTGGGGATGCCAGGTGAGGAGGCAGCACCCCATGGCCCTGTCCCAGATGTCCGTGTGAGCTGCACCCACCAGAGTCCCACCCCCACCAGTGCCTTCAGCATCCCTGGGCACCTCCAGCATCCCCAGAACCTCAATGACCCCCAGAAACACAAGGATCCCCAGCATCTTTGAGCATCCCAAACCTCCTTGAGCATCCCCAGTGCCTCCAACATCTCCAGCACCTCCAGCATCCGCCTTCTCAAGCATCCCCAGCACCTCCAGCATCCCAGGAACCTCCAACATCCTGAGAACCTCCAACATCCCCAGCATCTCCAGCATTCCCAGCACCTCCAGCATTCCCAGAAACTTCAGAATCCTCAGTGCCTTCAGCATTCCCAGCTCCTCAAGTACCCCCAGCACCTCCAGAGTCCTCAGTGCCTTCACCATCCTCATCCTCCAGCATCCCCAGCACCTCCAGCATCCATAGCATCTCCAGCATCTGCAGCACCTTCGGCATTCCCAGCTCCTCCAGCATCTCCAGCACCTCCAGCATCCCCAGCTCCTCCAGCATCCCCAGCACCTCCAGCATCCATAGCATCTCCAGCATCTGCAGCACCTTCAGCATCCCCAGCACTTCCAGCATCCCCAGCACCTCCAACATCCCAGGAGCCTCCAGCATCCCCAGCACCTCCAGAATCCCCAGTGCCTTCAGCATTCCCATCCTCCTCAAGCATCCCCAGCATCCTTGGGCATCCTCAGCACCTCCAGCATCCCAGGAGCCTCCAACATCCTGAGCACCTCCAGCATCCTCATCCTCCTCAGGCATCCCCAGCACCTCCAGCATCCCCAGCTCCTCAAGCATCCCCAGCACCTGCAGCACCTCCAGCATTCCCAGCTCCTCAAGCACCCCCAAGCTCTTCTGGCATCCCCAACACCTCCCTGAGCATCCCTAGCTCCTCCTGCAGGGAAGGAGATGAGCAGGATGCCTGCCCAGCGCTGCGCCACCTCCAGGCTCAGCCCCGAATCCCGTGGTTGCCGGCCACGGGGAGCAGCGGGAGCGGCTCGGGGAGCGGGTGCGAGCACAGACAGCCGGGGAGCTCATCCGCCTGGTTTTTCAAGGTCACAGAGGTGGTGGGAAGGAAAGAAAAGAGAGCGAGGGAAGAGAAAAAAAAAAAAAAAAAAAAGTTGACTCAGAAACCGCAGGGAATTTTTTGCCTTTTTAGAATACTGGGAAGAGAAAAAATAGCCGCAGTTATTCAAAGCATCCAGGATAATAACAGCCTGTTTACTGTTTGCATGCAAAGATGGCAGGCAGGCAGCACAGCGCAGGGAACAGGAATGAGGAATTCACCGTGGCTCCGACCGCTGCTGCTGAGCCCAGCAAAGCAAACCCTGCTTCTGTGAGAGCAGGAGCTGGGCAGCCCCACCGTGACACCTGGACAGCCCCAAGGGTCCTGGAGGAAGAGTTTCAGGGGGCCCTGGGGCTGGGGATGATGGGGAGGGAGCTCCCAAGCTGGAATATGCTCCAAGTGAATGGAGCGTCCCAGAGGGTGCCATGGCCAACCCCTAAATAATGACCCCCATCCTGCCATCCCATCCCTGCCACAGAGGCACTTCTGATGCTCAGCAGGCATCTCAGCCACCCCCTGGCAGGGCCATGGGAAGCCAGGGGGACAGGGGTGCCAGGATTGAGGACACACAGATACAGAGATCAAAGACAGAGAGGTGCAGGGTCAAGGGAATGCAAAAATGTTCCTGGTGATCCTGGCTGTGAGAGCAGGAGCTGGGCAACCCCACTGTGACACCTGGACAGTCTCCACCTCCCAAAGATCCTGAAATAAGGGTTTCAGGTGGCCCTGGGGCTGGGGACGATGAGGACGAAGATCCCAAGCTGGAATATGCTCCAAGGCTGAGTGGATGGAGTGTCCCAGAGGGCGTCATGGCCAACCCCTAAACAATGACCCCCATCCCATCCCATCTCATCCCATCCCATCCCACCCCATCCCATCCCACCCCATCACTGCCACAGAGGCACCTCCAATGCTCAGCAAGCATCTCCAGCCACCCCCTGGCAGTGTCATGGGAAGCCAGGGGGACAGGACACTGAGGACACACGGATACAGAGATCAAATACAGAGGGGTGCAGGGTCAGGGGAATGCAGAAATCAAGACATGCTGGCGCTCTGAAGGGAGGTGACACGTCGGGGTGGCTCATTCTGCAATGGAATGCAAATCCCGATGAAAGGAATTCGGGAAGGGAGCGTTGACCCCCTGGCAGAAGAAAGCCCGGGGGGCACCCCCCAACAAGCTCTGGACACAGAGAGGAGCCTGGAAGCCCGGGGGACCTCGGGGAAGGGGGTGGGATGAGAGAGGGAGGGAGGGGGAAGGGAAGGGTTCAGCAGGACCAGCGGGGAGAGCTTCATTCCTGCCGGTCCGACGAGCAAGCCGGGACTTGAGGCGAGAGAAAGCACCCGGTTTGCCTGGCTGGTTTGCTGGGAAGAGGCTGCAGGGCTGGCCCACAGCCTTGGCAGACTTCCCCCACCAGGATCAGGGTTATTTGGAAGGGGGAGGGGGGGTGAAATTCCCTTTCTCCCAAATTCTGGTGAGGATTTTTTTTGTTTTTTAAATTTTCCATAAGGAGAGTGTGATGAACTTGTCTTTCCCCATTCAGCTCTAGCATTCAGCAAGTGGAAAAGGAGTGGGAATGCACAAGGAGGTGAGGAGGAAGAACCAGGGCCCACAAAGGACATGCCAAAATTCAAGGATGCTCCAAGGACCAAGTTCCAATGTTCTCCAAAGAGAAATGAGGAAAAGCGGGAACCACAGCTGCAGAGAGGCTGCAGTGGTGTGGCACCAAGGCAATGAGGTGCTCCTGCCTGGGAATAGGGCTTGGTGGACAGCCAGGGAGCCCCAAGGAAATCCTTGGCTTTGTCCCAGCCCACTGTGACCACAGAGGGACCAGAACTCCCCAGACAGCCCTGGGGCAGCAGAGCCATCTCCCTGTCACCCACAAGAGCTGCTGCCTCGGGATGGGGCATCCCACCCAAAGCCACCAAAGTGACACTTGGAGCAGAGCCTGCTGGCCCTTCCCCATCTCTCCAGGGATGTAGATGAGGATGACAGGAGGAGTCTCATGGACCCAGCCAGCAGCTCTGCAGGCACCTCCAGCATCCCCTGCCAGGGCATGGGATCTCTGTGTCCTAGACAGGATGCAGGGATACAGGGATGGAGAGATGAAGGACACAAAAACAGAAGGACACAGGGCTGCAGGGACACAAGGATCAAGGACGCAGAGATCACAGAGATGGGAGCAGGAGGTTTGGCTCCCACCTGGTGTTTCAGCTGTGCCATGGTGACAGGGACACGGGATAAAGGACAGACACGGGATAAAGCACAGACGGGATAAAGCACAGACACGGGATAAAGCACAGACATGGGATAAAGGACAGACATGGGATAAAGGACAGTGGGGCCAGGCAATGCTGATGGTGAAATCCAGGGAGACAGAGTGGGAAGGGCAGGCGGAAATGCCTGTGGGGACAGAGCAGGTGATAACCCACCCCCACAGCAACTTCCATAGCCAAGGTGTGCAGCTCCTTTGGGATGTTGCTCTGGCTGAACAGCATCCTAACAAAGCACACAGCTCCTCGAAAAGCGTGGCAGGAGAAGCTGGGACCTCCTGTCTACCTTCTGGATTTAGGAATTCTCTCCCTACAACCCAATTCCTGTACCCACAGGTGGGCTTTGTGCTTTTTTCTGACTGCCAGAGGCTGAGAGCCCTGGGGGGTGAGGATCAACAGGCAAAGCTCTCAACAGGAGCCCATTCCCTGAATCCCTGGTCTCAGAAAGCTCCTTGCAAACAGCCAGACCTGCAGCCAGGCCACTCTGCATCCGGATTTGGGTAAATAAAGCACGGGGTGTGAGAGCTGTGGTATGCCAGGAATGCTGCCGGCCTTCCCGGGCTCTGGAGCAGGGAGCTGGGGGAGGCAGGGCAGGTACAGCCCTGGCTGGAGGCCACCAGGATCCCCCAGACATATTCCCGACCTCAGCAGTTCCCTGTGAGCTTCCCACCCCGTTCTTCCCATCCCTGGCCCCGTTTCAGGGTCTTTTTCAGCCTTCTGCATGGGCAGAGCTGATTTCCCTGCTCACAACACCCAGGAGAAGCCATTGGTGCATAGGAGGATCCCAGCTCCAAGCTTCACATTGCTCCAAGCCTCCCTAACCTGCTCCTCAGGGATGGAGACCTGTCCTGCAGCCACAGAAAGACCCAAATTTTCAATTTTTAGCCATACTTCTTCCAGATTCCTGAATGGGAAGGTTG
The DNA here is from genome assembly GCF_028551555.1 of Melozone crissalis. Taxonomy (NCBI): domain Eukaryota; kingdom Metazoa; phylum Chordata; class Aves; order Passeriformes; family Passerellidae; genus Melozone; species Melozone crissalis. Next base: position 5,397,736 of record NW_026535812.1, read on the forward strand.
GGGCTCAGCTGGGATTCAGCATCACTGTCCCACCAAGACCAGTGATCAACTCAATGGAGTCCTAAGGCATCCTGCCCAGGGAAGGGGATGGAATCACCATCCTTGGAAGGGTTGAAAAACATGTGGATGTGGTACTTGGGGACATGGTTTAGTGGTGGCTTTAGCAGTGCTGGGTTAACAGTTGGGCTTGATGATCTTGAAGTGCTTTTCCAACCTAAATGATTCCATGGTTCCGTGGAAGAGCTGGCAGCAAAACTGATTTCTGATGCTGTTGTTCCACATAATCCAAGCTAAACAGCATTGCCCAGCACAAGAGCTCCCGGTCCCCAGGGAGAGCAGGATAACAAAGATGAGCTCCCAGTTAACGCCAAGGGGTGGCACAAAGGGAAAGCCTTGGCCTGGCTGGAGATGGCAGAGTCCTCAGGGATGTTCCCTGGGAAGCATTAACACCACAGTTATCAGAAAATAAAAGTCCAAGTCATGGAAAACTTCTGGTCTTCCGGAAGATCAAGGAGCCAGGCAGAGTGGGAAGGGCTTGGAAACTGCTGACAAAGCCTAGGAGAGCTTGGAGATCAGATCCATCCATGCTGGAAGACATCAGGGATTCTTTTAAACAGTTTTCCATGTGGCAAGGGCTGAGGAGGGCAGGAAGGGGTTTTGTGAGGAAGATCCCATCAGGATGTGGTTATGGGATGCAGAGATCAAGGACAGCAGGGTACAAGGATGGAGGACACAGGGATACAGGTTCATGAGGATGCAGAAACCAAGGACACAGGGATGCAGGGATGCCAAAGTAGGAAGGAAACCACATCAACACTTTCAGGCAACTCCACCCTTTTCCCCCCATGAAGATGAGGGGAATGGCATCCCAATGGGATTTTGGGGAATGCAGAAATCCTCCTGAGCATTTTTCCCCTCTTCCATGCAGCTGCACCCCAAATCTCTGCCCTGGGGAGCTGGGAAGGACATGTGAACCAAGGGGTCAGCACTCCCAGACCCTCTTCCCCTGGGGGCACCTCCATCTCTCTGCATTGCATGGAAAAAAAGAGAATCCACGGATCAATATTTGGGTTTTTTTATTAAAATATTATGTTGTTATACCAAGTGGAATGCTACAGCAATCTCGGTATAGGGTGGCATAACGAAACAGCCAGGTTTATGTTTAAATACTTAAAGATAACTTAAAACGCACAAACGAGAACTTGTCGTCTTTGGCAGGAAAAAAAGTTCACAGCACGAAAAAAAATACTTAAAAAGAAATACCAATATTAATATAAAATATATTAAGTCATGGGGTTTGGGTTTTTTTTTTCCTCTTTCATAATTTTTTGTTTCTTTTCCATTTTGTAAACAATGCACGAGAACCGAACGCATTTTTTACGTGTCTGGGGAGAGAAAAATAAAAAATGCAGTTGGCCAGCAAATGCACATGTTGAAAGGGGAAAGAAATAAAGAAAAATATATATATTTACATGAAGGGCAAGGATGGGAAGCTCCAAGGAGCAGGATGTTGGCGCTGGCTACAAGCAGAAGCCAGCTGCCAGTAGCCAGGGGACGCAGCCGGAGAAGAGTGGCACATCCCGCTGCCTCCATCCTCAGAGCCTTTCACCTCCACTTTTCCTCCACCCTTCATCCCCTCCATTGTCATTTTTGTTTCACTGTCACCCCGTCACAAAGCCTGTGACAGGCAGGATGCAGGTGATGGGAGTTTGGTGCTCCCAGTGCTTGGCTTGGCCACGTGGATCCGGGTGGTCGATGGGACGCGCAGAGGATCCCTCCCAGCTCTGCCCTCGTGCAGAGAGTTCAGCTTGTGGGTACAGTTCGGGCCATCAGAGAGGGATTCTGCAGTTGGAAGCCAAGCACCTGGCTGGGTGCAGATGGCCAGGACCCGGAAGTGGGAGCTGGGATGGGGATGAAGTTGGGATGGAGCCAGGATGGGGATGGAGCCACCGCGGGGTCCCCGGGCTCCAGCGCGCCCTGCGCAGCCAGGGACCCGTGTGGGCACTGAGGGGACAGTGACCCTGCCACATCCTGGAGTCACTGCTGAGACCAAGGGGACACTGCTGAGCTCCCGGCTCGGCCCCTCCTTCCCAGACACTTCTCCATCCCAGCATGCTGGCAGGAGGGGTGGAGAGACCACCGTGCAGCCCTGGGTGGCCTTAAATCAGGATCTCCACCATGTCAGACAGGTCTAGGGCTCTAGCAGTGGCCGAGCTCTCTGCGAAGAAAGAAAGGATTTACAGGGATTTGCAGGGATTCAAACACACCCAACCCAACTGGGGCCTCAAAAATGCCTTAAAAAATTGCTGATTTTGTGCAAAGTCCATCCCAGGGATGCTAACCCCACATGCTGGGCCATCCCAGCTCCCTGCCCTGTGCCATCCAGGGGGACTCACCCAGCACTGCGGTGCCCTCGCCCTGCTCGCTGCTCCCGGCCGCTCCGTCTGTCTGCGTGCTGCCGTCCTTGCTGCCGTGCTTCGAGTGGGACGGCAAGGGAAGGGCAGTGGACACTGCTGTCCCTTCAGTGGCAGCTTTGCCTGCTGGAGGAGACTCTGTTAGGGATTCAAGGCAAGGGATTCGAGTTTTTAAGGCCAGATTAGACAGTGGAAGGTGTCCCTGCCCATAGAAGAGGGTAGAACAAGATGAGCTTAAAGGTCCCTTCCAACCCAAACCATTCTGTGATTGCTGGCTGATCCTGGAGGAATCACCCCTCCCCAAGCTCTCCAACTCCAAAACCACAGGAGAAAATTGCAAGCAGGTCCCCAGTGCCAAGTGAAGGTAGGGAGCGGGCAGGTGTCCCTATTTACCTGTGCTGCCACGGGAGCTGCCCTCGGATGACCGGTCACTCTGGCCAGCCCCTGGCCAGCTCGGGGCGGCGGAGGCAGCGAAGATGGAGGGCACGGATTTGGCCGGCCGCAGGGAGCCCTGAAGGGCTTTGCTGGGGTCCCTCCGCGAGCGCTGCTGCAGGACCTTGATGACAGCATCCTTCTCCAGGATCTGGGCATGAAGAGCTTTCAACCTGGAGAGCAGGAAAGGCAGAAGCTGGAAGAGGAGCTGGATGGGGAGAGGAGGATCCAGGCACTGCCCAACCAAAAAGTTTGATGCCAAACGCCTCTGGCAAGGTGGAACTAACCTGTTCTCCATCTCCTGGTGCTTGTGGCTGGCCAGGAGCAGGTCCTCGTTGAAGCTGCTGTTGGGGGAGTGCCGTGGCGAGTGGCTGATGAGGGTGGTGTCGCGCTGCGCGGCCGCCGTGGCCGCGGCGTCCATGGCGAACTGGCGCATGGTGCACTCCTCCAGGTACTTCTGCTCCCACTTGGTCATGTCGGCCTCCAGCGCCAGGATCTTCTCCTCCCTCTCCCTCAGCTGCTCCGACAGCGTGTGGGCGCTCAGCTCCGGCGTCCCCCCGCTGGCCGTGCCCGCCTGCCTCTGCAGCAGCCAAAACAGAGCCCCAGTGAGGATGGGGAGGTGCTGGGAGCACGCAGCACCCGCCGTGCCTGGCTGGAGCCGCCGCGTGTCACAGACATCTTTTATGGAAAATCTTTTTTTTAAGCTTTTTCCTCTTGAGAACAAAATGTAAACAACGGTTATCAGCTGCTGTGGAATTCAACAGGTGGATCTTTGATTGGCCCATGTTAGCTGTTTCTAATTAATGGCCAATCACAGTGAGCTGGCTCGGACAGAGTCTGAGCCACAAACTTTTGTTATTATTCTTTCTTTTGCTACTCTTAGCCAGCCTTCTGATAAAATCCTTTCTTCTATTCTTTTAATATAGTTTTAATATAATATATATCATAAAATAACAAATTAAGCCTTCTGAAACATAGTCAGATCCTCATCTCTTCCCTCATCCTAACACCATCACAGCTGTGCCTCGCCAGCACCCACCTGCTGAGCCCGCAGCATCTTCAGCTCCTGCTCCAGGCGGGTGCGGAGCCGCAGCTCCAGCTGCTCCCGCTTCTCGCAGGCGGCCTGGAGCTGCCCCAGGGCTGCCTGCAGCCGCTCCACCTTCTCCACGTAGGCTCGCTTCTTCCGCAGCTCGGCCTCTGCCTTGGCCGCCCGCGCCTGGGCGCTGCCCAGCGCCTGCTCCAGCAGCTCTGCCCGCCGCCGCTGGTCCTCGTTGGCGCTGCGCAGCAGGGACACCTCCCGCTCCAGCTTCTCCTTCTCCTGCTGGTGCTCGTAGCCTGAAAGGGAACCCCACAAATCTCAGATATTCCACTTCCCTACAGCTATGAAGCACAGTGGAGATTCTTTGCTTCCCAACATCTGGCCATGCCACCCCTTCCTCCAGATCTTCCATCAAACGGGGGTCAGGGGCATTCCAGCCGCTTGGGCAGATGGCCAGAAGCCTCCACGTGCCACATTCCAGCCTAAATTTTATCTCGGGAAGGGTGAGACCTGCCTGGTGTGAATCCAGCCACCTTGGGGAAGGGCATGGAATTCTTCCTACTAACACGAGTATCACATCTCTCTGCTAAAATTTAAGCACATTTTCCCCCTCAAAAAAAGCCCAGGCTGTCATGGCTGCGAAGCGCAGGAGGGAGGAGGGAGAGAACGGCCGGGCTGGCGTGGGGCGGGAGTGCGGGCTCGGTGCTGGAAGAGCCGGAGCCGCGGCAGGAATGTGGGGAATGCGGGTCACGCCGCCGGCCGGCCGCCGGGATTAATGGCTCGAGTCCAGCGCCAAGAACTGCTCCATCCTCCCTGGGGAAGGGCGAGAGCTGCCTCCCGACACCCGCCTCCTCCTCCTGCAGCCGAGCCCTGCTCGCAGATGCCCGGGGAGCCAGGCAGGGATGGGTGTCCATCCCCCGGGACTTACTCTGTGCCAGGAGTTTGGCCACGCTGCCCTGGCTGCTCTCCTGGTTCTCCTGGTTCTTGCTGGCCAGCTGCTTGTTCGCCGATTCCAACCGCTCTGATCCAAAATAAAAAAAACCTCAATTAAGATTTAAATACAAGATTTGGGCTGGAGGAAGGAGAAAAAACCTTGTTTCCCATGGAAACAGCTGGAGAACACAAAACACCCACAGGGAGGAGGACACAGAGGGTGCCTCACCTTTCAGGTCTCGGTTGAAATCCTGTAGCCGTCGCATCTCACAATCCCTCTTGTTCCTCATGGCTTTCTCCAAGGCTTCCCGCTTGGAGGACGCCTTGACGAGGTTTTCGTAATCCTCCGAGATGCGCTGGATCTCGCTCTCCAGCTGGGGCGGAGGAAGGGACAAGCCAGGGTTAGATATTCATGGAATGAGGAAAGGCACATGCCAGCCAAAGCCCAGCCGGGGTGCTCAGCCCAACCTGAGCTGCCAGAGGAACTCAGTGCACCCCAAATGCACTGTTTTGGGGGGAAAACTGATTTTTTTTTCCGGTCTTTTCTCTCATGGAAGAGTTTCTCCGCAGAATTTTGGCTCTGCCACAGCCCAGCCACGGGGAACAGCCGCCCCTTATAGACGGGCACACAAAGGGCTTTCTGTGGCGGCCGGGATGGGGGGACAGGCGGAGGGAGAGGGTCACTGGAGAATGGGCTCCTTCTCCCCAACCCCGGCTGCCGTGCTGCAGCTGCTCCGAGGGGAACGAGCCGCCAGAGGGAGGAGGAGAAAGGATTTAATCCTAAATCACTAAAGGGGGTGAGTTTTCACAGCAGCAGCTGGTCGAGCATCCCCCGGGCAGGAAGGCACACGGGAAGAAGCTGCCACCTTTCCCTCACCTTCTGGATGCGGCTCGCCTTCTCGGCACAGCTCTCCAGCTCCCGCCGCAGCCTCTCGTTGTCCCGCTGCAGCCTCTCGTTGTCCCGCAGGACGGCGTCGGCCCGGGCCAGGCGGCTGCCGGCCGACACGGCCTGCGCGCTGACCAGCGCCTCCACGCCCGCCGGGGCCAGCGCGCCCGGGCACAGCGGCAGGAACGCGGCTGGCACCGAGGTGGGCAGCACCCTGCGGAGAGCCAGGAGGGGGGGTCAGGGTGGGCAGGGTGGGAGAGGTGGGTGCAGCTCCAGCATCCCATCAGGCACGTGCTGGCGTCACCTCAAAGGAGGTGGAAGCGCCTATCCTGCTTTTTAGAACTGGGAAGGGCTCGCTGTCTAACCACACATCCCATCTTGCAGGGATGCCTTGGCTTGACCCCTCCAGCACCTGGCCAGTGGGTCTGGATGGGCTCCCAACCCTCCAGGTTCCTCTCTTGCTGGGAATGCTGCAGGCAGCCTGGCATAGGATGCACCTTGGAGGCCGGCATTTTCCTTATTTTCTGTGCAAACCAAAGGCTCCTGACCCAGGTCCCCACTGCCAAACTGTGGATGTGTCCTTTTTATATTCAGAGAAGCCAGGCCAGCCTGGCTGCCCCTTGTGCCACTGCTCCAGCATCCCAGCTCACCATCCCTGCTGGAATCCCTGAGCAGGGCCCGGCCCCGCTGCGCTCCCCCGCGGGCTGCCCGCCAAGGGCTGCATTCCTGCGGGATGATATAGGAGCAAGGAAGAATAAATACATCTTCCCCACAGCTCCCCTTCCCCTCTTTGTTCCCTGCAAGGAGAAGGTTTTCCTGCTGGAGATGCTATCGCTCTCTGCCTGGATAGATCAGCAGGACTGGGAGCAGTGTGTCCTCACATTGAGCCACCAGTTCCCTTTTTCCCATCATTTTCCACACTGGAAGAGGTGGTTTCCAGTCCTCCTCAAATTCCAGGCAATGCCTGGACCCCCAGATGTCCATCTCACAGTCACCCTGGGGCTTAGCCAGAGGCACTGAGCTGCCAAAGGGACCACAGACCACCTGGCACCAGCCCAGGCTCTGCTCAGCAGCAATTCCAAGTATCATGGACATTCCCAGCTCAGGACCATGGCATGGGTTTCTGTGGAGCAGGGAGCATATTTGTATTTCATCCTGCCCCATACCTATTCCACATTTAGCTGTTTCCTGGGCTGCTTCCAGCTCCTGGATTATTCCCTAAGTTACCCCCAGCTCCCTCCTGGTGCATGGAGAGGAGGCAGGGTCTGCTGTGGGAATGGGATTTTCTTCACTGGTTGGAAAAGCCCAGCCATGCTGAGGGAGCTGGGGACTGGAGCAGAGTGGGGGGCTCCCTGCAGGCCTGGGCCAGTGAGGACAAAAGCAGCTGCTCTGGGCCCCCGCTGCCCTTCCAAGCATCCATCCTGAACATCCCTGAGAGGCATCCAAAAGCAGAGAGCCCAGGGGTCACAGCTTTACCTGATGTCAGGATGCTGAAATGCAGGACCTTCCCGGGAGCAGGCTCGGGGCTCAGCCAGGTAAGCGTCCTGGGCAGGGATGACATAGGGATACTCCGGGGGCGGTCCCCGCGGCTCGGTGCCCTCGGGCTGCTGCCCGCGCAGGGGGACGAGCTGCCGGGAGAGCTGCGGGAAGCTGTGCGACGCACTGATGGGGCTCTGCGCCTTGGCCCCGTTCCTCTCCAGCGACATCCGCATGAGCCGCTCGCTCAGCGACCGCACGTGGCCGTGCTTCAGCTCCTTGAGCCCCTCGTCGGGGCGCCGGGCGCCGCTCTCGGCCCGCGTCCCCGCTCCGCGCTGCGATGCCAGCAGCTGGGAATGCGCCTTGGCCTCCTCGTAGGTGGGCAGCTCCTCGCCCTTGGGCGGGCACAGCCGGTAGACGCTGTTCTCCAGGTAGACGTGGTCGGAGTGATGCTCCTGGCCCTGCGGCTCCTGCCGCGTGGATTGCTGCACCATCTGGCTCTCCTCGGGGCTCAGGCTCTCCAGGGAGGAGCGGGGGCTGCCGGCGCCGCCGCCGCCGCGCAGGGCTTGCTGCTGGATGGCCAGCAGAGTGCGGTTCTCCGTGAGATTCCCATAGCGCAGCTGCTCCTGGATCAGCCGGTGCAGCACCGTGCCGTTCGAGTCCTCCGCCGTCCTCATGTCCGTCCGTGCCGGCGGCAGAGCCACGATTCCACCCGACGAGGGGAGTCCCGGGGGACCTCAACAGCGACTGGGCACGCCGAGACACCTGCGGCAGGGAGAAACGGGATTGTTGGGAGGCAGCCGGGGCAGGACGGTCCGGATTCTGATGGACACGGGAATGTTTGCCAGGAATCCGGCCCGGACGTGCCCGTGGCGGCACTTGGAGAGCGGAGCAGCCCAGCACCGGCACCGCATCTGGGGCTGGCTCGGAGCTGGTCCCCCATGGCCTGGGATAAAGCGGGGGATAAAGCGGCCCCACAGGACCGGGTACAGAGCCACCGGGAGATGGATAGAACCCCCCATCCCCGGACCCGGAGGTCCTGGACTTGTAGCGGTGTCCCAGTCCCGGTGAGGGTCCTGGGATTTTTCCGTGGGGAAGGGGGAATGTTCCGGTCCCGTTTGGGAGGGTTCCAGGAGGGTTCCCAGTCCCTGGGAGTGGATCCGGCATGGGAGAGGGTCTTTTCCCCGGGACGGTCCAGGTGCCGGGGGGGAAGAGGCGAGTCCCGGTCCCAGGGAGAAGAGTCCCAGTTCTGGGAGCTGGGGGCCGTCCTTTTCCCCTGGAGGGATCCCAGTCCCGGCTGGGGCCTTCCTTGGGCCAGGGGGGTCCGATCCCGGTCAAAGAGTCCCAGTCCCGGCTGGGAGGATCTCGGTCCAAGGGGGTCTCGGTCTCGGGATTGCTGGTCCGGGTGGGTCCCGGTGCCGAGGGAGGGAGGTCCCGATCCCTGCTGGGGAATTCCCGGTGCTGGGGAGCGTCCTTTCCCCAGGGGCATCCCCGTTCCGGGGGGGTCCCTGTGCCGCTCGGGGGTCCCGATCCCGGTCGGGGGCGTCCCAGTGCTAGAGGGGTTCCCTGTGCCGGGGGGGAGGGGGTGCCAGTACCGGGGAATTCCCGGTGCTGGGGGGTCCCGATACTGCTCGGGGGATCCCGGTGCCGGTCAGGGGGGTCCCGGTGCTGGGGAATTCCCGGTGCCGGGGGTCCCCGGTGCCGGTCGGGGGTTCCGATGGCAGAACTCACCGTGGCATGGCGGAGCGGAGCGGTGCTGCGGCGGCTCTGAGCGTCCCGGGGCCGCGGGGGCCGGGCCGGGCTCTGCTATGCCCGGAATGCGGGGCCGGTCCCGCCCCGCTCCGCCCCGGGGCCGCCGCCGGCGCAGCAGCGCGGCCGGGAGCGGGAGCGGCAGCTGCGGCCGGGGGGGCGGCTCTGCCCGCCAGCTGTCCCGGGCCGTAAATCTGCCCCAGCCTTTGTCTGCGGGGCCGGGGCAACCCCGAGCCTGCCCGGCCCCATCTGCTCTGCCCCCTCGGGCCCCCCTTCCCGCATCCCCCCTCTTCGCATCCCCCCCGCCTCGCATTCTGCGTCCTCGCATCCCCCCTCCTCTCATCCCCCTTCCTTGTGTCTCTCTCCTTAACATCCTCCTTCTCACATCCCCCCTTCACATCCCCCACCTCACACCCCTGCCCTCTCATTCCCCACCTCACATTCCTCCTCGTGTCTTCCTCCTCACATCCCCCTCCTCACATCCCCCTCCTTATGTCCCCCTCTTTTTATTTCACATCTCACTTCTTGCATCCCCCGTCTCGCATCCCCCCCTCCTCGCCTTCCCCCTCCTTGCATCCCCTCTTCACATCCCTCTCCTTGCATTCCTCCCTCCCTGTGTCCTCCATCCTCACACCCCCTCTGTTTGGGGATGCCAGCTCCCTGTGGATGCAGCAATTCCGGCCAGCTCGTGTCTGCCTCTGCGTGTACCCTGCTGCTCTCCCAGCCTCAGTTTCCCCTTTTGGGCTCTGCCACCCCCTTACCTGTGGGGACACAGGGATGGAGGAAGCCATCAGGGGCCAGACTCCCCCTTCAAAGCCCCCTGGCTCATCTCTGGTGGGACACTGAGCATCCCCAGCCCCAAAGCAGTGGAACACCAGCCCCATCCCAGCCCCAGGCTGCCGGTGCAGAGCCCACAGACCCCGAGAGAGACGGCAGATGGCCGGAGGGGAGGCGGTGGGGAGAGGCAGGTGCAGGGGAAAATTGCTTATTAGCTCCGGGACATTAAGCTCCCATTCTTTTGAGGGAGCTCAAAAAGCATCTTCTGACTGGCACAGAGCCAGGAGGCTGATCTGGGAGGGGGACATGGGGGTCTCCAGCCTCCTCTCCTTGTTTTTCTGCTCCATCACACGCTGGTATCACCCCCGAGGCACGCAGGGTGCAATAGCAGGAATAGGGCTGCAGGCACAGCTCACTACCTCTGAGTTATCTCCCAAAAAATGGGGAAAAAATAAATCTCCAATGTGTAGCAGGCACCAGACTCAAAGCAGGGGAGCATGGAAAGAAAATGCAGAGAGATGGAGTCAGTGCTTGGAGGAAGAGGAGCACCTAGAAGCTCAAGAAACACATTTTCCAGCCCAGTTTTCCCAGTGACAAGTCAAATCCTCATGGATGAAGGTTGAAATGTGGGAATTGGCACCCTGTAGCCCCAGTGAGGGTCTAGTTTGGTGTGGGGAGGAGACGAGAGCACAGCACCTGTCCCTTTGTCCCCAAGCATGTGCAAAGTCTGGAAACTAGGCCCAGCACCTTGGGATGGATGGATGGATGGATGGATGGATGGATGGACAGGACTTGGAGAAACGTGGTCTAGTGGAAGATATCCCTGCCCCAGGCAGAGAGTGGAACAAGATGAGCTTTAAGGTCCTTTTTGACCTAAACCAGTCTGTGATTCTATGGATGAACAGATGGATAGATGGATGGATGGATGGATGGATGGATGGATGGATGGATGGATGGATGGATGATGGATGGACTCCAATATCCCAAGCCCAGCAGCAGCATCTCCAAAAGGACCCAGCAGTGGTTCTGCCCTGCTCTTTCCTGGATGGATGGGGCTCCCACCTGAGCTCCAAGGGAGCAGCCCAGCTCCCCCAGCACCCAGGATTCCTCTCCTGGCTCGTCCCCCTGGCCTTATCCATGTCTGTGTCACCCTGCTTCCCTTCCTATCCTAACACTGCCCTATTTCTGGCGGCAGGAAACCCCTCCTGGGCTGATAACACCCCTTTGGAAAGTGATCTGAAGAGTTTCCTCTCCTTCTTTCTAATACTGAAGGTAAGAAAAGTCTTAATCTTTTGGTTTTCCCAGGAGAAGGCGAAACAGCAGCTGGCCCTGGGGGCAGTGGTGGGGGCACCTTTGGCTGCCTGCAGGGACCCTGTTCCCAGGTGGAGCATCCCGGAGGATGGGGCAGGGCCTCGGGGACGTGGCTGGAGGCAGCGCAGGTGCCGCGGTGTCCCAGGCTGGGCGGGGTGACACACGGCTCCGCAATGCCAGACCCTCCCACTGACCTCAGCCCAGCCTTATCGCCGAGGCGGTGGAGCCGGGAGAGGGAGCCAAGAAAATACTCGTGGGATGAGATCACCTCGGCTGTCTTCAGGCTCCCAAAGTGCCTCAGCCCTCGGCCGTGCTGAGCCTGGAAAACTGGGGCGTTGTGGGCAGAGGAAGGTGCCTGGCATGGAGGGGAGGTTTGCAGCCTCAGCACATCTCCCAGGGAAATGGTGACACTGGTGACAGCATCCCGTGAGCCCCAGTGACAGTGTCCTGTGACCATGCTGAACCCCTCAAACCTCTCCATGGCAATCTTCCTGCTAAAGCTTCCTCCAGGTACCTGCTGCTTCTGTCCCAAACTCTGGATTCAGAGTGCAGCCAGGAGTTGGAGTTGAAGGAATTGCACAAGTGATGTTTCCCCATGCTAGGATTCCCCAGGCTGCCCCCAAAGGGAGTTTCATCCCCATGGGGAGGGAGCCAAGGCAGCAGCCCAGCCCCTCCCCTGCTCCCAGCATCCCATCCAGAGGGACCCTGTCCTCATGGAGATACCCCACAAGCCAGCAGGCCTGAGGCCAACTCATCCTCCCTGTCCTCTCTCTGAAATCTGCATCATTTTGGGGTGTCCAGGTCTGATCCCCCCTGGGAATGTGTGACCTGGAGTGCTGCTGTGCAATTTGGGTGAATTCCCTTCCCAAAACCCCAACAGGGAACACTCCTCAATGTGGGCAGGGCATGGGTGGGATTGGGATCCTCCTGGTTGTGCCAAATCCCCTCACTCTGCTTTGCTGCTTTGTGGCTGATATGGCTCTTCCTCGGTGGAGGAAGGAGTGGAAAGATCCCTCTCCACCGAGGGGAATGGGAAGGAATGGAAAGATCCCTTTCCACCCAGGGGAAAGGGAAACAAAGGAAAGATCCCTCTCCACCCAGGGGAAAAGGAAGGAATGGAAAGATCCTTCTCCATCAGAGGAAAACCTTGTTAGCCTTCGTGGGGACACAACTCGAGCAATGAGGGCACCAGGACTGATCCCATCTGAAAGAACAGCCATTCCCAAGACCCGAATCCAGCACTGTTCCCATCACTCTGGGCACAGCCAGCTCCTCCAAACCTCAGTCTCTCCCAGGATCAGATCCCTGAGATTCCCCTTTTTTTCAGGGGGATGCTGGATCTATCCCAGGTAAGGATCACAGAAAGTTGGAGTGCTCCTGTTCCTCCCCTCCACTTTCTCCTGGGTTCTCTTCTCTTTTGTATCTGATCTGTAGATCCCATATGGGTAACCCAGGGCACATCCCCACCCCCAGGACCTCCTGCCACAGTTCTTCATCCATCAAACACTCAGGGAGGTGATGCCAAAGCCCCTTCTTAGGAATTTTAAAAGGGAAAAATGTGGCTGAAAACAGGGCCAGGACCCTCCTCTTTCTCATCTCCCCTGCATTTTAATGCCCCTGAGTCATTTCCATTCCTGGATGTTAAATTGTTCTTTTCTGCTTTCCTTTATTTCCCTGTTTCCTGCGAGGGGTTTGTTCCTGACCTGCTAGCCCCAGTGGGACCCGGTCCAGGGGACGCTGAGGAGATGCCAGCAGGGACAAAGGTGAAGCCAGGAGCCACCACCCCCAGGGGACACAGCCCTGCATTTCCATAGCAAAGCCCCTCACTGTTGTTTTGCCGCCTTTGAGGAATTTTCTCTTTTTCCTGAGAAATTCAAAGGGCTGGGTGTGATTTCCTGCCCACCTGGGGAGGCTCCACCTCCTGTCCCGGAGCTCGGTGGGGATGTGGGGGGACACAGAGACACCAGGGAAGTCTCACAGTGCCACCAGCAGCACCTCCTCACTGATTCCATCTGCCCACCTGACCCTGGAGCACATCCAGGTGGGTGGGTGGGTCTGTGCCCCCTCCCCGGGGCCATGGGGGGGGATTTGCACCCCAATTTGGAGTCACCCCTTGCAAAAGGAGGGGGCAGAACTCTCGGGTCGGCTGTTAATATTCTCTGCCCTGAGATGTGCAGGGTGTCTCTGCTTCGGCCTGCGCAGCTGAAGAACGAGCGTGGACTCTTCAGTTTTCAGTCTTGAGGTTGTTTATTAATTCTTATCTATAAAATTTTATTTCTGCCCAGCCAAGATCTGCTCAGCAGGGCAGCCACAGGCACTCTGACCACCCTTTCCAGTCCAGCCAAGCTGGGAAGGTTTCGTTGGGATAAATGTCCTCCTTCCCAGCTTAGCCAAGGTGGAAAATTTTGGTTGGAATAAATGTCCCCCTTCCCGGTCCAGCCAAAGAGAGAAGATCTGGTTGGAATAAACATCCTCCTTTCCAGCTCAGCCAAGCTGGGAAGGTTTGGTTGGGACAAATCTCTCCCCTGTCAGCTCAGCCAAATTGAGAAGATCTGGTTGGAATAAACGTCCTCCTTCTCAGCCCAACCAAGGTGAGAAGGTTTGGTTGGAATTAACATCCTCCTTCCCAGCCCAGCCAAGGTGAGAAGGTTTAGTTGGGACAAATCTCTCTTGTCCCAGCCCAGCCAAGTTGGGAAGGCTTGGTTGGGACAAATCTCCTCTGTCCCAGCTCAGCCAAACTGGAAAAGTTTGGTTGAAATAAACGTCTCCCCTCCCAAACCAGCCGAGGTGGGAATGCTTGGTTGGGACAAATCTCTCATTTCCCAGCACAGCCCAGGTGGGAAGGTTTGGTTGGGGCAAATCTCTCTTTTTCCAGCTCAGCCAAAATGGAAAGGTTTGGTTGGAATAAATATCCTCCCAGCCCAGCCAAGATGGAAAGGTTTGGCTGGGACTCATCTCTCTTTTCCCAGCCCAGCCAAAATGGAAAGGTTTGGTTGGAATAAACATCCTTGTTCCCAGCCCAGCCAAGGTGGGAAGATTTGGTGGGAATAAGCATCCTCCTTTCCAGCTCAGCCAAAGTGGAAATGTTTGGTTGGAATAAATGTCCTCCTTCCCAGTCCAGCCAAGCTGGGAAGGTTTGGCTGGGACAAATCTCCTCCTTCCCAGCTCAGCCAAAGCGGAAAGGTTTGCTTGGAATAAATGTCCTCGTTCCCAGTCCAGCCAAAGTGAGAAGATTTGGTTGGAATAAACATCCTCCTTTCCAGCTCAGTCAAGGTGGGAAGGTTTGGTTGGAATAAACGTCCTCCTTTCCAGCTCAGCCAAGATAAGGAAAGAAGAAGGTTTGGTTGGGACAAATCTTTCCCTTCCCAGTCCAGCCGAGGTGGGAAGGTTTGGTTGGGGCAAATCTCTCTTTTTCCAGCTCAGCCAAAATGGAAAGGCTTGGTTTGAATAAATATCCTCCTTCCCGGCCAAGATGGAAAGGTTTGGTTGGGACAAATCTCTCTTCTCCCAGCCCAGCCGAGGTGGGAAGGCCTGGCTGGCCACGGCGCGAATCCCTGCGAGCGGAGCCGCGTGTTTTATCCCGATGATACAATAGAAAATGCCTGTGAAGTCCCGGCCCTCTGGAGCATTTCCTTAGCTCTCTGGAATTTCCGCTTGGTCCTTCCTCTCCCAGGCTCTTACCGAAAACCGATGTCACCGCACAGCTCTGGAGAGCAGCCAGCCCGGGGGTCCCTGCCCAGGTCCCCACCACCGTGCTGGGGCTTTGCAAGGAGCTCCTGGAGGGTGTCAGCCCCGTCCTCGTGCCCCTTGATTAATCACCAAAGGCCACCCTGCCAATCAAGGAAAGATTTACAAGGCAGGCAGGAAGCTCTTGTTTTTACAGGAGTGCCTCAAACACACGCACACAGTAGGAAAAGCAAACATTCCAGGCATACCAAGGGATCCACGGGATAAAAATTCCCCAAACAGCCCAGATTAAGATACTTGGCTGCACATGGAAACACTAAAACCTGGGCTCAAGGATTTAATTGTCTTATTTAGCAGCGAGCCCTGTGGAACAACCTGAGTGGCCTGGGAACAGCCAGCCCTGGGGGGCAGGGAGTGGGGTCACTGGTGCTGCCCTCCCTACAATAAAGGTCAGGGCTGGCCCCCACCCCTCTCCCAGCTCCATATGGTCACCAGAGCCTTGTGGCAGAGTTTAATGCGAATTTTTCCTTTGGAAAGGCTCAGCCCAGCTCCTGGGTGAGTCAGGCAGGGTCGCTCTGAATCAACAGAGAGCTGAGTCCCAGCCCAGGGGAGCAGGGGGAGCCTCTGCTCCAGCTCCAGCCCCGACACCCCCGGGCTCAGAGGGGTGCTCATGGTGCTGTGTCCATCCCTGCCAGCTCCCATCCTGCCCTGAAGGCTCTGGAGACAGTGGGAACACTCCCATCTTCTCCAGTCCCACATTCCAGCCCAGAGAAGCCACAACTTTGCTGTCTGACAGTGACATTTTGGTGTATGGATTTTACAGGACCATGAGAAAGGCAGGAGGGAACTGCTGGCCCTGGAAGTGTCCAAGGCCAGGCTGGATGGGGCTCTGGACAGCCTCTTCTGGGGGATGGTGTCCTGTCCCTGCAGGGTGAGAAAGCAAGAGGGCTCAGACATTGTTGTGAGATGGAAATATCCTCCCTCTGGAAGGGTTGGGGCTCCCAAATATCCTCCCTCTGAAAGGGCTGGGGGTCCCCCAATATCTGAAAGGTTTGGGGGCTCCCCAATATCCTCCCTCTGGAAGGGTACAAAGGCTCCCAAATATCCTCCCTCTGGCAGGGTTTAAAGGCTCCTGTCTCATCTTTCTGCAAACCACACCACAGAGAGTGGAACTGGACCTCACCTGTTACAGATGGTTTGTCCACTTCTGCCCCAAATCCAGCTGCCAGTGGCTTGTCCCAGCAGGATGCTCTGCTTGCACTCATGGATGGCTTCTGGAAGAGCAGAGGGACTGGCAGGGAAATAAATCCCCTGGTCAAAATGGGAGTTAAAGGGAAGCCTGTGCTTGAGATCACAGAATCATGGAATGGTTGGGGTTAGAAGGGGCCTTAAAGCCCATCCAGTTCCACCTCCTGCCATGGGCAGGGACACCTTCCACTATCCCAGGTTGCTCCAAGCCCTGTCCAGCCTGGCCTTGGACATTTCCAGGGATAGCGCAGCCACAAATTCCCCAAGCAACCTGTTCCTTATCCCGAAGTGCAGCCCATGAGTGGAGCTGCCTGCCCCAAAATGTCACCCCAGCCCCTCTCCTGCAGCCCAAGCTTTCCCAGAGCTCCCCATGGCTGTGGGGATGCTCCATGGGATACAGGGGTGGGATCACGGCTTGCATTGCAGCACATCATGTCATTCCTGTGAGCAGCTCCTTGTGCTCCTCCTCTCTTTCCCCTGCTCATCACCAGCAGCAGCCCAGGACCAGCTCATGGCTGGGGCATGGATGCAGCCCTTCAGCAGTTGGTTCTGTCCCAGTAAACATTAGCTTTTATGTGGATTGTTTCAGCATTCTCTGGACACTGCCAGGGCTGTTTTGAGTGTGCAGCCCTTTCCCAGAAGCCAGCACCTTCCCTTTCCGGGGCTTTTCCAAGTGCTCTGAGGCTTCCAGCTTGGCAACTCACATCTGAAGTCACTGGAGAAGCCGTCCCAAGGGAGATGAGCACCACAAACAGCTCAGGGACCAGGGATCCAGCAGCTGTTGGTGGAACAGCATAAAGAGTAGCGGGTCTGGAAGGAAGTGTTGGTGAGGATAATCCCCTGGGTCAGGGATAAATTCCCTGGAGTGTGGGGTTCAGGAGAGCTGATGTCAGGGGGGCCATTGCTGTCACCCAGCCCGGACACTGGGCAGGCTGGAGGAGTCTGTCTTCACACCAGGAGAATTCCCAAGGGCTCCCAAGTTCAGAGTGGTGAAGCCTTTGGGCTCTTCCAGGAGATCTCTGGCATCCTGGGCATCTCCTGCCTCCTGGCTGGGAGGGCCTGGCAGTGGCAGGTGGGGAAATAATGGGGCAGGTGGAACTTCCATCCTGTCCTCAGAAAGGGGTTGTGAGGCCTGCCCAGGCTGCTTCACTTGCCCTCTGTCCTGCCTTGCCTTTCTTTACTTTGCCTTCCCATTCCTCCCCATCCCCTGCCTTTCTTTCCCTTGTTTTCCACTCTCTTACCTTGCCATGCCTTCCCCTTTCCCTTGTTTTCCCTCACCATGCCTTCACTTCCCTTCCTATCTCTTGCTTTGCCTTCCCATCACTTCCTTTGCTTTTCTTTCCCTTCCCTTCCCTTTCCCTCCCCTCCATCCAGGTTAACCCCCTGCCCTACAGGCACAGCTGTTCCACCTGCACTCGTGTAAAATAAAGGGATTTAAAAGACAGATTAAGCCTATTTGTCTTTGTATCACTAAAATCACCTGTGTGCCTAGAACCACCCACCACTTCCCAAATTACCTCCCCAGTGGAATTACTTTGTTATCCCAACAATTTGGGACTGGAACCCCACTGCAGTCACACGAAAGCTGCACTGAAGGTAGAGAGGTTTTGAGCAATGCATAAATAATGAGCCATCATTAATAAATATTTATGGAAATTCTCTGCTCCCCCTCTGCTGTAGGAGATGGGACAGATGTGATCCAGGTCTGTTGAGCAGCCAGGAACTGGATTTTGGTTTGCGTGCATCAAATATCATCACTTTGAGTCACAACACGTCAGTGCTCTGAGCAAGATGCTCAGGGGCAGAATCGGGATGAAGTCATGGAGGGAACCAGCAGCTGCAAAAATACAGGGATTGGGAAATGCAGCCGACGTCAAACTGCTCTGGGAAGGCATGGCAGGAGTTACAACACAGGCACTCCTGGTGTTTTTTGGGGGAAAAAATAAAAAGGGGGAACTTTTGCTGCACGGAAAGCAATAAAAGAAGAAAGAAAAGAAGAAAGTTCTCTCAGTCTGGTGACATTGTTTTCATTAAGGTTTAATTTATTCATGTATTTGGTTATTGGTGTTTCAGAGATTGTGATAGTCTGCACATCAACACTGCGGAAGAGAGAACCAGCTCATGTAATTCCACATTCGTTATTCTGTGTTTGGGATAAACTCATTCCAGCTGCACAGGTTACCGGGACGTGGATGTGCACTGATCACTCCCACCCCACGGACACAGTCTCCGCCTCACGAAAATCCAATCACAGGCGTTAAAAACAATTTGTCAGCCCTAAAATCCTTCTCCTTTCTACTGTCCCGGGAGAATGAGGAAGGGATTGAGGGCGGCTCTGCAGGTCCTGCGTGAGGCTGCCGTGCCCTCTGCTGGGCTCCGCATCCAGGCTCAGCCTCCTGGAAATTAAACCCCAAAAATAACCAGGAAGGTCTGTTTAATTGTGAAAAAATGCATTTTTCACATTAATTAACGCAGACCCCACCCTCGTTTAGATTCCCTGCGGAAGCTCCTGCGGGCAGAGCTGCCCCAAAGCGCTTCAATTTGCCCCTTTTCCTCCCTGCTTTGCTTCAAATAGGCTTTTTGCTCCTGAGAAAAATGCTGGAGCCAGCTTGCAGCCAACAGGAAAAGCATAAAAAACCCCTTTTGCCACCGAAATTCGGGAATAAGGAGCAAGCATTACTGCACGGCTGGCTGTAGTTGCTACACGTGCTTGTTAGCCAGGAGATACCAATCTATCAGCAAAGTGTTGCATATTCCCGGGCAATTTGTTACTTTTAGGGCCCCTCAACTGGGTTGGGCTCCCAAAAAGGTTCCTTCTCCGTGATGGGCAGCACATGGACCATTGGCACCCCATCAACGGGAATGACCCAGCGGCGCCGTTCCCGGGGCGCCGCCCGCACCTCGCGCTGGAAGCCGCGGCTCGAGCCGCTCGGTCGCGGGTCAGTCGCGACAGCAGCAGCGGGCGAGTGCGATGCCGAGCAGGGGAACTCACCGATGCGAGCCCAGCGCCGCTCGGTGAGCGCCGGGGAGAGGATTCCGCACCGGGGGCACACAGGGGCCGGTCCCTGCTTTTCCTGGTATGCCGTGGGTTCTGCCCTCCGGGGAAGAACCAGAGCGCCGGGAAATGGCCAGCGAGTCCCCACCAAAGCCCGAGGGCCGAGTGCCGGAGCAGGGAAAGCTGAGTGTGCCAGGGCAGAAGCTCCTGACCCGGCAAGGGGACAAAGCTCTCGACTCTTGGAGTAGGGAAACCCCTTGCCTCTGGGAGAGGGCAAAGCCCTGACCCAGCCGTGGTAACACTGGGGGAGAGAAAACGGGGCAGGAGCAGAATGGGCAGAAATGGCCCAAATTGTGGCCGGGGAGTGTTGTAGAACACGCGCGCACGTGGCTCCGGCCCGCCGGGCGCGGGAGGGGCGGGGCGAGGCCAGCAGGGGGCGGGGCGTGTGTGATGTGGGCGGCTCCACCAGGGATGTGGGCGGGGTGTGTTGGGCTGTGGGCGGGGCTGTCGGGGCGGGGCGTGTGTGGCTGTGGGCAGGGCCATCAGGGTTGTGGGCAGGGCGCCATAAGTGCTGTGGGCGTGGCGTGTGTGGCTGTGGGTGGGGCGTGTGTGACTGTGGGCGGGTCCATCAGGGCTGTGGGCGCGGTGTGTGTGTCTGTGGGCGGCTCCATCCGGTTTATGGGCGGGCCCCGTGTGTCCGCGGGCGGGGCGTGGCCGCCGTTGGCGGCGCGGGGCGGGGCCCGGCGCCGGAAGTGCGCGCGGTCCATGTACCAATGGCTGCTCGCGGTCCTCCGCGCCCTCCGCGACGCCGCCCGCCAGGCCCCGGCCTCGGCCCTCGCCCTCAGCCCGGAGCCGCCGCGCCGAAAGAAACCGGCCCCCAGGTCAGCCCTTCCCTTCTCGCCGCGCTGCTGCCCCGCTGCCCGGCCCGGTCAGCCCCCTCACGGCCCGCCGCTCCCCGTGTGGGTGTGGGCAGCCCCTGATTAAGCCCAGGTGTTGCCCATGAAGCGGCCCGCAGGTGCGGAGGCGATTGTGGGTCGCACACACCGGTGCTCGCTGGCTGTGGGTGCCAGGTGTTCCCAATATCCCTTCATTCCCTTTCCGCAGGCACGGGGAGCGGGGCTGGGCATTTAGGGCCGGTGTATTGGGGAGCAGGGCACACACACACAGCCGTGGGTATGGGGGGCTGCGGGCACGCCATGGATCGAGGCTGGGGGTGGATAAAAGGATGGTGCCTGCCCACATGTTAACCATTGTGCTGCCGGCGGCGATGGCCGAAGCCCCTGGGTGCCTGCTGCTCTGTGGGATGTACGGACGGCACTGTGTGCTCTGGGGCTGGGGAAGGCGGCTGCTCCCTCCCTCCCTCCCTCAGTGCCCCAGGACAGCGACAGAGACCAGGGAATGTCTCTGCAAGGAGCCCCGCGTTGTGCCCGCAGTTTGCACCGAGGAGCAGCTCGGAAGGAATTAGCTCTTGGGGAGGGGGGAATAAAAATAGGAACGTTCTTTGTGCTGTGTTCCTAAAGGAGACGTTTTTAACGGACTTAACGATGGTATCAGCCGGTGAAAATCCTTGGGTGGGAAAGGGTGAGGCTGGGGATTGTTTCAAGGGTTTGTCCCCGAGCTGACTCAGCAGGAAGCTGCTGGAGTGGATGTGAGCAGGGCTGGCATTCCCACCTCGCATTTCCTGTTCTGCCCAAACTTTCCTTTGAGTGGCGTGAAATTGGATGGCTTAGTGACCTCTGGAGTGCTTCTTTCCTGGAGGAAAAGGGGAAGCATTGCATATTAAGGCATTTTTTGGTGGTAGAGGCAAACACAAAGCACGTGGAGGCATTAACAGAAGGAGAAAATGAGGCCTGGTCTGCTTTAGTGGGGTGATCAGCTCTCTGGGAGGTGATGTTGGGGAAATAGGAAAGCCCCCTTTGGAAGTTGAGTTGTGCTTGCAAAACATTGTTCTGTCTGTTCTTCCCCCAGTGTTCTGTCACCTGTGGAAGATCCTGAGGAGATCCCTGCAAAGAGGCCAAAAACAGGTATAGCCCCTCACAGAGAGGTTTTATGTGCCTGATTTTTGGGTTTGGGGTACCTTAGGGAGCTCTGGATTAGGTACTTCAGGAAGCTGTGGGTTTTTGAGCCTCTCCTGTGGCTGGAGGGACCTGGGCCCATCGATGATGTGGCACTTGGGACATGGGGCAGTGGTGGCCTTGGCAGTGCTGTGGAAACTGTTGGACTTGATGCCCTTATAGGGTTTATCCAACCTTGATGATTCTGGGATTTTCAAACCAAGTACAAGATGGGAGATCCTGGTCAGATGAAGGCAGGAGGAGAAGCAGGGAACAACTTTCCATCCTGGGAGGGCCATGGATAAATCCTGGCAGGGCATATCCCAGCTCTTCCTGGCACTGAGCCCTGCAGGGCAGCACAAAGAGCATTTTCAGTCAAGGCTGTTGCTGTTCCGTGGGGGATGTGGAGCTCCCTGATTCCTACTTGGGAGCAAGATCCTGGGGTGCTGCTGGGCTGTTGCAGTGTTGTTGAAATGAGTTTTCTGCTCCATGTGGGATCAAGGAGCTGGGCTTGGGTGGAAGCAGGAGTCCCAAGCCCCATTTCCAGTCCCATTCCTTATGGCCTGGTGGTGTGGTTTTTCCAGAATGTCTCTCTGGGACTAACAAGGAGCCTGAAGAGGTCTCTGTGGCTGCCAAGTTGCCACAGAAGGCAACAAGTAGAAGCCAGGAGACTGAAGAGAGAGATGACTTTTCCTTCTCTGAGTCTGAAGATGAGGTGAGCAGGGATTTTGAGCAGGTGTGGGACCCTGTGTTACAAAAGTGGTGCCATCAGTGCCCCTGCCTTCTGCTGCACCCCATGGGCAAAATCATGGGCTCTGAGTCAGAACACAGCTGGCTGGATTTCAGGAAGGGGAGGTGCTTGCTTGGATTCACATTCAGGTTATGCTCACCCTGGTACTTGCTTTTATTTCAGGTTGTGTACATTTCTTCTGACTCTTCGTTTGTAGCATCTGCAGAGGATGAGGACGCAACAGAACCTGGTAGGGCTGACAGCAAATCCTTTACTTGTTCCTTTCTCCTGGTGCTCTGGGGGCTGGTTGCTGAAGGCAAAATATCTGGGTAGCACCCAGGAATAGTGGAGGGTGAGCTCTGTTTCTTCCCTGCATCCTCTGTTGCTTCTGGATTGGAGCCAGGGCTGGGAACAGGCTCCCCAGGGAATGGGCACAGCCCCAAAGCTGCCACAGCTCCAGGAGAGTTTGGAAAATGCTCTCAGGGATGCACAGGGTGGGATGGTTGGGGTGTCTGTGCAGGGCCAGGGGTTGGGCTGGATGATTCTGTGGATCCCTTCCAAGTGGGATATGCAGTGGTTTATCCCAGGATGCTCATGTGGTTGTGGATCCTGGATATTAACTGCCTTGGATGCAGTTCTAGTGTGTCCCAGTGCTGGCTTGCCAGAAAGAAATTGTTGTAAATGCTGATTTTAGGTAGCAGAGCCTCAGAACCCTTCTGTATTAGGCGTAGGCTGGCGAAATTCTGTAGTTGCCAATATGAAAATATCCTGAAGCAACATAACACAAATAATATTAGAAGTTGAGGGATGAAATGGGAGTAATTTATCTTTGGTGAAGCTCTTTAAATTCACATAACTCCTGTTTTCCTGACCACTTGCTGAGGCTTGTGCTCTTCTCCCACAGACGAAATGCCTTGTGACACCAACCCGTGCATGACTGAGGAATCACCATCCTCTCTTTGTAAGAGAGTTCCATATCTGAGGTAAAAAACCTTCTGTTTTCTTCCACTTCTGCTTTTTAGGGTTTCTTGCCTTTCATTTTCATCCTTGAACTTCCTCTGTTGCCCAACATCCATATTTGTGTCCACAGAGCAACATTTTTCCATATTCTGTGACTCCTCCTGGCTGCCATACTGAGTGAGATCTTAGTTATGTTCTTGCCTTTGACCAATTTTAAACTTTCCCTTTAAATCCAGACAGTTGATGGACTCAGAAGATCAGAGAAAAATGAACAAGTTCAACACTCTCACCCCCTGTGGTACGAGGAAGTGTTGAACTTGGGAAGAGGCTGAGACCAGGAATGCTAACAGAAAAAACCCACAACTACAAAAAAAAAAAATCCCCAAAAACCCCAGAGAATTTCCATTTCCCCAGGGAATTCCATTGGGAAACCCTTTTATGTTTTTCCTCTAAGGATGTTCAGCTACTGCCACAAGTCACCTAGAGAGATATTGGAAAACCCTCCCCAACATGGTCCTGGGCAGCCTGCTGTTCCTCCTTGAATCAGGAGGTGCTAATTAAAACCTAATTAATAAATCAGGAGCTTTGAATGGTCTCTTAACACCATTTCTTCTGCCTTTGTTGTTTGCAGCCTGAGCAGGAATAACCACATCCGAGCTGCTCCTGAGAGCCCTGTCACACCCAGGCCCCCCATCAAGGAGCCAGGTCCCCACTCTCCAGGAGTCAGTGGCACCAGGAGGCCTTTGTGTGCTGCTGAAGAGGTAAATTGGGGAGCAGGGAATTGTTTTGGGATGAAACAGCTGTGGAGTTGCTGTACAGTTAGGCTGAGACAAAAGGAAGGGCTGGGAGTGCTTGCTAAAGTCTCTTTTTTCCTTCCCTTCTGCAAGGATGTTCAGCAAGCAGAAAATAAGAAATACAAAGAGCTCTTGAGTCTGTTCAAAGAGAAATATTCTGGAAGACTTACTTCTCCACGATCAGCAAGACTCAACAAGTAATTATGAGCAAAATAACCCTTAACTTTCTGGTGGTGAGTTTGTTGTGTGTGGAAGGGGAGGAGAATTGATCTTTCCTACTCTCAGGGTTCTGGACAGAATCAAATGTAATGATTGGAATAGTGGAGACAGAAAATTTGACTCTTGTATGTTCAGTGTGTCTGAGCTGAAAGTGGCCAAACTTCTGGATGTAAACTCCTCAAAATGCCCTTTGCATCTTGTCATGGAACCAGTGACAGCATGGCTCTGTTGAGGATTAAACAGCCTAATTTTACTTTATATATTTCTGTTGCTTTCATTTAGCCAGTTGTGTACAAATAGCCGTGTGCTCTGCAGTGAATTGAGGTGCACTGGTAACAAATCACCTGTAAAAACTCTGTCCTTTTCTTCTGCTACACCCAAGAGTTCAAACCAAGGAACCAGGGATGACTGGGAGTCCCCTGAAAGAGCAAAAACCCAGAGGTGCCTCTCCACCTGTGCCACAAAGGACCAGTGAGTATCCCCAGGGCTGCTCAACTCTTGGTACAAGTCCAGCCCAAACAGGGCATTTTCCTCATTATTGGCTAAACTGGCTTTGTGAGGGTTTTACTGAAGGGCAAGAACTGGTTTAAAAATGGTATTTGGGAGCTGTGGCAGTGCAGTTTGTAGCTGGATGTGACCCCACTGCACAGGAGAAGGTTGTACCACCTGTTTTACCTGCTTTTTTTGTACCAGGGGAGGGGGATATTTGACTCTGCACCCTCAGAGCTGCACTGTAATCCCTTTTTAGTGCTAGACAGGACTATTTCCATAAAAGCAGAGCTTCCAAAACAAGTAACCTAATTACTTGTATATTTAATATTGCCCCAGGGTTTTTTTTCCCCCCCTGTTCATTACTTAAACACTTTTTCATCACTAACTCTTTCATATCTTGGACTTTGTGACATGATCATATGGGGATTAAAATTATTTCTGAGCAGGTGCCAGGGTTTGAACTTCGGAGTTGAAAATGCTGATGAAATGTCTGTGATGTCACCCAGAAACTCAGAGCTCTGTGCAGCTTCTGGATTGGGAAATCACCTCTCTGTTCTCATACTGCTGCTTCTCCCTGCAGGTGTCAAACATGGGGATGTTTTCAGCCCCCAGCTGCCTCAGAGGGGTGTCATGATCAGGTGAGAGTCTCTTCTAAGCATGGCTCTTGTTTCTTTTGGCTGTGTCTGCCTCCAGCAGCCCAGTCCTGTCCAGTGTCTCAGTGCTGGGGGAGAGGAGCAGCTGGTTTGAAGAGCTGCTCACAGCCAGTTGTCCCTCAAATCCAGTTCCCCTGTCACAGCTGGGCAGGTGTGGGATGTGCTGGGTGTTTTTTGGGAGAAGGAAGTGGGGGGTGACAGCCCAGGTTGTCCCTGGGTTTGCAGAATTGGTTTTTGCTCCCCAGAGTCTTTCTGCCACACCATGAATGAGCTGGCTTTGCATTTCCTGTGCATCCTGAACAAAAGGAGTAGGGAGCTTGTAAAACCTGGGGGACTGAGGCAGTTTTTGAGGCTTGCAGGATGCCTTGGGTTGGAGTGGATCCAAAAGGGAGCGTTGCTGTCCCCCAGCAGGGGCCAGTGAATTCTGGTGGCAGGATGGGAGTACAGGAGTGAAGGGAAATGGACTTTTGGCTGCAGCTCCAGGGAGGGATTTTGCTGTGGCTGCTTGGTGCCATCCTCTTCCTCCCCTCAGAGTGCAGATGGGGGCAGAGAGAGGTTTGGTTGTGGCAGGTGTGGTTTGGGGTGATTTTGTCCCTGTTCTCTTTCCCTTAGACACGAGCACTGTATTGAGCTGTGCATTTGTCCTGAGTTAAATTGTCACTGTCCCCTAAGCTCAAGGGAAGAGAGAAAATAACTTGTGGAGTGGCATTTGTCACCAGGAGATCACAAAGCACTTGATAGAGGAAGAGCTGGTTGCTTCCCTGTTTTCCAAAGATTAAAACTGAGGAAAAAAAAAAAAGGAGTTTGGCACCTGATGGTGGCAGAAAGTTTGTGAAGCTTCCAGCTCTTCTTTTGTCCTGGTCTGGCTGCTACAAAAGGAGTGGGGAAGGAAACTGAGATGCTGTCATGTGTCAGAATCAGCCTTGAAAAAGCATTTCTTATGCAGAATTTTGGAGAATTTCATGGGGCAGTGTGGCTATCCAGCTCATTTCTCTTTCTTTTCTTACAGTTACTACACACCACCAGAAGACTCTCGTGGTCAGGGAAAGCGAGAGAAACGAGCTGCTTCAGTGGTAAGCTTGAGTTTAGTCACTGCTTCACTTGGCTTTCTGGAAAATATAACTCACCTCTGCTCAGGATTGAGATCCAAAATAAAATTTTAAGTGTGGAAATCAGAAATACTTACCTTGATCTCAGTTTGATACCTGCATGTGGAGGCTTTGTTGGGGATGTTAATCCAAGCCCAAGGAAAACCCTGCCTCTCTGGGCACTGTGGGAATGCAGTCACCAGTCAAATGTGACTTTGGGGATTGCTGCTGGGATGTGTTCACACAACCCCTTGTAGTTTCTTGCAGGATTCTCTGCCCTGTCCCCCCAACAAAGCCCTTGTGCTTCTCTCTGATTTCTGTCCTTGTGCCTGGCAGGGCCAGCGTGAAGCTGAGGTCCCCCAAAGAAAGTTGTTCCAGTTCCATGTGACACCTGTCCTGTCCAAAGACCTCTTCTTTGTGGACAGTGAGCCACTGCCATGCCTGGAAAAGCCAGGAGATGACCTGGCTCCTCTGACAGAGGTACCTGTGCTCAGCAGCAAGCCAGTGCTGGGGCTGGTTCAGCCTGCAAGGCTCCTTGCTCTGGCACTAGGGCTGCACTTGGAGCCTTCTGGGGGGCTGGTGTGCTCCATGTGCTGCTCCACCAGCCCTTCCCCACTGAATCCTTTCTTCCAGGCCATGGAGAGTGAGATCTCTGCTGCCTTTGACAGTGGTGAGCCTGAGGACATCCTGAGCAGGGCCTTCAAGCTCACTGTCACCCGTGAGGACATCTGCACCCTGCAGCCCCTGGGCTGGCTCAACGACAGGGTATGGGATCCTGCACTTGCTGGGAAATCCCCCCTTCCCTGGGCACAGGAGTCTTCCAGGAGCTCCACTGCAGAGCCCAGAAATAGCTGTGCACTCCTTATTTTGGGTACTGTGTGGGCTGCTGTTTCTGGAAGCTTTCACTTGCATGATGCAGCTCCCAGGAGTCAGTCTGGGTTATCAGAGTGGGTGTGGGGGCTTTAACCAGCAGCACAAGTCCTCAGTGTGAAATTCTGGGAGCAAAAGCTGCCAAGCTGGAGTTTTCTCAGCTCAAGGGTGGCCAGCAAGGATATGTTGCTATCTTTTTAATTTAGTGTCTTATCTCACATCTCACTTTGCTTCTCTCTGTTCCAGATCATGAATTTCTACATGGGTCTTCTGGTGGAAAGAAGCAAGAAGGAAGGATATCCAGCAGTCTATGCTTTTAATACCTTCTTTTATTCCAAGCTGAGCTCTACTAGCCACAAGGGAGTAAAGAAATGGACTAAAGGTGTGGATATCTTTGAGCATGATGTCATCTTGGTGCCTATTCACCTCAGAATTCACTGGACACTGCTGGTGAGTCAAAGTGGCTTTTTATTTAGGGGATTGGGAGAACAAAACTAGCAAAGTCCTTTAGTGTTTGGGGTGTGCTTTGTCTAAGTCACCTTCTCACCCCAGGTTGTAGACCTCCGAGAGAAAACCATCAAATACTTTGACTCCTTGGGACAGAAAGGAGACCACATTTGTAAAACTGTCTTGTGAGTAGCTGCTTTTGCTTTTTTTATCCCTTTTGCTTATTTGTAAGGCCTTTTCCCCTCCCCATGTGAAGTGTTTGTGCCCTGTCCCATGGTGCTCCTCACTTTGTACCTCTTCTGTATAGAATCCTCCAGAGTGTCAGAGGTACAAGTTCTCACATGTGCTGCACATCCTGATGTGTCTTTGTCACTAAAAGCCCTTCATCCAGCAGCTTTGTAGGGTGAGAGCAGGAGAGCAGCCTCACAAAGACAAATCCCAGAATCAATGAGGTTGGAAAAGCCCTCCAGGATCACTGAGCCCATCCCATGACTGATCCTCACCTTGTCACCAGCCCAGAGCCCTGTGCAGAGCCTTTCTGCCCTCCCCACTCCCACCCAGCTTGGTGTCACCTCCAAAGGCACTGAGGGTGCCCCAGACCCCTCATCCAGGTCATGGATAAAGACATTACACAGGGCTGGGCCCTGGGGAGCCCTGCTCACACCCCTCACTGTGCCTCTAAGATTGGAATTTTCCCTCCACATTCCTTAAATCCTCTGCTGTGAGGATCCTCTGGCATTTCACTGCAATTTATCTTCCTGACACCTTTCAACAGCTTGTTGTTTTTGTTGTTGTTGCCCTAAATTAGGGAGATGAAAAGTGATTTTTGTGTTGTTTTCAACAGAAAATACTTGGAAGAGGAAAGCAGGGAAAAAAGAAACATTGAATTGACTGCTTCTGAGTGGACTCTTCACAGCATGGGCACAGAGGTATGGGAGCAATGCCTGGATTTGGAATGGGAGCTAGCACTCCTTGTCACAGAGGATTTAACACTGCCCAGGCAAGCAGAGGGAGATGATGTGCAGTTAACTGGGACTGTTCCTTGGGTTTGGGAGTGGTAAAGGGATTGTAGAAATAGGTTTTTAGGAGTAGGTGTGAGTAAAATGTGTGCTACAACCAGATTGCTGCTCTTTCAAGACAGATAAAAATTCTCCATGTTTTTGTATTCCTCAGGAGATCCCTCAACAAAACAATGGAAATGACTGTGGAGTTTTTGTTTGCAAATTTGCTGATTTCATCTCCAGAGACAAACCCATCATCTTCACCCCGGTGAGAGGGGGTGTAAACAGCTCCAGCCTTTCCCACACCCATGTGGGAGCCAGGGAAGCTGCACAGCAGCTGGGGCAGGGGCTGAGGGGTTGTTCCTCATGTCTGGTGTTTGATTCTTGGGCAAAATCGTGGAATCCCAGGGTAGTTTGGGTTGGAATGGACCTTAAGGACCATCTCATTCCAATGCCTGGATGCTGCAGCCAGGGGTTTAGGATATCTGGCCTTTGTAGCTCTTGGGTTAAATAAGTTTCCCCCTTGGAAAACTTCCCCTTGGTTTTTTTGCCAATTATTTGCCAATGTGGTGATCTTTAAATGCCCCTGTAAAGAAATGTGGGTGTTTGTTGGGTGGTTCTGTCACCCTGGTATGAAACCCACCCTGTACCCAACTAGCAGGTGCTCAAAAGCAGCTTCCCACTCAAGAATTTCCTGGGTGTTAATGGAGATTTCCTGCCTCTTTGTCCCCTGGCTTCCCATGTGATGGATTTTTCCTGTTTCTTTTCAGGAACACATGCCTTACTTCCGCAGGAAGATGGTGTGGGAAATAATCCATCAGCAGCTGCTGGGAGACATGCACTGTTAGGGAAACACTGTTCTGTGAAAGAGTAGTATTTATTTCCTATTGTTTAGCTGAGATAAGATAAATATTAACTTATGTAAGAGCCTTATTGTATGGGAGGTTACTTGTTAATAGAGTAATTTATTTTTTAATTGAAAACTGATCTGCTGTCTCTGTGCGGTTTTTAACTTGCTCCCCATCTGAAGAACCGGGGCTGTCTCCTCTCCTGGTGGCCCTGGGGACATCCTTGTGCTGCTCCTGACCCAAAGACCCACAAGGTCCCTGCAGCGGGGCTTTGTCTGTCTCTGCTTTCACTGATTGTGCCAGATTGAACCAATCTCAGGGCAGATTCTCCCAAGAATGAACTCGTGTTTTATCCTTACAAATAATTAATCAGGGATAATTAATATTCCCTGAGGATGCAGAAGATCTGAGCATGAGGATGCAGCAGCTGGGAGTGTTTGAGGTGTCCTTTCACCCTTCCCTTTGGTTCCTCCTGTTTGGGGCTGCAGTTTTGACTGTCCCAGCTGCCACCAGAGCAGCATTCCCAGTGCTGGAGGGGTGGGAGGGAAGAGCCTGACTCTGGAGCTCATGGAGAGGAGTCCCTCATTGTGGCAACCTGTCAGCATCCCAGGCAGTCCCACCCTGCCCCCAAAGGCCATCCCAGCCCCATTTGGTGCCTTTCCCCACTGGATGTTCCATCGAGGGAGGGAGAGGTGGCTTTGTGATGGCCACACTTCCCATTCCCAGGGTAAAACTACACCTGGCAATGCCTACAACCCCATCCAGCCCTTCCCTCTCTGGCAGCGGGGAACTGGGCACCAGGGAGGAACTCCCAGCTGTGACCACCACAAGGAACCCCAAAGAAAGCAACAGAGAGCAGGCTCAGGCTCTGGTTAGCTGGATATATTTCTCTTTGTTGGTGTCTCAGGTTGGTTTTCACAGAACACTTTGCAGTAGAGGAAAACGCGGATTCGCAGCCCACGGGAGCGGCGCTGGCACCGGCACCTCTGCTCCCATCCCTGCTCTGCCCGTCGGCTTTCACCGCTTCCATCCATCACCTGGATTTCCTTAAACCCTTTTTTTTTAATTGTGTTTGGCTTTTTTATTTTTCCCTTTTTTTTTTTTTTGTTCTTTTTAACCATTTCTCAAGCTTTCGCCGAAGGAACAGCCACTGGCTCTTGGCTTGCAGGAGACTACGGAAGAGCTCTGGGACACGGGGGATGGTTTCCTTCTTCCACCTCGCAGCTGACTTGGTCGAGATCATTTTTCCAACTCGGTTTTTTTTTATTACAAAAATAAAAAAATGCTCCAACTATCAGTTTTACAAGGCATACAAAAATCTCTAAAAGGGCAACACAAGCGCAAGGTGCTGAGGTACGAAAACCTGAGGTAGTTTTTCTGTGTGTGTGTGTGTTTGGGAGGGTTATTTGGGTTATTTTTCATTTGAAGCCAATTTTGCTGGTTGGGTTTTCCAGCCCTGGGCTGACAACCTCTTGTAAATCTGGTTTTGTTTTTTTCACCCATTTCCCTCTCCTCTCCCTGCAACAGGGATCTTTTCCCCAAAGATCCCAGTCCAAAGCGGGCAGGGCTGCTGCTGCCCATCATTCTCCAGGGATGTCAGTGCTGGGCAGTGATGGAGAGAGGACAGACAGACAGAAAGGGGGACAGAACAGATGCAAACCCCGCTTTTGGAGGCCAAAGCAAAGAGGAAAGGGTGTGTGAAGGAGAGGAACAATTCCTACATGAGGAATCTTCTTGGCTCCTACAGGCCCTGCTCTTCTCAAAGCCCTTCAGAAATTGCTTTTTAACACTTATTCAGTATTTTTTTCCCTGCTGGCGATCCTACAGCTCTGCTCTACGGTGCATTAGAGAACCAATGAACCAGCTCCTGCCATTAAACCTCTAGAAAAGCCTGCTTTTGCTAAAAACAAACATCCCCCCCTCCCCCAAAAACTTTTTAAAAAGTGAGTTAAAAAATAAAATCTTACAAAACTTAAAAATCGGCGTTAGTTCCGTTACTGATATATTAATTCTAAATTAATGAGCGCCGCGGCCCCCCCCAGGCCGGGCGAGCTCCTCGGGGGTGGAATGGGCAGGTTTGGGGAGAATTCCAAACTAAAAACCACCTCTCTCTCTCTGCCTGGGTTAGTCCGACTGACCGGCGGGGAGCGGCGCGGGAGGTGGTGGAGTAAGGCGGAAGCTGCGGGCTGGAGAGAGCCCCCCGTGCCCCGGGCTGCCAGCCGGGGGGCTCGGGGGTCTTTGGTTTGTCCCCTGACCTGCTGGGGCCGGCGCTGGCGGCGGGGGGTTACATTCGTCGGGCGGTGCTGGCGGGAGCCTCACTTGCTGTGCTGCGAGGCCGCGGCTCCCTGAGCGTGTTTGTGCTCCTGCTGCTTCACCTGCTGCACGATTTCCCTGATCTTGCGCTGGGCAGTCTGCAAAGGGGGCAAGGAACAGGGGTAGCAACACCAGAGCTGAGCCCCCACCAACCCTACAGATTCTAACACCAGGCCAAGCACGTAAGTGATTCTGTGATACGTGAGGATGTGCTAAAGCCAAGCTTTGGCTTGTTTTTCCATCACTCCCTGAGTGTGTTTGTGCTCCTACTGCTTCACCTGCTGCACGATTTCCCTGATCTTGCACTGGGCAATCTAGGAAGGGAGCAAAAAACAGGAGTAGCAACACCAGAGCTGAGCCCCCACCAACCCTACAGCACCACAACCCTACAGATTCTAACACCAGGCTAGGCCAGGCATATGATTCTGTGATACTTCTGCTTTGCTAAAGCAAAGGTTTGGCTGTTCTTCCATCACTCAAGATTTTGGGGTGTCGTCATGCCCTCACAGTCATGAGCCCAGCCTGGTTCGATGCACCCAAGTGGGATGCAGGAGCCATTCCCACCCCGTGTCCAAGGCACAGATTTTGGCTGAATCGAGCCAATCTTTAATTTTAATGCAGCCAAAAACCCTTTCACGGCATCCTGGGTGCACACTCAGAGCAGCTCAGGGGATGCTGTGCTCAGTGGCCTTCCTCAAAGTGGGAATGCTGGGAGAGCCATGGCCAAAGCTTACCTGACTGGCAAAGAAATGCCCAATGATTTTGACGACGACCTCCTCGTTCTCATCCGGGGTTTGGTCTCGCGGCACAATGACTTCTGCGCTCGTTAAGTTCTGCAGTTCATTCACCTGAGCAAATGAGAGATCCAGGTTTGGCTGGGGAAGAGACAAAATCCTCCACTGCTGGTGCCACTCCAGCTCTGAGCCATGGCACCAGGCTGCTCACACCCTGTCCCCTTGGAATGGCCATCCAAGAGCCACCACCAGGACAAAGGGACTGAGACATCACTGATAGCACAGAGCACCCGGCCAGAGCTGATGGGATGGATAGGGGATGGATGGGGGATGGATAGGAGACGTCCAGCCCTCTATTCCCAGGCCAGGTGGGACCCCACACACCCCACCTACCGTCTTGCCACCCTTGCCAATGACACGGCCGGCGGCGAAGGAAGGCACCTTGATGTGTGCTTCGAGCTTCACTTCTTCTTTCGGGTTAAAGAAGTTCTCCTCTTTCAGCTTCCCAAATATTCGCCCCTGGGCCTGGAGAGGGCACAAAAGGGACATGGATGTGGTGGGCAGCAGCCTGGAGGCAGCCTGCTGTGCCCTTCATTCCCACAGGCAATGGTGTGGTCCCAAAACCATGGTGCCAAGCTGAGAAGCCCTCCTGGCATGGTGGGGACCAAAGGGATGCTCTCACCTTGCTCCTACCATGTCCCCAAGCCAGCCCCCACCCTGTGGCCATCATACCTTGAACTGAGCCTCAGGTGGCCCTGTGATGATCACCATGCGCTCGCTGGCATCTGGACCTTCTGCTGGGGCAATCTGCAGAGGGATGGGGAGGAGTGTGAGTGTGACCCCTCCTTGGGCAAGACCTCACCTCTGTGGGACACCCCCCATTCAGGGACACTCCCCTACCCAAGCAGTGGTGACAATCAGGATACTGCAGGACTGGGTTTCTACTCATCTGGGTAGCAAAACCGTTCACCAAGGCCTCCCTGCTATACCTTCAGCAGTGGGAAGGGGAAACTGAGGCACAAAGCCCTGATCCAGCCCCTCATTCCCGCTCACCTTGATGGAGGCACCAGCAAACCGTGCCAGCTGCTTGATGTGCTGCCCCTTCTTCCCAATGATGGCTCCCACCGCCTGTGTTGGGATGAACAAGTTCACAACCTCCTGCTCCAGCACCTGGAAAGGGCACAAAGAGCCAGAGGGTCAGGGGGCTGCTTCCCCCTGCCAGCATTCCAGCCTTGAAAAGGTGGTGGGCTGGGTTGGGTTGGGTTGGGTTGGGCTGGGTTGGGTTCTCTTGAGTCGAGTTGTGGTCCTGCCCTGCCACAAGGTGCCCAAGGAAAAACCTCATGGCAGGAGGTGCCAGGGCACTTTTGGGGAAGGCAAACTTACGGGGTGCTGGTGGGGGAAGGCTCCAGCTGGGGGGGCTCCGTACAGACTCGACAGATAGGCTGAGGAGCCCTGCGGTGGGAGAGAAAATGAGGGGCAGTGACATCAGCGATGTCCTCAAGGTGCCAGCCCCTTCCCAACACCCCCACCCTGACATGGGGAGTGTGTCACCACCAGGAGGAGGAACACAGAGACCACAGGCACATCCAAGGATGAGCTGCAGCCCGGATCCTGTGCCTATGGCACAGCACGAGGCTGGGAAGGGGAAGGGAGCTCCTAGTAAACCCCAGTCCCTCCCCACTGCTGCTGTTTTGGCTTTGTCCTGCTGATGTTTGTATCAGAAAAAAACATCTCCTTCTGGCCTCACCAGGGGGCTTGAAAAAGGCCACATAAAGCTTTGTGGTGAAGGACCCCACACCAAACACTGCCCTTCAGGAGACCTGTCCCGCTCCTCTCCATCACACCCCACATAAATAATTCCCACAGCTGTCTCCCCAAGGTTGTGGATACAGACACAGCACCCTCCCTCCACAGGCTGAGAGTGACCAACCAACCCACCTGGAGCCCTCCAGAGCCACCCCACACTCCCCACATACCCCCAGCACTCACCGTCCTCCTCCGCCCGCTCTGCTGCTGGCATTGCAAGGAGAGAAAACAGCACAGGTAAATTAACCCACAGCTCAGAACAAATTACTTAGGGACCAATGGAGGCAGCCCACGGTGCCTGAGTGACCTGAGATGGACCTTCTCCACCAGCACCTTGGCCCTCCTGTTCTCCTGGCACTGCACCATCCCTGCCCACTGTCACCTCAGGCCAGTGGTGGCCTTGGGGTCAGGACTGAAGACCACCTACATGGTTTTTCCATGCTCTCATCAAAGAGCAGCACCCTTGGGACACAGCCAGTCCTTAAACACTGGTGGAACCCAGGTCAGCACAACCCAGAGATGCAGCTGATCTTCTTGGTGGTTGCCACCTTCACTCCCTGTCCTCTCCACTTTGCTCCTTCAATGAGCATCCTCCCCAAAATGGCTGAGAGTCAGAACTCCCCATGAGGTGGCTCCCAAACCCAACAGCTCCAGGCACCAGGAAAATGCCACACTTACTGCAAAGGGGTGGTAGGGGGTGGCAGCTGAAGCCCCCCGGGCCCCGGGGGTGGACGGCAGCATGGACAGCCCTGTGGAGAAGATGCCCAAAGCACTGAGGTTCAGCCCTGGGATCAGATTGGCCTGTTGCTGGGAAAGGAAAGACAAGGAGAAAGGTGTGAAAGGTGGAGGAGTATTGGGCTTCTCAACACAGGCAAGGGCGAGGCCCAACCCTTGTGTAACACATTAACCTCCACTGTGAATTTTTGTGCAGTGGAGCAGGCCCGGGGAGGGCTGGGCTTACGTTGACGGCCACCACGTCGCTCTCGTAGGCCTCGCGCAGCTTCTTCATGATCTCCACCTCGGCGTTGGAGCAGGCCTCTGTGCTGCCCTTCACCGTGATGGTGCGCTCAGGGTTGTAGATGGTCAGGTCCTGCAAGCTGCCCCACGGGAAAATCCAGAGACATGGTCACATCCCTTCTTCAAGTCAAGGAAAACCCCAGGAAAACTCAAATCACAGCTGAGGGTTCCCCACAGGACAGAGTGAGAGCTACGCGCCCTCTCCCTGCCCAACACCTGGGATGAGGAACATCCACCTGGGATAGGCAATGCACATGGGAGGGCACAGCTGCTCTGTTTTCCAGCTCCAGCACTGCCATGGTGGACAGAATGGGGTGGCCTGGTGCTCACCAGGACTTCACGGAATCATGGAATCATGAAATGGTTTGGGTTGGAAAGGACATGAAAGCGCATCCAGTTCCAGCCCCTGCCATGGAAAGGGACACCTCCCACTAGACCAGATTGCTCCAAGCCCTGTCCAACACTTCCAGGGATGGGGCAGCCACAGCTTCTCTGGGCAATCTACCACCCTCACAGGGATATTCCTTCCCAATATCCCATCTAACCCTGCTGTCTCAC
Source organism: Melozone crissalis (assembly GCF_028551555.1). Lineage (NCBI taxonomy): Eukaryota > Metazoa > Chordata > Aves > Passeriformes > Passerellidae > Melozone > Melozone crissalis. Next base: position 5,433,267 of record NW_026535812.1, read on the forward strand.
CATTCCCCCCGGTCCTGTCACAGGAACTTACGGGGAGATGGTGATCTTGGTGCCCGTGTCCTGCTCAATCTTCTTGAGGTTGCGGCCCTCCTTGCCAATCAACCTCCCCACTAGGCTGTTGTGTGCCAGGATTTTCAAGGGAATCTCTTCTGCTCTAAAATGGATTAAGAAAAAAATAAAATCTAAAGGTCCAGCCAGTCAGGCAACACAGAAATCTCCAGCCACAGGCACAATGGATGTGTTGGAAAGAAGGACCACCACCACCACGGTGTCCCACCACGCTGTGGCTGAGCCAGGAGTACTCACGATTTTGTTTCATCAGCCTCCTTCTGCATGATGTCCAGGATCATGCGGCATGCTTCCGAGCACCCCTCTGGCGTGGCGTGGATGGTGATGGGCTTCTCAGCAGCGCCGGCGTTCTCCTTGCGATGGATGTCAACCCTGTGGTGAAACAACCAGCACAGAGGAGCCCCTCAGATGGGCCTGGGGTCACACAGAGGGTTCTGAGAGCTCAGGAGCTGAGAAAAACTCATTTCAACACTTGCTCAAGCTGTGGGGTGAGCCTGGGTGTCAGCTGCATCTACCAGCACCTGGCTCACGCAAGCCCAGGCAGTGTTTGGTTTCGGGCGGTTCGGATCGGATTTGGACCACGTCCACCTGTAGGACCCGAGGTCCTGGAAGCTGAGGGGCGTCACAACATGAACCAATGCATGGAGGGGGCAGAACAAATCCTCAACTGGACTAAAGCCCTGAGCAACCTGGTCTATCATCATCATCATCATCATCATCTCTGCCGCCGGCCCCGCTTGGAGCAGCAGACGGGATCAGAGGCCCTGCCGAGCTCCGCCTCTCTCTGCACAACACCCGAGGCTGTCCAGAGACCTTGGGCACAGAGAGCACTTACCCGTGGGCAGCGTCTGTCTGTCCCGACACGGAGGCACCCGGCAACAACAGCGCTGGTACTCACGCCCTTCCCGGGGGGACCAGCAGGCTCCCGTGCGCAGCGGCAGGGACCGTGCTCTACTCCTCTGCTCCTCCCTCAGCTCATGGCTCATGGCGCGAGGAGGCACGGCCTCCAGCTCGCTCCTCACGCTCAACCGTACCTGGCAAAGCCCTGAGAGAGAGGGAGAGAGGAAAGCAGGGTAGGAGACTCCCGCACCTCGACCACACGCCTTGGGCTACAGGGGGAGGAACCCTTGCGTCTTCTCCGCACGATGATGCGCGCGCTCTTCCCGCCGGACGGTGATGCCGTGCTGTGGCCATCCTGCCATGGGCCACCACCTTGGTGTCCCTGCCACTGCTGAAGGTCTTCCAAGCAGGTGTGGAAGTGGCAGCTCTGGAATGCTGCCAGCACTCGGGTGCCCTCCGGCCACATCTGCGAGGTCCTGTCCTGATGGGATCATCCAGAGTGTGCTGCACGTGCCAGGCCAAGGGCTGAGGGGCAGAGTCAACACACAGTGCCACGTGGGGTCCAGGTGGGTTTGAACAGGTCAACTCTTCAAGAGCCAGCACGTTGGACCATGGATGGTGCAAGGGGAGCAGCTGGGAGAGCCTTCCCTGGGAGAAGGGACTCCAAAGGGACCCAGAGTGGTTCCATCAAGCACTGAACAGGGAGGGAAGACAGCGTGATTCCCTTCGTAGGCTCCATCTCTCCAGATCTCCCGTGGCTTCAGTTGGTGCTCCCAGCCATGGAGCTCCCTCAGGCTCCATTCCCAGCAGGTACAGGGACACTCGCTGCCACCCCTTTGACGGGAACAGGGTGAACGCACCATGATGGCCACACGAGGCAATGACAGACCAGACTGATGCTCCCAAGGTAGGGGGAATTGATGAGGAATCCCAACAAACCCCACAGATGGGAACCACACAGCAGCTGAGGCTGGTGGAGAGGAGAACTCGGCTGAGCCTTCATGCCAGAGAGGGACCAAGTGTCAGGGAAGTGCTGAACGGAGGCACCGAGGTGAGGAGGAGCTTGGACAAGCCTCAGAAAGGGGCACAAGCCAGGTTCCAGGCTGACCAACCCATCCCATGGGATCACCAGGTTCAGGATGATGAGCACAGGAGAAGACACATCCCCCATCTGGATGTGTGGGCACGATCTCACTTGCCAGAGAGAAGGAGGGATGCCAGGAAGGGGTCACTGCTTTCAGGCACATCCCACCACAGAGAGCTGGAGAAGGGAGAGCTCTGGAGCTGCCAGCACATCCCAGTGCCACTGCTGAACTGCTCCATTCCAACAGGAGGATGGAGAAGGGGACATTCAGTACCTTCACCCCATCACCAGGCGCTGCAGGGAGGGATGACCAGGGCTGGGGGGACAGGGTTTGCCAATGGTGCAGCAGGAAAAGCTTCCAAGAGACCTTAGGGTGGGCTGGGAATGCTTCAGGAGTGGCTGCCATGAGGGACAGCCCTCTCCAGGTGGACAACACAGTGTGCCTGTAGGGTTATCTCAGTGGATAGCCATGGTAGCCATGATCCTCTCCTCATGGAGCTCCAAGGGATGTGGAAGGTCTTGGTCTGGGTTTCCTCATGGAAAAACACGGCTCAGCTTGGGCAGAGTTTTGCCTCCTGGGACTCAGAAGCACCTTTGGGATCTCTGTGAGTGGCACCAGGGGTGAAATCCAACGTGACCAGAGGAATCCAGAAGCCAGCGTCGCTCTGGGAAGGAGCAGGGGCCGGGCAACAGGATGTCACCCTTGGATCATCACCAGTGGATGAGGGTGGCCTGGGCAGGGACAGAGTGTGGGATGGCACCCAAAGTGAAGGACAGGGCTCCTGTGGCTGCCTGGGATGGATTCCTGAGGGTTCCCTTCACCCCAGCCTGCAGGCAGGGCAGGAGAGGGCAGAGCACTGAGCAGGACCTTCCTCCATGGCCCAGGTCTTCAGGGCAGGCACACGGAGCCACCCCACCAGGAGGGACAATTCAGGGGCAGAAACTGCTCCAAGCAACAGCATCTGGTTTCATGGTTGGGAGAAACTGGCATCTTCCCACCTTCCTTGCTAGGCTCAGGGCTTGGAAAGGGATAATTTCGTTCTTGGGGGGTGAGGAGACAGCTACACCTGCTGCTCATCCCACCAGGACTCACCTGGAGAAGGGCTTGCAGCCAAGCAGGATCTGCTCAGCAGGTGAGCAAGCCAGGCTCCAAGAGCTCCTCTCCCTACTCCTCTGCCCCCTTTCCATACAAACCTCCTCCTGCCAACCCAGCACCAGGGTTTGGCTCCTCTTCCTACCTCCAGCCACACTAGTACCAAAGATTTGCCTCTAAAAACTCCTCTGAGTACTGGGATGCTCTGGGACAGGACTCCTACGTCCCATGGGATCACCAGGTGCAGGATGATGAGCACAGGAGAAGACAGCTTAGGGTTAAAAACAAACACACCTGGGCAGGAACAAACCATGCAGGAAAACCATGCAGAGAATGAGCGGTGAGATCAGGAGAAGAGCAACAAGAGAAACATGGAAAACTTCGGCAAGACACCCCCACTTTTTTGGTTTTTTTTCCTTTTTTAGTTCAAAAATAAACACGTTAATAGCTAAAAAAGGCTTCAAACAGTTACAAAAGCCCATCCTTCTCATGGCAGTGCTCCCAAAGTGTCCCTTTCCCCTCAACATCTCTAGCCCATATGGGATGAGCAGGATGAGCAAATCCCATAAGAACCAAGAGCACTGCACTGAGGATTCACCTTTAGGATTTGATGCCCAAACTTGCCATTTCTCCCTAAAGCCTCATCCCATAAAGCTGCTCTCATGAGGCTTTAGGAACTCATTCCAGGCCTTTTTGCAGTATGCATCCCCCTCCTGCAGCACCCAGACCACCCTGGCCAGCAGGAACGGTTCAGCACCTGAGCTCTGTCACCACCCCAAGAAACCAGCAGTGGCTGGCACTGCAAAGCCCCCCAGTGCAGGGAGAACCCGAGCTGGGACCTACAGCACCCTAGGGAAGGAAAACAAAACCATTGCAAGTACTTACTTGGACTGGGTTTGCTTAGTAAGGTTCTTTATGGTCAAGCCCTCCTTTCCTATGATCGCACCAACAAACTGCGTGGGCACCAGCATCCTCAGTGGGAACTCGAGCTGTTTGGGCTGTGAGGAGCCCCCTGGGGAGGAGCCCCGCTCCCTGGAGGAGTGGCCCCCGCGGCGGGATCGCTGGGGGGGCGGAGGGGAGCTCACCTCTTCATCCGGGATGTAGGAAATCTTGAAGGAACAGTTCTCTAACTGCTGGTCGCTCAGCTTCTCTATTGCTCTGCAAGGCAGCGAGGTGCAGGGGGTGCTGAGGGGCTCCCCAGGATACCTCCAGCACCCCCACCACATGCAGAACATGGTTCCCAACTTGCATCTTCCTCCCTCTCCACTCTGGAGAAAGCGGCCATAGGAAGCCAGAGCCCCACACTTTTCCCACCAGGAGCAAGCCCCATAACCTGGTGGGACATCATCCCCTTCCACGTGGGCCATGCCAAAGCTGGCACATGACTTTTCCCCCCAGCAGAGGTGGGATGGCAGCCCAGGGACCTGCTCCTTCACCTGGAGCTACCACACAGCATGGGGATGGTCTCATGGGCTCTTTGGACATGGCAAAGGGGACAGAGCAGCTCTGAGCCACCAGGGAGAAGATGCAGCACGTGGTGTCCCCTCTGTTGGGAACTCCCTTCCCAGCTGGATGAGGCTGGGAGGCAGCACCTGCACTCTCCATCCCCCAAGCCCCTCCTCAGCTGTGATGTTTGGCCACTCTGGCACCTGCCATGACCCTGCTGGGCTCCAGCTTTCCCTGCTCCTACCACATCCCACCGCTGACAGATCACAGGCAGCTCCTTGCCAGAGAATTCCACATCCTCTGAGGACCTCTGCAGCTCCACCATCCCTTTCCTAAACACAAAAAAGCCTCTTATCCCAAAGCATTAAGCACTGCTGCGCAGGGGAAACTCTTTGTCTTCCTTTATTCCCAACTCTCAAGACCATGGTGGATTTTTGGGGCTGTCCTGTGCAAGACCAGGATTTGGACTCAGTGATCACTGTGGGTCCATGATTCTGAGACACTCATGTCATGTTTATCTGTGGTCCACAGCACATCCAGCCAAGGCTGGAGGCACCAGAAGGATTCTGCTCTGCCCTCCTGGACCAGCAGATCCCTGTCCCCATCTCTGTCCTCACCTACCCAACACCACAATGGGTCAGCTCAGATGGGAAGCTGGCAGAACATCCATCAAGAAATGGACTCACAAAAGCTCTTTGGGGCCTGGGATCTGCTCTTGACCATATCAAAAACACCCTGGCCACTAACAATAATAAGCTCACTATTTACTGGCTGGTGTCCAGCACAGGGCTGAGATCTCTAAAAGACTGGAACAAAATAATTGTTTGGAACCATGCTTCCACTTCTGAAATAATGTGTACTACCCCATCTCCCATGCCAGGGGACAGCTCAGGGGTGGGACAGCTTAGAGAAACCTGGAAGACACCTGGGACTCCTTGGGAAAGCTGGTGTGGTGTGAAATCATGGGCAAACCAAACCAAACTAAACCCCACTCACACTTTTGCCTCCTCCTTGGTGGCGTAGGTCACGTTGACAACGGCAGTTTCTGTGTCTGTGTTCACTGTGGGAGCAAGAGAAGCAGAGTTGGAGCAGGGCTGGGAGAGGTGCAACTGCTGCTCTCAGCATGCTCCAGAGGGGGGGATACACCTGGGATGGGGGGACAGAGATGCCTGTCCCATGGCATGCCTGGGCACCCTGTGTTTTCCTCTGGACACCCTGTGTTTTCCCCCAGCACAAGAACTGGGCTGGATCCAAGACTGGATCCAAGCAGAAGGCAAGGCTGGACATTCCTGACCCACCAGTGGATCCCAACCTACACTCAGCTCATTTTTGCTTTCAATTTTTCGGGGACCAGGGGCATTCCCAGGGATGGTGGACGGATGGCCCACATCATCCCACCAGCAGGGTTTGTGTCCAAAACCCATTTCAGACCAGTGCTGCTGGTCTGGTTATCCAACTAGGTTTCATCCCAGTGAGTTTCCTGCAGCCTGGGCAAAGCTGGGGAGCAGCACTGGGAATTTTGCAGGGATGAGGACCATGCTGGACCATCTTACCTTGCTCTACATTCTCCACTGTGCCATACTGAGCTAAGAGGCCATCCAGCACCTGGGGACAGAGCAGCAAACAGGGCAGGTGAGGCTCCAAGCAGGGCAGGAGCCCACTCCACCCACAAACACCCTCCAGCACCACCCACCTGCATCCATTATCATCCATTATCCCAGAGCTGACCCAGCACTCCAAGCTGGCCCCCACCCAAAAGCAGGCAGGAGCTGGAGCCCAGTTCAGGCTCCCTCCCTGCATTTCTGGGAAGTTAAAGGGTGGCCCATGTGCAGGCCATGTGCTCCAGCAGCACAGCTCATGCTGCTGGAGAAGGAGATGAACGGGATGTTTTTGGGGTTTTTGGGATCAGCCACTTCTTACCTCCCACTGTAGGTGGGGAGGGATGTTTCGGATCTGGATCTTCCTGCTCCTGCAAAGACAAAGCCCTGGGTTAGGGTCTGCAGGCACCTCACAGCACAGGGAAAAGCCTCTCTGGGAATCACACAGCAGCTGTGACAGCTTCCCAAAGCATCCCACCTCCCCACAGCGAGCCAGGGCAGCCCATCCCCAGGGAGAGCCACTTCTCCTCGCTGTGCCCTGGTCACCACTGGGCTGGAGCTCTCTCTGGAACGCTCCCTCCTCATGCTGGCTGTCAGGTTTCCAAGGAAACCTCCTGAAAGGAGCCTCTGCAGAGCCATGGCCGCACAGGGATGCACAGACAGCCCTGCCCACGCTGCTCCGGGCTGGGACAGGACCCCAGCCTGGCCAGGCCAGCCCTGCTAAACCCTGAGGGGAGCTCTCCAAAAGCACATCCAGCTGAGCCTCACCACTTCCCAGCAATGTGGGGCTGCTCTCCTTGGGGAAACCCAAATAAATATCCTTGTAAGCCCAAGATTGGAGATGGGTGTGTGGGCCAACACACCCAGCCTCGTCCAGCGGCACTTCCAAACTCACACAACAACATGGCTCACTCCCAGCCTGGCTGTGGCTCCATCCCCAACCTGGACATGGTTTCATTCCCAACCTCATTATGGTTGCATTCCCAAATTGGTGAAGCCATGGCTTCATTGCCACCCTGGCCGTGGCTGCAAAGGAAGCCCTGCCAAGGCTTCCCAAGGGTAAAGAGCCCCCAGACATCTCCTCAGCCTGGCTGTGGGATGTGCTCGGGCAGTGACAGGTTCTGACACAGCCCAATCCATGCAGGATCCAGCCAAGCCTTGAGCCACGAGCCACCCTGCTGCCATAAGGCAGGAAAATCAGATAGAAAGGCTTCAAAAACTCAAGGCTGCTCTCCTTGTCAGGCTAGCCCTTTGCAAGCTCCCATGTGAAAGCAATCCTAGTGAGAGCTGTTCATCAGCATAACAATCTATTCTTAGTTGAAACACAACTAACACCTGTATAAAATGTTTCTACACTGATAGAAAAATGAAAGCTATCTCTCACAAACAACTTTTCCTACTTTGGGAGTTGGAGTGACCTCCAACAGACACATCTCACCCCTGAGATGATGGGTGCCAGGCTGTGAGGCCACAGGCCCTGAACAAATCCCAGCGAGTCCCAAACCATTGGAGAGAGCTGGACACGCTGCCCAGTCACCCCCAGACCCAAACCCACGGGGGCACCTTCATCCCAAGGTGCCCCTGCTCAGCTCCCAGCCAAAGCACCACCACAGCCACCCTCCTCCCCATTGTGGGATGCCTGGGGTGCCCCAGGCTGGACCACGGAGGAGCTGCTCTCCATTTGGGGTTCACTTGGCTCAGCCCACCTGTCCCCAAAGCCCAGGGGCCCAGGGGACACAGGGCACTTGGAAGGGGCACATCCAAGAGAAACCAGCACAGCAGCTGCACAAATCCCTCTGCCACTCCTGGAAAAGCCCTGCCTTGAATAGAATTGCTGCAGAGCCATAATTTCCCTACTCCTCTGCCAAAGGAGATGCCAGGGGAGATGCCAGAGCAGCCCTGGTCTCCCCAGGTGCTGCCTCACCCTCCCAAAACACCCAAACAGAAGAACCACAGCAGGTGCCACAAATCCCCACTTCCCAACGGGACACGACAGAATATTCCCACTTCCAGCATCCATCCAAACCAGTGCACAGCATCCAAAGACACCCAAAGGGCACTCAGGCTTCAGCTCCCATGGGCAGCATTCCCAGCAGCTCAACATCACCACCCAGCATTGAAGACAAGGTTATTGCTCCTCCTGGGTGTGCTCATGGCTCTCGTAACTGCACACCTGGGTGAAGCAGTGCTGGACCACACACAGCCACCACTGATGGAGCCAGGGATGCACATCTGGAGCCGTGACAGGTGGGTGAGTTATTCCCAGGGGCATGGGAATAACTCATCCATTCCTAACACCACTTCCAGGAGAACTTTGTGGCAGAAACCCCCTTTATTTTGATTTTTGTTTTCATTTTAGTTTCATTTTCCCAAACCCCGGGGGTTGACTCCAGGGCACGCACACAACACCAGCACAGGAGCTGACGATGGCCACGTTTCACCCACCCTGTTTTGCAGCAGGCTGGTGGGAATTTAAGGAGTGAAATAAATCCTAATAACCAGATGGGGGAAAAACACTCAGCTGTGTGATGCAACTGGCCCTGCTGTGGTGAGCGCCCTCAAATAACCTGGAGAGCTGCATCCCTCTGCCTCTTCCTCCACACACCCACCTCGCTGCCTCAGCAGCTTCAAGGGCTGAAGAAACCACGCTCAGCTGCTTTTTTCCCTTCTAAATTGATCCCAAACTGGTCCTGCTCACCAGCAGCTTGAGGAGGAAGCAGCTCCTCCACCCCAGAGCAGGGTTTGGGTGCCAGGAGCTGCCGGCAGCACAGGGAGGATCGAGCAGTGAGTGAGGAGGTAAAGTGGGCTCGTGAAATAACCCAGGATGGGGCTGTGTGTCCTCTCATGCACCCACCAGAGCAGAATCACGGGGTGGCATCACAACCCTGCAGGGAAATGGGATGGAAAACCAACCCCCAGCCATCCACGCCCTGCCAGCATCACCACTGCCACCTGCACTTGCTGAAACCATTCAGTAAAATGCAAAGCTTTAAAACTTGGGGTTTGTTCCCCAGGATCAGGAGGATTGAGGGGGTTTTTGCACAGTCCCCCCTTTTCCAGCATGGCTTCCAGGGAAATAGTGGGTAGCAACCCCCTGGAAATCCCAGGACACAGAGAACAAGCATAAAAATGTCAAGAAGTTGTGAAATGAGAATGAGCCACCAGCTCCCTGCCCAACATCCACAATCCTTCCTGGATTTTCCCTGTTGGCCCCATGGATCTCCCACCCATCCCTTAGCCAAGGTGAAGCACCAGAGGGGCTTTGTCTCCCACAAATTTGGGAATTAGAAACAAGCTGGCTTCAATATAAGCTCTATAATATAATAATAAAAGCTCAACAAAATAATCCAATAATAAATTATTATTGTGATATAATGCTATATAATAATACCATACAAAATATAGAAAAATAATATATAATGGTATCTAATTAATACAGGGGAATGTAAGGAATGGCTTCAGCACTCTCTGCCCTAAAAAACACAGATTTTTTTTTCCTACTCATGCTTTGTAATATCTTACTATAAAAAAGCTTAAAGGGATTTTATCACCTTCCACCTCAGATCAGTGCTGAGGGCAGAGAAAACACGCTCTGCCACCTCCTGTTTTCCATAAAAATCAATTTTCAAGAGAACTGGGGAAAAAAAGCAAAGGGAAAACATGCTGAAAACCCAGTGGGGGCTCTGCCTGCTTTATGAAATATTTGTCCCAGGCAAGAAAACATCTACCAAAAAAAAATTCCCATCATCAGGCAGGGACCAAACTCTGTCCCAGCTGAATTTTCCAGCTCGGAGCCTGAGCCAACAGCCCCCTGAGCGGGCAGGGAAGGAAGTGGCTGCTGGATTTGCGATTGCTCATTATCACATTTATTTTCTGGGTTTGCTGGGGCTGTCCTGGAGGAGTTTTGGTGCATCCCAAGCCCACCCAGCAGCAGCTCCACGAGCATTAAAGAGCTGCCCCAGTTTCCAGCAGTTGCCAGGAGGCTGCGGCTGCTCCAGCTCCCCTCCAGCCCGGGGGCTTTGCTCTTAAGGAATTAAAAACCCCGGGATGGAAAAGGGTCCGGCCCCGTGCGTGGATCAACAATGGGGATGGAGGGGAATCGGGAATCCGGCCCATCTGTCACCATCGGATCGCGGGGAAAACAAAAGAGGGAGGGGAGGAGGAGGGGGGAAAAGGAGAAGGTACAAAAAAAGAGGGGAAAAAACAAAGGGGGAGGGGGAAAATTATGGGGAAATTGATTAATGGGAGGAGTGGGGGGATGGAAAGAAGAGGGGAAGGAAAGAGGGGGAAAGAAGGAAAGGGGATAAAAGATAAGGGGAAAAGAAGAAGGAAAGGAAGGTGGGGGAAAGGGGGAAGAGAGGGAAAAAAGGAGGAAAGAAGAGTGGAAAAAGAAAGAAAGGAAAAGGGGAGAGGGGAAAGATGAGGGGAAAAAGAAGGAAAGAGGATAAAAGATGAGGGGGAAAAGGAAGAGGAAAGGAAGGTGGGGGAAAGGGGGAAGAGAGGGAAAAAAGGGGGAAAGAAGAGTGGAAAAGGAGAGAGGGGAATAAAGGGGGAAAGGAAAGTAGAAAAGAAGGGGGGAAAGGAGAGGGGGGAAAGAAGAGGGAGGAGAAAAGGGAAAAGAAGAGGGAGCAAGAAAGGGGGGAAAGAAGGTGGGTGGAAAAAGGGGAAAAGAAGGTGGAAAAGAAGAGGGGGAAAAGAAGAGTAGAAAAGGAGAGAAAGGAAAAGGAGAGAGGGGGGAAAGGGGGAAAGGAAAGGGGAAAAGAAGAGGGGGGAAAAGGAGACGGGGAGAAAAGGGGGGAAAAGGAAAGGGGGAAAGAAGAGGGAGAAAGAAAGGCAGGGAGAAAAAAGGAGGGAAAAAAAAGAGGAGAAAAGAAGGAAAGGGGATAAAAGATAAAGGGGAAAAGGAAGGAGGAAAGGGGGGGAAGGGGGAAGAGAGGGAAAAAAGGGGGAAAGAAGAGTGGAAAAGAAGAGAGGGGGGAAATGAGGAAATTAAAGGAAAAGAAGAGAGGGAGAAAAGGGAAAAAGAGGGGGAGAGGAAAAGGAAAAGGAAAAGGAAAAGGAAAGGAAAGGAAAGGAAAGGAAAGGAAAGGAAAGGAAAGGAAGAGGAAAAGTGAGAATGAAGGGAAAAAGAAGGTGGAAAAGAAGGGCAGAGAAGAAGGGAAAAAAGGGGAGAAAAGAAGAGGGAGAAAAGAAAGGGGGGTAAAAGAAGAGGGGGAATAGGGGAAAGAAGAGGGGAGGAAAAAATGGTAAGAAAATAAAGGGGGGAAAGAAGGAGGAAAGAAAGAGGTGGAAAATAGGGGGGGAAGAATGGGAGGGAAAAGAAGGGAGAAAAAATCACGGAAAGGAAATGGGGGTAAATCAACAAGGGGAAAGAAAGGATAAAATATTAATGGAAGCAAAGACCCACGTGGAAAGGAATCTAAAGAAAAGCAAAACTCAAACACCACCAACTCCCAGTTCACTCACACCTGCAAACAGAAATGAAAATAAAATAAAATAAAATAAAATAAAATAAAATAAAATAAAAAAAAATAAAATAAAATAAAATAAGCACTGGAGTCACCCCTGTCCAGAGCCAGCGCTGCAGTCTGGGAAAGGATCAGTTCCAAGGGGATTCTCCTGGCCAGCTCCATTGGGAACAGCATCCCAGACCTATGGGAAACTGGGCTCACATCCAGTGGGCAGCAGGAGGGGGGTTTCCCATCCTGGATGTGACCAACATTGCCCTGGCAACTTTATAAGTATGTCTATATATTAAAAAAAATATATATAAATTCTCTTTTTGTACATAAATATGTCTTAAAAAATTTTATATACTACATAGGAATATTTGTGTATTTTATGCAATTTAGTATCTTTATATGAATGTTTCATATAAACATACATAAATATAAAATCATAGAATGGTTTGGGTTTGAACTTTAGAGGTCATCTAGTCCATATATCTCATAGAAAATTAGGCATTAGAAGTATATTTTTATACTTATAAAATATATATTTATGTACCTTTTATACACGTTATTATATATATATTATACACGTTATAATATATATTTATGTACTTCTTTATACACGTAATATCTTTTATTTATATCTACATAAAATATACCAAATACTTAAAACACACCACCATACATTATTAATTTGTATCAATACATAACATATTAAAAGTTTTTAAATGTATCTGTTTAAGGATACAGGACTCGGTCTGAGAGCAGCCCCACTCCTAGCGCCCCAACTTCAATTTTCTGCTCCCCGTGAGCATTTCCGGGCACACGTGGGGAGGTTCCAGGGGCTTTTCCTGCCAAAGCAACGGGAATTCCTCTCTGCTAATTAAGCAGCTCACTAACGACAAGCAATTATTGATAAGGAAAGCAGAGATGGGGTGTCCAGAGGAAGAGCCAAGGCCCTGGATGTTCATCACCAGCTTTAACATCACCAACACTTCTGGGTTGAAAAGCACAGGGAAATAAGTAAATAACCAATAAAGCAAAACCACGCAGAAATGAGAATTGAATTGGTGCTCAAAAGAGAATTATTTAAGGGTAATTGTATTTGAAACAGGAGAAAGTGCCATAAAATCACCCCCAGCAAAGCCACTCGGGCAGGCACCAGCACCTCTCCCCCTCCAGCCACCTTTATCTGGGACAAAACCACCTGAGTTTCAGACATAGTGAGGGATTTGTATACAATAATTAAATATTTCAGTGATTTCCAGGCTCCCCTCACTGCTCTTCACATCTCCCTCGTGCTTTCCTTTCTCCTTTCTGACAATTATAGGACAAGCACAAATCAAAAGGCACCTTCACAGCCAAAACCCCCCAAATTTGACTGGTTTGGGGACAAAAACTGGAACTCTGCTACTTTTTAAACTCCTCATGTTAATACAATTCTTGTATACAAGTCAGCACTGCCTTAGCTGAGTTTTACTTCCCATTTTTCACTTTTCTAAAATGCCCTTTCTTTATATAACTTTGTATGTTCTTTCTTTTCCATCTTTCTTTTCCATTAACACGATTTTTTAAAGATTTTAGGAATGCACAACCAATCTTTAAGATGCTGCTGCTTCCCCCACGGCCACCCTCCAAAAGCAAAACACTCCTGGAGTGGGATTGCTTCAAGCCAATTTAAAAAGTATTCCCTACTCCTGCTGAGCTCAAAATCAACTTTAAAATAATTTAAAATTTGAAAATGTTGGTTAAAATATAAAGTGATTTCTTTTTTTTTTAATTCCCCAAGGCACGATATACAAGTGGAAACAAAATTTTTTGAGGCTGTTGGATATTTCCTAGAGGAGCCCAGACCATTGGGATGGCACAGAAGGGCTCATTTGGAACCCGTGGGAGATGAATCGATGGGCTGGGCAGGATTCAGGCTCCTTCCCACCACTGTCACATTTAATTCCTGCCTTCGGAGAAACAGAAACAACCCCTGTGCCAGCGCCTCCCCTCGAGGAATTCCCTTCCCTGCTTCCCGTGGCCAGATCTCCCAGGGGTTTTCCAGCCAGTTCCTTTTCCAAATGTGTTTACATGTATATAAATCTATTGACTGGATTATATATACATTAGATTTATATATTTGTATTAGATTTAAATGTAAAAGTTAAACATTCCAGGTGAAGTCGGGCACGGAGGGAACCTCCTCACATCCCCGTGACGCAGGAATGCCGAGGGATGGGAGCCAGCCCAGCTCGGGTTCTCCAAACAAAAAACCCCAAATTCATCTCAACAACGGGGGGATTTTTACCATTTCACTCCCTGAAATCCCAGCGTCTCTCCGGGACTCAACCACCACCATAAAAATTGGATTTTCTACGAATTTAAAGAGGGAGGGGGGAATAAACACGACCACGTGAGGCTCCGTCCCCTGCCAAAAAATCACATTACAAAAATAAAATCTATAATCGAAATAAAATCTATAAAACCGAATCAAGGCACAACCCCCCCAAACTGGGGATATTAATATAAATTATCAGGGTAGATTTTTTTTGAGCTGGGCATAAAAAGACACCGGCTTAAATTAGATCTCAATAATCGGAAGAAACTTGGGAATAGAAAACTTGGAGCCAGCTGAACACAGAGCGATGTAAAATAAATCAGTATTTATTTCTGGGCCGGTTAAATGGCTTTTTTCTAATTTTAAAACTCGGGAGGGAAAGCAGGCGCACCCCAGCCCCAGCCCCGACGGAGAATTTAAAGATGAATTCCTTGTTTACATCCCCGGCTACACGGTAAAGGTCGAGCCCTGGCTGCGTACTACGGCCCCAAACTCCCAATTTCTGCCTCCACCCCTCTTCCAAAGTCACCGCCGGCCCATCCTGAGGCTGCTGCGGGGGTTTGGCCGGGAAATGCCACACCTGGGCGTGCCTGGGGGGCTCCTCGGGATGGTGTTTTGGAGGTTGGGAGCGTGCAGATCCCTCGCCGAAGACGAAATCCCACTCCGGCACACGTGATGCCGGGCACGAGCCATTCCCCCCCCGTAAGCCTCAATTACACAACAGCATTTCCAACCCCCCCGTCATTTCCAAATTAATACCCCAGCAGCAATCCCGGGCCAAATCCGGACCCCAGCTCCCAGCCCAGGCCAAGCCTCCGCGCCCGGCCGAGCCAAACCACCCGCCCGGAGCAGCCCGTGGGGGTTTTTTATTTTTGTTGTTGTTGCCTTTTATCCCGACACATGACGAGGGGAAATAAACCTCGGGATGAGGCTACGCCACACGGAGCCGGGTTTGTTTTCCCTGCGGAACGCGTGTGCCCATCAGCCCGGCCTCGGGCACCTGATGGGAATGAGAGGGAGCGCTCGCCGCGATGCATGAAATAAAAAACGCTTCGTGTTTTGGGGTTCTCCGGCTGGATAAAGCGGGGAGACGAGGTGTTTGGAGAGGGGAAATTGATTAATTACCGACTAAAGATAATAAGCCTAAGGGTGCGGGTGGCTGCGCTGCCGGGAAAAGCTCCGTCCGCGCCGCGGGAAGTGGGAGGAAAGGGGTTTTCTCGTGTTTTCCTGCTAAATTAGCGGCTGTTTCCCCGGCAGCGTGGGGTGAGGGGGCATCACGGCGGTGCCCACCGTGGGAACGCGGCCGCGGGCCGGCAGCTCCTTCCCCCGCCGCGCCGCGCTCCGGAGCGAAAGTAAAACCGACGGGGCTCCGCCGCCCCCCCCCGGCCCCCGCATCCCGGAGCGCCCGGCGCGCCCCCCGAAACGCTGCGATGGACACGGGCACCGGGGGGACACCGGGGGACACGCCGTGGGGTTACCTGAGCTTTTTGGGCACGGAATAATCCACTTCCATCACTTTGCCGTGCAGCTCCACTTTCCCTGCGGAGACAGCGGGGCGCTCAGCATCCCCCCGGGATGGGGCACGGCGGCATCCCCCCGCCAAATCCCGTCCCACCCCATGCCACCCCATCGTGTCCCACCGCATCCCGAGCCGCCGGCCCTCCCGGGCTGTCCCCGCGCCCCCCGCGCCCCCCGGCGCCCCGGTCCCCCCCGCTCGGCGCCCCCGGGGAGTTGGGGCTGGGCACCTCGTAATCGGGTCCCCGGGGGGGCGCGGGGGGCGGCGGGGCGGCGGGGCCGGGGGCGCCGCGCCCCGGGGGCTCCCAATAAAATCGGAGAAAAAAATCAGCGAAAAATAGAGGCGAGGTCGGGAAGAGCCGGGGCGGGAGGAGGGAGGGAAGGAGGGAGAGGAGGGAGGGAAGGGGGGACCGGGAGATGCCCGGGGAGGGGGCGGCGAGGGGGGTGATGAGGGGGTCGCGGGGGGGATGCGGGGGGCGCGGGGGGGGGGTCGCTCACCCGAGAGGGTCTCGATGGCCCGGATGGCCCAGTTTTGGTCCGGGTAGTCCACGAAGGCGTAGCCGGACTTGAGGAGGACCTGGCCGGGCAGGGGCAGCTGCCGCTCCCCGAAGAGCTGCCGGAGGTCCTGGGCGGTGGCGGCGGGGCTGAGGTTGCCGATGTACAGCTGGTTCATCCTCCGGCGCCTCATCGGGAGCCCCCCGGGCTCCTCCCCGGGAGCCCCCCCGGCTCCTCCCCTCCCGGGAGCGGGACGGACGCGGGCTCGGGAGGGTCCCGCTCTGCGCCACCGGCCCCGGCCCGGCGGAGCCTCCGACAGCGGCGGGCGGAGCCCGGCCCGGCCCGGCCCCGGGGCCGCCCCGCGGGGGGGCAGGTGGAGCCGCCAGACCCCCACGGGGACGGGATGGGCTGGGGGGACCGGCCCAGAGCCCCCCGCCCTTCTGTAGGGGAACGCACCGCACCCAGCACCCCCGAGCCGCCCACCCCGCACCCCGATCCCTCTGCCCTGGGACCCATTGAACCCCATTGCCCCTAAACCCCCGCACCCCGTCATCATCAGCACAGAGCTCTCTGCCCTGCACCCCATCGTACCCCATCACCCCAATCCTTCCCTCTGCCCTGCACCCCACGTACCCATCACCCCCAATCCCTCCCTCTGCCCTGAACCCACCACCCCACACCACTCCAAGCCCTTTACCCTGGAAACCACCACAGCCTCAACCCTTCAGGAGCTCCTTCAGGGAGATGAAAACCTTTTCACTCAGGAACCAAAGAAAATAAATAAGAAATACATCTTTGTATTTATATATTTATCTACATAATTACCTAATACAATTAAAACAAATACACAAACATGATAAATAATATAAATAATAATGTTTTTACAGTGCTTTTTTTTTGGAAAACAAGAATGTGTGAACCCTTCCCAAGCCAGATCCAACCAGCCATCCCTGCGTGTGATCCCATTGTCGGAAAGGCTCCAGGAGATGCCGAGCCTGTGCCAGACACTCCAGCCATGAGCTGTGCATGTTCTCTGCCCGCTGGAGATGGCTCCTGCAGCCTTAAGGGTGTCCTCAGGTCACCAGGAGTTGGTGTCACCATCTGCCTGCAGGTTAAGTGACATTTTTCTCTCTCCTTTCGAGAATAAAAGCATAATCCTTGTGGAATCGCATCGAGGACATGACTGGAGGCAGAAATAAGGGGCAGAATAATCCTGGCTAGGTGGGTGACAAGTGGCCTTGTGCTCTTGGAACAGAGCGTTGTGTGCAGGGCCAGGTGTCCCTTCCTGTGCTGGGGGGGATGAAGGGCAATAATCTGAATTCCCCAGATTTTAAGGCAATTAAGGACACTTAAAGCACTGCTCCTCCTGCTGCTCCATCCCACTGCCAGTCTTGCCTGGCATACGGAGATGGATGGAGTAGGAATAGCGGTGACGGGTGCTCAATGCCATGCCTACAGCAAAAATAGATGTGGTTGGGCTGCGATGATGCAAAGCCAGAAGAATCCTTCTCCTCCAATTTCTCCGGCTTTGCTTTCAGTGCAGCTCCTGCCTGGCTGTCATTTGTCACCGGTGCTCGCAGCTCCTCCATCCCCAGTACATTTTTTTGGGGTAATTTTAGGCTGAAATTGGTTGATAAAATCCTTTTCAAAGATCTTGCTCAGGCCATTCCTGACTCCTCAGGGATGAGCTGTTGACAGGAATGGGGTAGGAAGCTGCTGGTTCATTGTGTGAGGTCACTGCTACTGGGAAGCAGTGGGAGAAACATGAGATTTTGGGATTAATTAGTGCCCACGGGATGCAATACTCATTTACTACTCCTCAAATCAGCCTTCTGCTGGAGCTGGATGTAACAGAGGAGTTACCTGCAGGAACTCATCCTTCCTGCCCCTGATTTCTGACTTTGCAGAAAGAGCTCAACAAACTCCTGCAGATGCTTTCCCAACCCTATGGAGCTGATACTGTTTCCCAGTTTTGGTGGATCTGTCTTGGTCCAGATGTGATGTTCAAGGGAAGTCTGTGTTTTGGGGAAGAAGATTTCAGAGCACTGGTACAAAACAGCTGGAGAGGTGACAACCAGATGGAAAAAAAGGTCCTAAAAGTGGTGCAGGATCCAGCAGGAAAGGGAAAGCATCTTCCAAGGGTAGCCTTGTAGGCAAAATCATTCCTCCCTGGAAAGAGATGCTGGCATGGAATGAGTCTGGAATGCAGCAGCAAGACTGATAAAATGAGCAAAAGGCCATGAGAGGTTGAAGGAGGGTTTGTTTAGTCTGGAGAAGGACAGGATAACCCACTGTGTGTGAAGGGCTGCCTCGAAAAAACAGGACAAACTAGGAAAAAAAACAGAGTGTTTGGTCGACTGGACACGGGAGGAGCGGGAGATGCTGTTCCTCAGCTGGAGGTTTTGGGAGGAGGTCAGGCAAACATCTGGGACTACCAAATCCGTGTTGGGGCCAGCCTGGGGGGTTCCTGAGTCTCCTCCCAGCTCAGGAGAAACAGTCTGGCCCACAACTCCATTTTATCCCAAGCCTTTGGTAAGCCTGTCTCGGAGCAGGCAGGCTGGGATTCACGAGATTCCATCACTCTGTTCTGGCAGACTGGTCTTACTGGGACTTGCACTCAGGGTGGGCTCCTGCTAATGGAGCACCTGTGTTGGGATCTCTCCTTGGATCCCACATCCCCAGAGGGTGTTGGGAACAGGACAGAGAAAGGACAGCAGGGGGAGGGAGGATCCTGCCTCAAGCCAGCAGGGATCTGGTGCCTCCAGAAGTTACCTCAGGAGGCAATCCAAGAGGGAAAAGCTCAGTGACCTGGCCCAGGAGGAACCCACCTCACCTCTCTGACCTGTAAGTTTTCCCTGAATCCTTAAGGATCTTTTTCACTATTCATCATACAGAGAATCTCAGGAGAGCTTCATCCCACCCCTGCACTGTTGGGATTGGGAACAAGGTGGGAATGCAGCTGTTCATTGCTCCATGGGGGACACCTCTGGCTGCAGAGACTGCACAGGTCAGGCAGTGCCAAAACAAAGCCCTGAGTAAACCCTGTCCTACAAATGAACCCATTTCCTTAAGGAAAGGACTTGGTTTGCTGTCCTTTGTTCTCCCCAGCCTGTGGCAGAGATGACTCTGTGCACAGTGGGACTGGGACATGCTGCCAGAGCAGCTCCCACCTGCCCCTCACCACTCTGAGCAAGCCACCAGGCAGCTCCAGGCTGGGCCTGATCCCACATTTCCCTCATGTGCTGGTGATGAACTGTCTGAAATGCTGAAATGCAATTTTTGGCTTTTAGAAACCTCCCAGCTGGAGAATGGTGCAGCTGCTATGGAGGAGAGGGAAGAACATGAAGCACTGGCATGGAAGCAGCCCACCTTGGGAGATGGGAAGAGCAGAGCTGAGAAAATAATTCACAATTTGGTTGGAAAATGCATCCATGCTTTTCAACCCTTTTGCTCACCCTTTGCTGGGACATGAGTGAAAATTTACTCACTACTCACTGGATTTTAGAAGTTTCCAAGTCTGCAACAGTCAGGAATGCTGAGGTGGAGGCACTGGCATGGCTGGGTGATTAGTGTCTGTGTTAATTACAGCTGTGCTGGGGCTGAGCATGTGTGAGACATTAATGATGGGAATGTTGGACAGGCACCAGGAGCTCCAAGCTTTGCTGACTCTGCCAAGGTGATGCCAAAGGTATGGATCTGTGGGAACACGGTGTGGAGCACAGGGCAGGTGACAGAGATGGGCACTAAGGAGGCTCCTGTGGAGCTGTACACTTCCTATCCAAGCAGGAAAATGAAAGTATCAGCTTCTCCCAGCTCCAAAGCAGCTCCACTGGGATGGATGGGAGCACCTGCATTTTATGTGATCAATCTGCAAAATAAATTGCTTGGACCCCAGTGAAGGAGATGCAAGGAAAAATGGGATTTTTAGGAGCTCATGGAATTCCATGAGGAGCAGTGCAAGGGGTGCCTGAATATACTGAACCCACAACTGCCTCCATACTGCACAGCTCCCTCAAGCTCCACAATCCCTCCAGGGCCCCTCCCCGTGCCCAGGAAAAGGCAGGAGACGCTGCAGGGACAGGAGCATCCCCTGCACAGGGAGAGGCTCAGTCTACCCCAGAGGAAATTCCACCTGCATGTGTGGGGAGAGGAGAGCAGCACAAACAGCTCCTGGTTTCCTTTTTCCCCTCCACGTGCTTCCAAGGTTTTTATCAGTCCTCTGCTGACAGGAAAGCAGGTCTGGAAAGGGCACAGCCTGTCACATCCAGCCAGCAGATGCTGCTCCAGCAGAGATTCCCTGCTGCCCGGGTGGGATCCACGCTGGGGGTCAGGGCAGGCTCCCCCTGCCATGGATGATTCCTGCCTCCCTGCTGGCAGAGCACCAGGCCAGTCAGCTGTGGGTTCCAGCACACATCCCACAGCCTCCTGCCAGCCGTGCCACAGGGCAACACTTCAGCCTGGGAGCATCAGAGCCTGGGCTGTTCCTGGACTGAGAGCCCTGGGAATGATTCAGCAGCAAGAAGTGCTGGACAGGCTCTCCTCACCAAGCCAGCTACAGCAGCTCTTCCCCAAACCCTCAGAACAGCTTTAACGTGGATTATGGGGTGCACCTCAGCAAGCTGCTGCTCACAGAAAACACCCATTTCCTCTGGCACCCTTGGTGGGATTTTCATCTGGATCTGAGCCTTATCAGCACCCCCAGTTCTCACGATGACATGGAGGGGCTGGAGCGTGTCCAGGGCATGGAACAGAGCTGGAGCACCAGGAGAGGCTGAGGGAGCTGGGAAGGGGCTCAGCCTGGAGAAAAAGAGGCTCAGGGGGCCCTTGTGGCTCTGCACAACTCCTGACAGGAGGGGACAGCTGGGGGTGGTCGGGCTCTGCTCCCAGGGACAGGATAAGGGAAAACAGCCTCAAGCTGTGCCAGGGCAAGTTCAAGCTGGACATCAGAAGGAACTTCTTCCTGGAAAGGGTGGTCAGGCACTGGAAGGAGCTGCTGAGGGAGGTGGTGGAGTCCCCATCCCTGCAGGGATTTAAATATGGCTTTTGGGGACAGGGGTACATGGTGGCCTCGGCAGTGCTGGGGAGTGGTTGGAGTCCATCTGAGAGGGCTTTTCCAAACAAAATGATTCCATGATGCACCATGGCCTTGCAATGCTCACAACCAAGCACAGACCTGGCACAGGGATTTGGGACACGCTCAGCACAGGAGCCATGTGACATTGCAAAAAATGGGTCACCAGGAGCAGCCAACTCCAAAATGTGTCACCAGGAGCAGCTCAGACCAATTACAATAATTACTGCCATGGTCCTGTTGTCCACTCTGGAGAGTAAAAACAGGGAAATTTTAACAAATACCTGGATAATTTTTAAATCCCTAAGACACCTGGTGTGCTGCTGCTGGCCACTTCCTCTCCAGGCAGCTGAAGGAGGTGGGGCCTGTTCCCTCAGTCTCTTCCTTTGCATGATGGCACACCATTCTCCTTAAACTTTGTTCCCTACATCCATAGAAATCATCAGTTTTGAGTCTAGAAACTTCCATTATTTCCACAAAACCCCACATTCTCACCACAAAGCAACGTGGAAAGCTCCTCCAACACAAGATTAAAAAATAATTGGCTCAGAGATCCAAGTGCACAAATTCACTATGTGGTATGACAGATACACATGAAGTGTTGGCCCAAAAGCTTTTAAATACAAATGGCAACAGCTAAACACCCAAATAAGGGATTCAGTGCTCATTTCACAAGTGAGAAATGGACTTGAGAATCACCTCAGATGCAATTTACTTGTGGATGTTTACATCAAAAGACTGGTTCTTCCTGGAAGGAGTGGATGGCACTTGCCCTGGGATTACCTCCATGCTTTTGTTTTCTTGGCAAAAAGAAGAAGGGAAAGAAAAAAACAAACGTCTTTTTATTTTATTTTCTCACTTTTGGAAAGCATTTTACACAGGTTTGGATCTTGAGAATAACTTGGAATCAGTAGAAAAAACTTACTGAACAGTTTTTGTCTTTACAATAGAAACCTTTCAGGAGTCAAAATGGAGACTAAAAAAATACATGCAAAACATACTCCTTTCAAAACACAACTGGAAACAAAGCACCAAACTACACAAATATGCAGAATGAAACAGCACTGAACACCACAGAAGTTGTCTTCATAAAAGGTGTAAAAGTCACCTAATTCACTAGGCACTGTCACTTGGTTAAACAGAAGAGACAATAAAAAAATATTGTCCACAAACTTGCAATTTCAACTCAAAGGCTGTAGCTAGAAATTCCTCTATGTGTCATGCTTTAATAGCGACCTGAAAGACAAAAACCCAACAGTCAGACTTCATGGATTGAGAGATTTCTGGCTAAATCCACTGCCTCTCCTCAAACCTGCATCAGATCTGAGATGATGTCCTAGAGGTAACCACTAACTCCTGTTTTAACAGAGTTGTGGAGGAAGAAACAGGATCTTACACTCAAAACAAGGGCTGTTATCTCACTTGATTTTTCCTAAGTATTACTCTGCCCTCAAGGTTTCTCAATGAAGCAATAAAGGAACTGTGGCTCAATAAAATATCCACACCAAAGTCCATCTTAGTGGACACACCAGCTCAAAAGAAGTTCAAGGAATGGCAAATTTACTTTTGAGACATGAACTCTGTGACTGGGCTAGGCCCAGGTATGGTAAGGCTGGAGGGGCTTGGTGCAAGCTGGTCTATGAAAGGTGTCCCTGCCCATGGCAGGGGGTGGAATGGGATGAGCTTTAAGGTCCCTCCCAACCCAAAGCATTCCCTGAGCCCATGGCTACTTACGAGGTGAGTAGGACCGGGATCTGGACCGGGATCTGTAGCCCCCTCGGCTGTAGTACGGTGACGGTGACCTCCTCCTGTGACAGGGGTGACACAAACAATCCCCTTGCTGAGTGGCACAGCTTTATGTGGGTAGCTCTAACCCCATCCTGGTCTCAGGAATGCTAACAAGTATGGGAGACCTGATCAACGTTTCTACTGGGTGCAAAGCAAAGATCTGAATTCTTTTTTTTGTTACCAGTATTATTTTTGACTAACACAACAAATACAAGCTCTTGCACTCACAATATGCTTTCATGTAAACTTAGTTTGAAGCCAGGAGCATCCCACACAAGCAGGGTAAGCCAAATCCACCTTCACTTTTAATCTGAATTACTTGTCCAAGGTGAAGATGTCCTTGACTTACAGTCAGTGCTACAGCCAGGCACCCCCAAATCCAACCCAAGCACTCCCAGGTTTTGTGTTTCCTTGTCCAGTTCCACTAATCCAGTACATACCTGTAAAACTGATCCCTGTCCTGAACAGCTCTCCAGCCTCCTCCGCCGCCACCACCTCCTCCTCTGTGAAAACAAAAGCAGAATGACTTTTAGGAATTTCAAAAATAACAAGTTCACTGTACAAAACTCCTCCATCGAGTAAGAAAATCATGTGAAGATAAGACAACATTAGTTCCTATACTGGGTGATGCTGAATTACTTAATTTAACATTGATTTTTAAACACCTATTCAAGGAAAACCCTCTTACTTATTATTTTCAAGCAGCAAGATCAATTCACTATCCAGAAGAAAAACACTGATTCCAAGGTGGAGGCAGGGAAAAACCTCCTATCCTGACATTTTAACACTTTAGAGTCATATTTAAACAAGAACTGTGATGTAATTTCTTCTGGAGAACAAAAACCAGACCTTACAGCATTAACACTGAGTGGTTGCACTGGAACCTCCTCAGATTCAGATCAGCAAAGCTTTACCAGGAGACTAAATCAAGTTTAAAGTCTTCCCCAGTTGTTTTTGGAGGATTGCTTTTTTAAAGTTTATTCCCTTATTTACAGTTAGTTTTCCAGGCAAAATTAAACCTCCCACTGCAACAAGGAGAAACTGAAGTTTTAACAGAACAATTCCCATCTGACACTGCATTTCCCTTAGGGCATTATTTTCACACAGGGCAGGGAATGCAAAGGAATTGTTACCAATGGAATTTTTAGGGTGGGGTATGCAATGCTCCACTGCATCTTGAACAATTCCAACTCTTTCTTCCTCAGGGAAGCCCTGACAACATAGCAACACTTCTCTCTTCCTCAACCAACCCATGTCTGTAGGAGGGGAAAGTAGTACCATGACATTTTTCAAGTAGCCACACACGAGTCATTTGTGGCTCCATATTTCTTCACAGAATCCCAGAATGGTTTGGGTTGGGACCCTGAACACCACCCAGGGGCACAGTGCTGCCACAGGCAGGGACAGCTCCCACTAGAGCAGGTCACTCTCACTGGCTTTCTCCTGACCCAATAACAGCTTCTGGTAACATCCACAAACCCTATCAGAAGGAAAAGGCACCACTTAAGACTTGGGCACATTGTAACTTTAACACAGAATTCTGCAATTGCAGGAATGTTTGGTAGTACAGACAGAAAAAATCAACTCTTCTTTTTGTGTTCAGCTTAACAGTGTCCCAGAAATTGTGAGGATTTTGTAGGGGACAAGGATTTTGCTGGAAAATGCTGTCACCAAAAGCAACCGTGATTACACACACATTCAACCTGACAAGGGGTGTTAAAAAAGCCTTTTAATGCAGATGTCCAATTCCTTATTTTTGGCAATAGTTGAGGTGCCATAATTATCAGCAGGAGATACTGGGGACCACAGAAATTTCCCACTTTATATCTACTACACTGTGCTCAAAATATAAGTTGACACTATAATGCCAACTCAAATATTAATCTGCACTATTTCAGCGCTAACAGATGAACCTAAAGAATCTAAAATAAAGAATCTAAAATAAAACTACAAAGAACAAACTTTGTTTTTTAAAGCTTCAGTGCAGAAACATTTTGGACTAAGCTAGGCCACAGGTCAAACACCATCAAGTATTTCTCAATCCAACCAACTTGATTTGTACTGAGCAATCATTTTGGTGGAAATGTCACAGGAAGATTCCAGAATGACAGCGAGTGCAAAAATACTCTGGAATACTTATGTAGGATGAACTGCCTAAAGCTTGCACAGGCAGATGAGAAAGCAGAGTTTAAAAAGCAGCAAAATATTGCAAATATGCTCACCTGTATGACCTGCTGTAGTAGTCACGGTCATCGTAGCCTCTGTCATAGCCTCTGTCGTAGTAATCTCGTCGCCGTGAGCTGCCACTGCAGGGAGTGAAGGAAATTGCATTTACTAAAATACAAAACTCTAACTTTGTCTGCAGTCTGGTAAATTCACACTATTTACACTGGATTGTATCATTATGTCGCATCCTTACAGTTGGAAGACTGTGAGTAGTCCTGTTTTCCTACCAGTGCATGTGGGAACAGGACTACTTAAATAATTGCTTTTTAAATGCTTGAACTTTCAGTTGTTTTCCTCAACCATTAGGTATCACAGGGACATGAGGAATTCCATTCTGAGAAGTCACTTTTAACTCTGAAAAAGCTCCTGTTAAATCAACTGACTAAAAAAAAATCAGAAACCTGTAGTCTTAACATCACCATAACCATCAATAAACTGAAAGTCTTGGGAAATGAACGGGGAATGACTTGGGAAAACAACTGACACTACTGGCACCTGAAGTCAAAAGTGCAGTGAAAAGTGTGTGAACATAGCAAACTACTACGCCCTAATGCTAACTGAGCCACTCAGCTCCTTGACCAGCACTTGTTCATTCACTCTTGAAAACCTGAGCTTGCAAAGGACATGAATATTTGAAGGTACACAGGAAAACTACTTGAAGTAATTTAGAAATTGTCAAAATGTCTTCCTGTTGACACAAGCATTACTACTGATGCTCATGTCTAGTGTTTTCAGTGTACAGCACAGCAGCCATGAACAAGAGAACACAACTTGTGCATTAATGTGGAAAACCACTCAGAATCAGGTCTCAGAGGAGAAAGAGGAGTTTTCACAAAATCCTGTACTGGTTGGGAAGGAAAAAACCCACCCAAACCACAGATAAAACTTACTAAGTGGGTCTTCCCATATAGATTCCAGGGGTAGGTGTGTGAGGTCTTTTTGTTATGGAGAAGTCTACCCGGATCCTTCTTCCATCCAGCTCCATTCCATTGGCACGTTCCTTTGCCTAAGGAGTGACAGAAGAGCATTAGCTGTAGGTATGAACTTCAGCAACAACGCAAGTTTCCAACCACTGATTTAAGTGTTAAAATGTCTTAAAACACCACTCAGTTTGAAGGCAGGTCTGAGTGTCACATCTTGCAGTGAATGTACTGTGTAAGACAACTCTAGGCCAGCTGGATTTCAGTGCCAGTAACCACTGAAAATGTGACTTTTATGGCATTAAAATCCTGAAAGGAACACCACTGGGCAATTGTTTCAGTGTCTCTGACATGACTAAGAGCAATCTTTGAACATGCTGATGTAGGGAGATATAACTACTCCATCACACAACATAAAACATTTAAAGGTTAAAAGAACATCAATAAGGTATTCAAATACATCCTTCAAATTACCATAACCTTGAATATAATACCAGAGTTACAAATAAAAAGTAAAAAAACCAAAACCAATTGTGCTTTTATTTTTGTCTGGCAAGTAGAAGGACCTACATATCAGGCTGTAAACCAAAATGGAAGACTTCATGACCTGGAAAAAATGTGGAAGAGATGTGGAAAAACCTGGAGATTCTCTGGAGTGGAGTTTATGCAGAATATAAGCCTTGTTCTAGCCCACAAAGGGTAGCTTTACAAGGATTGGTACGAGTGTAGGATTCTCTACTTTTTGAGAAGTGATTACAGAATTCCCAATTCATTCTGCAGCACTGGTAAGCCCAAATTCCATGATTACAAGACTCCAAGTATTTTCCAGGCTATGGGTTTCTCCTGGCTATACCCTGTGACAGAATAGACACCCCAGGAGCTCAGAGCCCAGCAAACACTTTATAAATACATAATGAGAAGCCCACACTGTGCACCCCAAGCTACCTCCTTGGCATCCTCGACGTTCTCGAAGTAGACGAAGGCGAACCCTCGGGAGCGCCGTGACTGCTGATCGTACACGATGGAAACGTCGGCAATGGGGCCATACTTGGAGAAAACCTCCCGCAGGTCTCGTTCTGTAGTGTACAGACTCAGCCCAAACACTCCGAGACAACAGTTTGGATCAGGATTTGCCTGAAGGAAAGGACACAGATATTAAAATCAAATTGGGTTCATCTGCAGTGCAACATTTTTCTCAAGTTGTGACTGTCAGAGCTTCCAGAAGAAAACAAACTAAGATGGGGCTGAGATTTGGGTCATGTGAAAAATGCCAATCACTTGTTTTTTTAAAAGCTTAATAGTAATAAAATTGTTATAAAAATAGTAATATAATTAGAGTAATAATAACTTGGACAGTTTGAATTAGGACAATATGAGACAATAGAGACAAAGAGTTACGGACATCTGGGTACCTTTTTTGGGCAGCACGAGCCTGAAAATAACAAAGGATTAACCCTTAAAAACAATAGCCTGTTGCATATTCACACAGTTCATACATGATGCATAAATTCCATTCAAACACAGGATTCTGTCTGGTCATCCCCAATGTCTTCCTCTGAACCCCAACAGCACCTTCAAGGCAGGAAGAAGTTCTTTTCTTCTGATAAGAGGGCAATAAATTCTCTTTCTCTGAAAGATTCAGGTGTCCTGTGGCTGCTATCTCACTGCGAGTCCTTTCTTTAAAAAAATTATCCTACATAGCACAGTTTCTATTTTAACATTTCTTATAACCTAAAACTATATTTACCACACTACTTAAGAGAATTAACACAGCATTACCTTCTAACACAACACATCTAATATTCATTTAAATATCTGTGAAAAGCCAATCATAAAATACACATTTTTCACAGGTCACCTGCTAATAGACAGCAATACATTAAACCTACAGGAGCACAAGCATTTCACAAAGCCCTTTGTGTTCCTCAGGGCACAGAGCCCGTGACTCATGGCTCACACACGTACCCTGTTCCCAATGTGCCGTCTGCGAGTAGACATGGGGGAATGGCTGTGACTGTGCCGCCGCCGGTAGTCCCGACTGTACGACCTGCTCCTGGATCTCCTGTGCGAGCGCGACCGCGAGCGCGACCTGGTGTAGTGTCTGCGGGAACTCCTCCTCGACCTAGACCTGAGGGAAAGAACAGAGAGGTACAGTGCTGGGCTTGTTGGGGTGTTCAATATTTTAAAAATCCAGCAGACAGTCACAAAAAGCTCAAATAATTGTTTTCCAAAATCCTGCAGTACCACATACCTCAGCTATAATCCATTTACTCACTACTCTCTACAGATGAATCTCTCTACTCTCTGTGTGCTAAATCTTTACTATCAGATTACAGCAGATAGTCTCAGGGCATTCCTGCTGCAGTCCAGGAACTTGTACTTGATCACAGTCAGCTCTTCCTTTAACAAAGCTACTGGGTGCAACAACTTAGGGCTTAAAATATTCAGTGTTTAGGTAAAAACAAGTGGGGTGGCTTTCTTTTCACACTAATCGGTCAAATATGCTTTAACACAAAGCATGCACCACTAAGGGGGGCACTCTCTTTCTTAGTGCTGCCTTGGGTGACACTGAAAAGCAAATGTCCCTGGAACAGAGCTGAACACAATCTGAAGAAATCAATCCTGAGCTGGCTCATTTACCTGCTGGTATTTCAGCAGTTATTTGGCACTGTTTGTTCATGAATATTTACATGTTCTGACTCTTAAGCGCATTTATGCAACTGCTCACCAATTCTTTTTCCCCAAAAATATTTTCTTACACCATGAGCTCTGTGGACACGAGGGTCTGAAACTCTTCAATTCCTCCTCCCAAAGCCTCATCCCTCCCAACACAGGCAATCATAGAGGAGAAGCTGGGCACTCACACAGGGATACTACACCTGATCTTGGTCTGCTGATGGCTGCACTGAGTAACCTGTGCTCCACACCACTCCAAAGGAAAACCCTCAAGGCTAAGAAGTGCAGTAAACAGTGTAACAGTCAATGGATCTGAGTCACAAATTCCAGATTTTCAGGCTTTCATGTCTTAAATGTCCCCTTCCTCTACTTCCACAGCAGCACCACTCCACTGGTGTGAGGGAAGCTCTGAACCTGAACTGCTTTTACTCCTGAGCATTTAACAGCTTCTTCCAGGATTTCTCACCAAGTGTCACCAGGCAGCCAAACTGTTCAATCTAGTTCCTCAAAAAACACCTCCAACCCCATCAGGAGACAGTCAGAGCAGCTCAACTTAAAATGCATATTCATGTCCAGGAGAAATTAATTCAGCATGTCCCATTACAGCACTTCTCATTATGTATTTATAAAGAAAACATTATTTTTGGCAACAAAATAAAAAAAAAATAGAGAGGGAACTTCCCTGAAGCTGGGAAAACAGTAAAAAAAGAGAGAAAGAATATAAAATAAAAAAAGAAGCTCCACACATGCACACAGCCACATTTTAGACATTGATATAGGAAAAAAAAATTAAGGCAAACAGAACTGGTATTTCAGGTACCAGAATGGTATCAGCCAAAGATAGGAACGACAAACATCAACAAAAGTGATTTTAAAATCAAGTATATCCACACGCCAACTGATAAAAACACCAGGACACAGGTTGGTTCCCAAATCAAAGTTTAATTTATAAAGCTTGTAACTCAAAAATACATTTGAAACAGAAACTACCAAGAAATAAAGAAGTTATCACAGGGTTATTTCTCTGGGGAAAGCCAGAGTTCAAAGATCTGCCCATGACCACAGCTCAACATGTGACAGCACTGAACAGAGATTAAAGTATGTTGTTTCTAAATATGTGCCTCGACACAATTCTGTCCAAATCTACTAATCAACACTAACTCTGGCACGTAATTCCATTATTTCCAGCCAGAGGCACCTTCAAGATAGCTGTTAAATGCTCAGGAAGCCATGGTAGTTATAAACTTCTACTGTTTGGTGATCAAAAGTAAAGAAACAGTTGCCAGGGTATTATTTAAACACTGTTTATTGCAAAAGTAAGATTTACCAGGTCTCTCATAAATTCTACATCTTCTATTTGCTTCCTCAGAATTGTGTACCATCTGTGACTGTATTTTTACTCAGTGTTGTGGTTATTCTGTAAGTGGGAAATATTTTAAGGAGTATAGAATCCCAGGAGTCATATGGATTAAAGGGCAGGAGAATATGCTGGGAGGGTGTAGTGACTTTGTTGTTTTAATATTAAAAGGTTTCCCCAAAGGTGTTCTACAGCTTCCCCGCCCTGAGGTTTTCAAACCCCAAGTGGATAAAGCCCTGACAGCAGGGTCAGAGCCCAGAGCAGGACCTGGGACTGGGCCCTTCCTGAGCTGCCCCATCACCTCTGACTGCTGGCACTCCCACAGGACACTCCAATTCCACACTCACTAAGGGTACTGCTCTAACAAGTATTTATTCCTTTTATTCAACACATTTCTTCTTAAACTACAGGGACTGCCAGGTGCATGATATGACACTTGTGACTGTGCCTGAATTAAACAAAAACCTTCATTCTTCTGCTGTCACAGCTTCCCAATCACATTCCTTCTCACAAAAGCCTTTCTGTCTGATCTTGCAAGATTTAACACACTACTTGATTATGTTTTCAACCCTGGGTGATTGCTGACAGCACAGTACCTTCCTCCAGCCTGCCCCCCAGGCTTTGGCAATTCATTGCGTGTTCACGTAAGTCTGTTGTGAACAGCTCACCTGAAAACCACACTGCTGAAACCTCGCTTTTTTTAGCCTGAATGTCTACAAATGAGTAAAGAAATTCTCAATACATTAGTTTCTGTAGTCAGCAGTCAACTTTCTACTTTTTTTAAGAGGAATTCTGACCCTGCACACAGCTTGTTTGGCAGGTGATTATCAGGAGAGGTAATACAGTGCAACAGGCACGTGGATGTTTGTACTGCCACATAATAAATACAATAAGCAAGTTCTCCACAACTTTTGTGGAGAGCTTGCAGAGTTGTCTAATATTTAAAGCTTCCTACCCTGTTAATTTTCAAGTTAAATCAACGTATTTAAAATGTCAGACTGTGAAATTTCCATTTATCTCTACTGCTTCTTTCCACTATTCCAGGAACATCACTGCTTCCAGTGAAGAAATGTAATACAGGAATGTGGCTTAAAATGGGAAATCTGTTGATGCACAAAAAAGCTAAGATCTAAACTCCAGGCTCAGACACAAGTTAGCTTGCCAAGAGATAAAAGGCAGGCACTTCCAAAATGTATCAGCAAGGATACAAAGCTCCATAGCTATTTAACTATTGGAAGAAGCAGCAAAAACATCTGAATTGATATAATCTGGCTTTCCCAATCCTGAAACCATGCATGCCCCTTTGCAGTCCATGTCCACAGAAGAGTCACTAACTCTGGGAACAGAACTGGCTAAGCTGGGCCACCTCTGACAATCATCTGAGTCGTGAGGAGGAGGAAGAGGTAAAAGAAGCAAACTCACCTGGATTCAGACCTGGATCTAGATTTTGACCTGGAGCGCCTGGAATCCTCCTTAGAGCGAGATCTTGCAGGGGTGTGCCTCCCCGACTTGCCAGACCCATGAGCACTTCCGCTTCTGGAAGCAGAACGGGATTCCTGCACGCAGATATTGAAAGCCTAATTTGTACACAATTCCTTGTTCACCTAGGGGCTGTAAACAAGCTCCAGTGAAATCAATGGTAAATATTCATAGCTATGTGTCCGGGCAGTCGGCATTAGCACTGCCTAGATTTTTAAGGAGGTTTTATTTTTTTTTTTTCCCTGGTAGACACTTCTTTACCCTGCATGTACTTTTGCTATTAAACAGATAATGCATGCATGTTTAGCAAAATATACAGGGACACATAAACAGACTAGTAATTACTTAGCGTAGTGCTTTCAGATTCCAGATTACTTCTTATCTTAACTTCATTTTTATTCCTTTTCTTCATTCTTCCGTTTCAAATTCTGACTTCTTTCATCTTCCCCACTTCACACAAATTGCTCAATATTCTACAAGTGGGACTTCTGGTCTGATAATTAGCATGCATTCACTTTCTTTTTTTTCAAATTTCAGCTTCACTTATTCCTGAGCTTCAAATAATTCTCATTTATAAAACTTGTCAAATGGCGACTTCCGCATTTTCCTTCTTCAACATTAACCTTAATAGAAAAAGAACAGGATGAAGAATATTTAAGAACTCCAGGATAAAATCTAGTGCCAAAACTGAAACTAGAAAAAAAAAATTGTGGACTTTTACTATAAATGCAGTTCAAGAATTGAATCTACCAAAGCCCTATAATTTTATCAACAGGTTCAGTCAACTCAGTTTAACTTAGCTCTAAGTAGCTGAATTTGCTATTTATGTCTGTATTTAACAGTAAGTGCAACTGGATCAACTAAGTACCTACTAAGGAATTGTAGCATCAGCAAACTCTAAATAATGTGCACTATCAGCCACACACTGAGACAAAATCACCAAGGAGTGACTCCAGTGAGGTCCGGCTGTGGTCACTGCTGGATGCGCAGAAAGCACAGCATTGGTCACTCCATGAACTCCAATTATCTGAATTTTGGGCCCCTCCTGCAGTTTGGCAGCCCTGGTGTGAAGGTTTAGGAGCACACACCCCCAGCTGCCTGCACAAGTGGCATTACATGTGCAGGCTTTGTGTTTCCACAGAAATCTGCATTCCCCACTGACCAGAACTGCACTGGAGCCCCACACTCAAACTGCTCTGGACTAACACCCCACCTGCTCTGTTATATGTTGGCAATCTCCTCTGGCAGTGACATGACCTAATTAGCAGTTTTAACTTATGTATTTTTATTTTTAATTCAGTAAAATGCTTGGTTTTAGTCATATGCCTTAAACACACTAGTAGAAAGTATTCTTCATTTCAAGATATTAGAGAAAACTTAAAATTCAGCAGAATTATACTTCTTTCTAAAAACAATCCTTAATTTAGCATAAATTCTGATGAAGAAAGCTCACCAATGACATTGGATACCAGATTTGTTTCAAAAATCCCGTTTTACTTTTCTAACACCTCTTAAACCTGAACACTAACTTAATTGGAATCTTGTACCAAGCATTCAGAAATTCATTTGCTAACAAGAAATTTACACACTTCAATCACTTCCATACAACTTCAACCAAATGTTACCATTTTACAATTCCCTTCCATACAGGGGAAAGAAACACGATGCACAGGACAAAGCAGGTTTGCAATTAATCCCAAGAGCAACAGAAATAGCACAGAGTTGGCCAAAGCTGTATTCCTCAGACAGATGTTTAATGTTTTGCTCTAAACTACAGTTTCCCCATGTACTAACACTGCAAAGGGCAGGGGGAATGTTTAGGAGCAATTTAAGTTACAATTAACTAATTTAACCTAAATCCATTAGTAACTTCCAAAGAAAACACTCCACAGAGATGAGTTCTGAGTTAATATATTAATTTTGCCTTAAGAAGTCTTAGCTCTATGACAAAGTTAGAGAAAGCAAGATTGAAGAAGGATTAAAACCCAAACCAAGGCTGCTTTTCACCTGAGAAAAAATAATTCCATTCACAAAAGATAATCTGGGCTAAACAGAAGGAGTTGTATCCAAGTACAGGTGGAGACCAGAAAGAAAAGGAGAAATGCAAGATTGGAGGGAAGCAGTTGGGAGGATTTTGCCCACAAACACACACCAAACGCTTTTTCAGAGCATTGAAAAGTCAAAAAAGCTTGGAAGAAATGAGTAGAGAACAGGCAAATCTTCATATATTTGGTACATTTTCAGGCAATCTTTGCTGTACTATCTAAGGTTGATATGGAATCTGGACACTGAGGAGCTGAGCAGAAACTTGGGAAGAAAATGTCTTTACGACAAATATCTACCAAAACATAAACAATTTAACAGCTGGCCCATTTTCATTCAACTCCTTTGCATTTCAAATTTTCGAGTCTTTAAAAATCCACTTTTTTTCCCAGATCATCCTTCAATCCACCCATTTTACAGGATTATTGCACTTCTTTATTCCAGCCTTAAAGGAATTCAATGCACCTCACCTGCTCTGGATATCACCAGGATTGGTAATAACCCCAAACTTACCACGTTGTCCCTGTTTCACCCCAAGCCCCAGGAAATCCTCCCTTACCCAAAACTCCAAGCACCAGGGGCCTGCAGCACTGCAAATTTATTTTACACCCTTGAGGGTTCACATCAGTCACTCCCACAGCTTGTTTCTTGCATCCTTTTTGGTTGTTCTTTATATTTCCTTTTCCTACTCTTTGCTCTTTCACTCTGTGAGTTTTAAGTTATTGAAAAATGCCCAAGTGTGCTCCTGGCATGACATGGGGAAGAGGGAACAAACAATCTTCTTTACCCTGCCTATATTCCAGCAGTGCTGGTCAGCACATTCAGACTTTTATTCACTAAACAATAACCATTTTCCCCCCTAACCTTGTCAAGTTGAATTTAACCTCCCTCCCCACATCCCTTGGTCTTTATCAACAGCTCTTCCCCTTCACCAGGCACTTCTGGAATCCACGTGGAAGCCCTGAAGTCCAGGCCTGTGGATTCCAAATGGTTCATTCCAGACCTTGAGTATATTCAAACCAAGTGCTGGGATGATTGTAACAGCTCTAAGCACATTCCCAAAGAGCCTTGCAGCCATGTACTCTGAGCAGGGAATGTCCCAGAGCAGGATTATTTGGGGGACAGTGGGTGGGAAAGGTTTCCATGGACAGAAGCAGCTGGAAAGTAGATGATGGCCACAGTTCTTTGTACTTCTGAGATGCAGGTTTTCCTCACAGGAATCAGTTACAGATTTCAGTCAGTAATGTAAGATACAGAGAAATAAAAGTATTAAGGTTTTATAATCATATATTCCTATGAAGTTATGTATTTCCACTTGTTTCCCTAAGGAAAGGGGCTGCCTCACATGACACTATCAGACCTGCAACCTCTTTATTCAAGGTGTCACTGTGCTGACTGCACATTCCCCAACCTCTCCCTGATGGAATTTGCCTCCCTTCCCCTGAGGGACATGAGATCACTGCTGGGGATTCACTGCAGGGAGAGCAGAACCATCCCTTTCCACAGGTTTCCAAACCCCACACAGAAAGAACACAGCGTGTTCTGAAAAAGCAGGCCACAGCTTCCTCCCACCACCTCTGCCACTGGCTCTGTGAGCTCCTACAGTGCCCAGGCTGGAAGGAAATTAATCCACCAGCAAAACCCAAATTATCTTCAACAGGTGTGGGCACTGAATGAGCTCCCCAAGAGGTGCCATCAGGTGCTAGCTGGTGAGGGAGGAACACAGGGCATGGTCCATCCTAGGGTGGCACTGAGTGATCAGCTCATCTCTAATCTCAAACTGCTTCCTCAGACCTCCTCACACAGTTTAGTAATAAAAACCACTCTTTCCTGAAAATACACGTATTAAATACCTTGTAAGTAATCTGTAAACTAAGCCTTTATACATAAAAAAACCCCCCACTCTGACTTGCATATTGAACACCTTCTGCCCATACACCAAGCCATCACTATCATAATTAACTAATTCACAGGGTAGGATTCATTAATTTGGCCTTTGTCTTTTTCCAACCCCTCCATGCCTGAATCCCACGAGCTTCAGTGAGAAAAATTTCAGTGAAAACAAAATTGAGTTGGAAAACCATGACATTGCAGCGTAACAACAGCATCTCAAGCATAGTCCTGTATTTAACAATTTATAGTTTCTTCAGTTCATCCCCCTATGGAACACAAGCTGTGAAAAGAGAAATAAAGTGGGGATTTTTTCTTTTTATCTTTCCTCCCCCTTTTAAAAACACCATAATCCAGAGTAAATTCGTGCTGCTGCTTAAACAAGTCCCGTTCCTGGCAAAAGCACCTGGAATTTCTTCATCCCCAAAGCTGCCATGAGGGCTCAATCAAGTCAGGCCTGCAAACCAATGCAGCTGGAAATGGAGTAAAACAAGATCCAGCTGACTGAATTCCCAGATCTGACTGCCTAAGGAACACCAATAAAGGAGAGAGCTCAATTCCTCCTGGCAGCCTGCACCTGGGACAGTTTAAGACAGCTGCAATCATATTCCAGATTATTTATCCAAGCACTAACTCAAGTCTGCAGAGACTCCAGCTTGGACAAGCACAAAAGGCACTGACTCAGTAAAACATAAGCCTATAGTAAGCAAAAAAATCCATAAATAACACTGACAAGAGCAGAAGGAAAACCAATCCCTGCTCCAGTCTGGAATAGCACGTGTGCAGCTCTATGGTTTCATCTTTACAAAAACATCAATTTCAAACAACTTATCTATTTAAAGGTCACAAAAGTTCACACATAATTCATTCCTAGGCACTGGCAAAGACTGCCTACAAATGCTTTCATACTTTTTTTATATTAAAAATATAATCTGCACAATTGTTTCACACAAAGAGACTTTGTTATAGAAGCTTTATTATTTTCACTCTTTCTGACCGAAAAGATAATGCAGGTTATCCTGGCAAACTTCATTAAGACTACACGGGCTTCCAGTCTGACCTTCACAATAATTAAAGCATCTTTAAAAAAACTAACATAAAAATAATTCACCCTGAGCAAAAAACACCCCCTCACTAAAAAAACTTCAGAGTGAATGAAGATACCAATGAAAACCCCGGTGCTAGAACGAGCCTATTCCTACATCCCTGTCTTTCACCATTCATTCCCATTTTTAGCTCCCTGGAGACCAATTTTTTCTATTTTTACCTACCTTGAAGTAGAAACACTCAGACATAACAGCTTCTAATAGTGAATTAATTAGACAAAACCATATTCTAAGAAAGACATGGCTCAAAATTACTACGTTTTCTAAAATTTCTTGCCCCCTCTAATTTAAAACTTAGGAACTTATCACCTCCAGAATTCCCTCCGATACTGCAACAAAATATTTGAATTATGCTAAAAAAAATCCCCAAAACACAGTAGTGACCCTAAATAAAGACATCAAAAGCTGATCCAGTAAACAAAAACCAACTACAGATGTGTATCACAAACGTGAAGCTTAGCAAGGCATCTATTTCGACATTAATAAAAACTCTTTTGGACAGTGAGATCTTTCCGAAGCTAGGAGCCCTGGCAGGGATCTGCTGCAGGTTTCACAAAGCCAAGGGGTTGCCTCCATTACCAAAATTAAATGAGAGGAGAGCCCGAGACACCCGGACGCCAGGCCCGAGAGCAGAGTTATTGTTACAGGGCAGATGCAGCGAAAAGCAGTCTAAATAAAAGAACAACTCAAGAGTGGATTGCGAGGCGGCTCTGGAGGGAGGATGATAACAGGATTCCCCCTCCGCAGGGTGGGATGGAGGGCGAGGGGCCCCGGAGGGCCCGGGGCCGCCATTTTGTCCCTCCCGGGCGCGCGGTCCCGGCCCAAGATGGCGCCAGGCGCCTCATGCAGGGAGCGGCCCCTCCGCCATCGACCCCGCAGCGCCGCCTCACCCGCCTCTCCGCTCCCGCGGAGGCTCCGCCACCCGCAAAAGGGGACACGGGGAGGACACGGGGGAACCGGCGCCACCCGAAGGCGATGGAGGGGTGCGTGGGGTTGGGAGGGAAAGGGGGGGCCCGGCCGCGCAGCGTGCTCGGGCTCTGTGTATTACCCGCTCGCCGTAGTTTTGTTCCCCGCTGTCGCTCATCGTCTCGTCCCGCTGCTCCCGACACCGCCGCCCGAACCGGACACGACCGACCCCGGCGACAGCGCCGTCCGCGCGGGAAGTGACGAGACCGCGGGGCCGCGCGCGCGCGCTCGGCAGGACACGCCCCCAGGGGGCCATCCCTGAACGGGAGACCGCGCCCCCGAAGCCACGCCCCCAAAATTAGACCACGCCTTACGAGAGGGCCGCCCATGCGGCGAAACCACGCCCCCTACGCGGCCACGCCTCTTCGACCACC
Organism: Melozone crissalis; assembly: GCF_028551555.1. Taxonomy (NCBI): domain Eukaryota; kingdom Metazoa; phylum Chordata; class Aves; order Passeriformes; family Passerellidae; genus Melozone; species Melozone crissalis. The sequence goes on from NW_026535812.1 coordinate 5,471,079, forward strand.
CCAAGCCCCTTAGCCGTCACCGCCATGTGTGCCATGGCCAGGCCCCTCGACTTGAGGCCACGCCCCTGACGTCAGCAGTGAGGCGACGGTCACGCCCCGCCCCCACGAAACCCCGCCCCGTTGAGGCCCCGCCCCTTTCCCCCTCAGGTGAGGCACCGCACCCTCGCCTCAGGTGAGGTCGTGGCCCTCGCCCTCGCTAGGCTGCGAAAACAGTTTAAAAATGTGATTGCGAAGGAGTTTTTTTGCGTGTTAAAGCATTAGTTCAGAGCACGTGGGCAGGGAAGAGCGGGATATTTCTTAAGCACCCACTCGAGGGCAGCAGAGTGTCGCTGAAATGGCGGGTTGTCCTCTGTCCTTCGCATAGTTTCTCCACAAAATATGCGCAGCCAGGAAAACCGTCACAAACACCTCCATTGTATCTGTTTTATGTCACAAGCAGCACCAGTAAAGGGCCAGGACTGTGCAGGGATTAGCAAAGGACACCCACACAGAGAGGACCACTCGGATTTAAAACACACAGCTGTGGTTTAACCAAAATATTGAATTCTTCAGCACTTTTCAAACCACAACACTGCACAAAGCTTGGAGTTGGGAGACAGGAGGAGACATTGCGCCTGCTCAGCTCATCCCAGGGAGTCCCAGAATTGGCTAATTTAGACATAAAAAGCTCATCCATTTCCACTCCCTTCCACTAGCCCAGGAGCCTCAGGTGATCAGGAGTTAGGGAAGCCTCCCTCCCTTTGGGAACACCTGAGCCCGCTGTGCCTGGCCCCTGCAGCAGTGACACAGAGATGTGAGAGATGATCCCAAGGAGATTATCCATCTCCCTGCCCCCAGCAGCACCCAGAGAGGCAGCCTTTTGTGCAGGGAGTGCAGTTGGATTGGAGAGGCATTTTTCTGTTTGCTTAGGCCACTTCCAGCTTGTATTGCAGTGTCAGTCTGGGTTTGGGGGCCTCCTGGCCATGGTCTCCACAGATATATTCCTGCCAGAGTTTGTGAAACACCTTTTGCAGTTAAATTAACAGTCTCACCTGTGCTTGGATGCTGTTTCCTACAGCATTCTCCCTGAGAAACTGGCTGCTCATGGGTGCACTGTTTGCTGGTCAAAAACCTGGCTGATGGCTGGGCACAGGGAATGGTGGGAATGGAGTCACATCCAGCTTGGGCTGGGCACCACGGGGGCACCCCAGGGCTCAGTGCTGGACCCAGCACTGTTAAATACCTTTATCCATGGTCTGGATGAGGGAATTGGCCACCCTCAGTTCGTTCATAGATGACACGAAGTTGGGTGGGAGTGTGGAGGGCAGGAAGGCTCTGCACAGGGATCTGGACAGGCCCTGGGGGTGCTGGTGACAGCAGCCAGACACGAGCCCAGGTGTGCCCAGCTGGGCAAGAGGCCAATGGCCCCTGGGCTGTCCCAGCCAAGGTGTGTCCAGCAGACCCAGGGCAGTGACTGCCCCTCTGTGCTGGGACCTGTGAGGCCCCTCCAGCCCTGGGGACAGCTCTGGGCCCAGCAATTCAGGAAGGGCATGGAGGGGCTGGAGCGTGTCCAGGGAAGGGAACAGAGCTGGGAATGGGGCTGGAGCCCCAGGAATGGCTGAGGGAGCTGGGAAGGGGCTCAGCCTGGAGAAAAGGAGGCTCAGGGGGGACCTTGTGGCTCTGCACAACTCCTGACAGGAGGGGACAGCTGGGGGTGGTCGGGCTCTGCTCCCAGGGAACAGGGACAGCATGAGAAGAAACAGCCAGGTGGTTACAGCTGAAATGCTAAAATCAGGATCAAGCTCCACTGCACCCAGTGCTCTGTAGAGACAGTTGTTATCAGTTCCTTTTGCCAATAGCATGCATCCTGTGAATACATTTACATGGGAATTGGGATCCTGCTGATTTGCAAATCCAAGTAAAATATGATGTTTCTTTATGCAGAATGTGTGATGCTGTGAGATGCACAGGAAGGAGCCTGGAGGGATGAGGAAGATATGTCCCTCCCTTATAAAAAGACCAAAAAACATGGGAAAAAGGCAGAACATTAGAGTCAAGGTGGGCCAGGAGGCTCCCTCTTGCCTTCCTCCTTTCTGAGGATTTAGTGAAGGGAGCCCAAACAGAGTGGGAACTGTAGGGAATTAAAAAAGGATCTGGAGAAGGGCACAAAGAGGCACAGGGAGCTGAACCAGCACTTTTCTCCACCCAAGGATCTACCAAGGACAATGCTGCTTTGCAGCCAAGTTGTTTCACCTCTTAATCCTGTTCCTTCCTCACACCCCCCTTAGGAGGTCAGTGTCATGCAAGAACAAAGATTAAGTGACGATTAAGAACATGTAAGTGAAGATTAAAGATTAGGAACAAAGGGTGAGTGAAAATTCACGAGGAGAAAATGTTTGTGGCTCACAGCTGCTGTAACAGCTCCCAGAACAGCAATTTCCCTCTCTCCAGTTATGTGTAGTCCCTAAAATTGATCCCAAGTGAAGACTGGCTCGTGCCTACACTGTTGAGGTCTCTGGGCTGCTCTGACCGCATCCAAATCAACTCCTGGTGGAAACCTTCCAGCTGTTCCTCAGCTGAGCAAAGGCTGAAGTACATCCATAGGTCCTGCTAATCCATGCTAATTGAGATTGAACTTTGAGGTTAATTTTTTCAGTGTTTTTTTCAACAGGTAACCAAACAGAGAAAAAAAAATCCATAAAACCCATAAAAACAAAGATGGGAATTACTTAAATTCCTGATTACAAGTCCATCTTGGAAGTTTCAAAAATCCACTTGCGCAGTTTATTCTCAGGATCGCTGGAATGAGTCACCTGCTATGTTTGCCATGTTTACCATGTAAAAGGCAAACAGGGATGCTCAGCTGGGGGGGTTGTGGCATTTGCCTGCTGAATTGCAGGCTGATAAAGCCACACTTGTGAAGTTATGGAAAGGATTTGTTTGTTCCAGCAGCACACGTGTGCAGCTGCAGAGCCAGCCTGGCAGCTCCTGCTGCCCTCAGCCATTTCTGCCCCCACACCACCCACACAGCACATGGACAGGCTTCCAGAGCAGCAGGAACCACAGGAGGGAGTGAGCCAGCTCAGGAATCAGTAGTGAATGTTGGTGGCTCTGCTGCTGAGGGGGACAGACCAGGCTCTCAAACAGCTTTTCCCTGGAGCATGTGTGGCGCCTTTTCCTTGTCAGCTCCCACTGCAGCCTTTCCTGGCTCTGTGCTGCCCACAGCTCTGCCACACCCAGCACCTGTGCAGCTCTCTGCTGCCGGGGGATCACAGAAACCATCCTGCTAGGAGTAACCTTTAGCCTCAAGTCCCAGCTCAACTTCCTGCCAAAAGAGTAGAGGGAAGTGAGCACAACAGAATCATTTAGGTTGGAAAACTCAAGTTCAACTGAAGCCATGATATTTTCTGAAAAATCCTTTCCTTAGGATTTTTTCTCCTGAGAAGCTGAGGCCTCAGGAACAAAATGTAAACAATGGTTATCTGCTGCTGTGGAATGCAACAGGTGCATCTGGGATTGGTCTCATGTGGTTGTTTCTAATGAATGGCCAATCACAGTCAGCTGGCTCAGACTGTCTCAGTCAGTCACAAACCTTCATAATTAATTCTTTTTCTATTCTTAGCTAGCCTTCTAATGAAATCCTTTCTTCTATTCTTTTAGTATAGTTTTAATATAATATATATCATAAAATAATAAATCAAGCCTTCTGAAACGTGGAGTCAGATCCTCATCTCTTCCCTCATCCTCAGACCCCTGTGAACACGGTCACATTCAACCATCAACCTTACACTGCTAAGTCCACAACTTGTTCCCTGGGAACTGAGGCAGACTCCTGACCCTGTCAGGAGTTGTGCAGAGCCAGAATGTTCCCCCTGAGCCTCTTTTTCTCCAGGCTGAGCCCCTTTCCCAGCTCCCTCAGCCCCTCCTGGTGCTCCAGCCCTTTCCCCAGCTCTGTTCCCTTCTCTGGACTCATACCAGCTCCTCAATACTTATTTTATGCTCTTGGCTGTGATTTCCCTTTAGTGTGGATGTCTGTCTTGGGAATTTATATTTGTTGGGTGAGACAGATCTTGTCTGTTGGGAAGTTCCTCATCCTGCTCAGTCCACTGGAGCTGTGCAGTGTCCCCAGGTGGCTTCAGGTGTGGCTGTGGTGTCTGTAGAGCTGCTTTCTGGTGAAACAGTGTTAGTGCTGGTGTCATCAAAGGACAACAGAGGGAGCAGGAGCTTTCCTGGAAATCCTCTCCAAAGCTTTTCCCCAGAAATTCTGCAGAACCTCCTCTGTTAATTTGGCACTGGAGTGCTCATCTGCCTCCCTAGCTCTGGAAGTGTCTTGTAGAGTAGACACAGGTGTTCCTCTGAGCTGGCTCTTCAGAGGGAATAAGAGGGGATATTCCCCAAAATGAAAACTGACAGAGCCTGTATGACGTGCCTGTCTCCATCCATACTATGACATGATTATTTTGTTTGCTCTTGCCAAACTTTGGCATTTCCTGCACACGTCTAAATAGCGATTGCACACGATGTTCTGGACCCAGGGCAGTGACAGCAGCAGACAGGGAATGTCCTGTGGGTGGAAGAGCTGCTGGAGAGCTGCCATGAGCATCCTCAGAACTACAGCATGGCCAAGCCTGCCATGACCCCACACTGCCTCATTTCTGAGCAACAAGTTGTTCCTGTAACTGCTGCATTCTCAAATGCATGAGGCTTCTCCAGGGAAAAGGAAAGGGCAAGGAGCAGAGCCCATCTCAGGAGGGCTGAGCACCTGTCCAGGATACCAGGAAAATAAAACTGTCCCAAAGCTATGTTGCTCCTCCTATCCTCTTTAACATCTTTTCCTCCATCAGGATGGTTCTTGATAGGAATCAGCTTCTGGAGCACATAAAGCTGCTGTGGAGTTGCACCAGGAGAGGTGGCTTGTCACAGACATCTTTTATGAAAAATCTTTTCTTTAAGATTTTTCTTCCTGAGAAGCTGAGAAGCCTCAGGAACAAAATGTAAACAATGGTTATCTGCTGCTGTGGAATGCAACGGGTGCATCTGTGATTGGCCTGTGTGGTTGTTTCTAATTAATGGCCAATCACAGTCAGCTGGCTTGGACAGAGAGCCAAGCCACAAGCCTTTGTTATTCATTTTTTCTTATTCTATTCTTAGCTAGCCTTCTGAAGAAATCCTTTCCTCTATCCTTTTAGTATAGTTTTAATATAATATATATCATAAAATAATAAATCAAGCTTTCTGAAACATGGAGTCAGATCCTTGTCTCTCCCCTCAACCTGAGACCCTTGTGAACACCGTCACAGTGGCTCTGGTTGCCCTCCCAGCTGCCAGGACTCAAGAGGTGTCTCCATACAGGCACTGCCATCTATGTCCATCTCCACAAAGGGTTAGTGAGATCTGACATGGCCAATGCAAGAGAAAACCACTCCATGCAGGACCTGAAGGAATGTCAGGATGTTATGCTGAGGGGAGATTTGGGTTGGATAATAGGAAAAAGTTCTTCCCCTGCAGAAGTGGTGGAGCACTGAACAGGTTCCCAGGGAATGGGCACAGCCCCAAGGCTGCCAGAGCTCCAGCAGCATTTGGACAATGCTCTCAGGGATGCACAGGGTGGGCTTGTTGGGGTGTCTGTGCAGGGCCAGGGGGGCTGGACCGGATGATCCTTGTGGGTCCCTTCCAGCTTGGGGTATTGTGTGATTCTATGATTCCATGATACCTGGGAGGGCAGACAGCCATCAGACAAGCCAGACAAGCCTGGAGAGCAGTGTGGATGTCAGGCTGATACTGGCAGCAAGGGCAGTCATCACTATCACTGGCAGCTCCCAGCTCCTTCAAATTCCCTGTGTGTGACCCCCACTCAACAGCAATCCCACACCACATCCAGGTGGTTCAGTTCAGTAACCAGGACACTTGGGGGGGGGTTCCACCTTTTCCTTTCTGAGGCTATTGTGGGTGAGCTGTGAGACCCTGCATAAAGGAATCACAGATCACAGCAAATGTCCTGGTTGGAAATGAGAGGAAAAAAATACATACAAGGATTACATGCAAGAAATGGCTTTCCTGCACCCTCCACAAAACCATTAAACAGGTTCTAGTAGGCTCATTTTATAAAGCTGGAAAAGAAATACAAAGCTGGTAAAGAAATGTGATGCTGCTGCGTAGTACAGACCTGACTGAAGGTACTTCAGATATGAGCCTAAGTGTGCAGAGAGCTTTTTGCTCTCTGGCTCCCACAGACTCAAAAAGTGACCCCAACCCACCACCAGGAATTAGGGGGTGAGGTGGGGCCTCATCAGGGCCATGGGGATGCCTGACCCCTGCTCTGGAACATTGAAAGATCCTTTAGTGGCACTGCAGGCTGTGAGCAGGATGTGGATGTGCCATGGATTGTAGGTGATCCTGTGCAGCCTGGAGAGGCCACGTGCTCCCAGGCCTCAGGGGTTCTCCTGTTCTCTCCATTCCCTTCACAAGCCTAAATGCATTATTTAACTTCTCTCTAAAAGGCTGGGGCAGAGGTTTGCCTGAAATGATTATTGCTACTGCTTGCAGAATTAAACTGTGGATTAAAATAGGTTTTATTTAATTAACATGAATGAAATAAATGTTTGTGTCTGAATCAGTCTCAGGAGAGGTCCCAGATCAGACAGTGCCAGTAAAACTGACTGACCTGTGCTTTTTCCAGCAGGATGAGCACAAAAATCTCTCTGTGGCATCTAGACAAGATTTCTTAATCTCCTTAGCCTGTCTCAGGGACAGGCATAGCTGCCAACAGTGCAGGGGCTGGGATTGCAGGGCTGGGTGGTTAAAATTGTGCTTGGGTTCCATGTTCTAGTGGAAGTGAAATCAGCCTGGGATTGGGTGAACAAAGTACCACAAAGTCCTGGATATTGCTCTTCCTCAGGTCCTGCTGCTGCCCTCACTGACACACAGCCCAAGTGCCCCAATCCTGATTATCCTCGTGCCAGCTGGCCTGTGGACAGCTGCATGCAGAAAACCTAAAAATTCCAAGAATTGCTCCATCTGAGTGCTTGCAAATCCAGCTCTAAAATCCTCATGCACCACTTGTGTCCTGGCTGTCTGTGGGTGTGATGGCAGCTAAGTGCTGAGGCAGAGAGAAGGAAGCACAGTGGGATGATCTGCCAAACCTGTTTATCCCACATTTTTCCTGAAAAGTGTGTGCCCACTGATCCCAAACAATGCATCCCTCAGCCCTTCCCTTATCTTATTCCTTTATGGAAGTGTGGCAATCAAGAGGGGAGGGAGTTCAGTGCCACCCATCTCCTCTCCCAACACAAGGCAATCACCATGAACCAGGGCTCACTTCCAGTGTGTTCCATAGAATCATGGAATCATTAAGGCTGGAAATGCTCTCTAATTTCAAGTCTAACCATTAACCCAGCACTACTGTGTTCACCACTGGCTCAGATGAGGAACAGAGTGTCCAGCAGGCCCAGGGCAGTGACTGTCCCTCTGTGCTGGGACATGTGAGGCACCTCCAGCCCTGGGCCCTCACAGCAAGAGACACTGAGGAGCTGGAGCACATGCAGGGAATGGAACAGAGCTGGGGAAAGGAATGGAGCACCAGGAGTGGCTGAAGGAGCTGGGAAAGGGACTCAGCCTGGAGCAAAGGAGGCTCAGGGGGAACCTTGTGGCTCTGCACAACTCCTGACAGGAGGGGACAGCTGGGGGTGGTCGGGCTCTGCTCCCAGGGAACAAGGACAGGACAAGGGGAAACAGCATCAAGTTGTGCCACAGGAGTTTCAGGTTGGACATCAGGAGGAATTTCTCCACTGTAAGGGTGCTCAGGCCTTGGAAGGGGCTGCCCAGGGAGGTTTGGAGTCCCCATGCCTGCAGGTGTCCAAGGAATACCTGGACATGGCACTCAGTGCCATAAGCTGGGTGACACAGTGGGGTGTCACAGCATATGTTGGAGTCGAGGGGGCCACAATATACAGAACATCACCACACAATTTCAGAAAGCTTTAAGCATTTGCTCAAGCAGAGTAACACCTTACCTCATCAGAAAGCTTCAGGCATCCGCCCATACAGAGTAACACTGTGTCACTCCAGAAAACTTCAAGCAGCTCTTTGCTGTTTTACAGTACAACCTTTTATACTCTTCATGCCACATGCACTGCACCTGTGTGCCCTCTGTTCCCTTTGGTGGTTGGTCAGTGCCCCTGGGCACTCCATGGCTCATTGCTGTCAGTGCTGCTCACCTGCTGCTCACAGCTGTGCCCATTGGGGCTCAGCCCCACTCCCAAACACCACAAACTCTGTGCTTACAACACTGGGCATTGGTCACAGGTGGGACTTGATGAGCTTGGAGGTGTTTTCCTCCCTCAATGATTCTGTGATTTTGTAAGCTATGTCCCAAAGTGTCCCATTGACACACCTGAACCCTTCCTTTTGCAGCAGCACCCAAACACCCACACAACCAAACAGGGAACACCCAGTCTCTATCCTGCAGTTGTTTCTGTTGCCAAATCAGGTGGAAACACACAGAAAAACGCTGGGAAACTCTGCATTAATCCCTTTTTTTGACTAACCATACTGCTTCTCCAGATCTTTTTATTCCAGCTTTCCCATTTAACCACCTGCTGCTGTTACATCCCTGAAGATACAAACCAGAGGTTTCCCTGCACCAAATCATACGGTGGTGTAGAAACCCAGCAGTCCAGAACATTCCTAAAGGACTTTGGCTCTGTAAAAACGAGTCCTGAACCACTTGAGTCCCAAGGCTGAGTCAAAGGTGAGTGTTAGTTTTCTTATTGCCACATGGGATAAGAGGAGTAAGAAACTGTAGTGCTGTATTAGTCATTCTTGAGATAGTCATAACTATTATTTGTACAATAGTTCAAGGGCTGAACTATAACCTGTTGGAATGTTTAGGAACTGATTGAGGAGAGGGGAGCAGACAGGGAGCAGGCAGGGATAGGTGAGAGGGCACAAATTGTATATTTATTATAGAAAATGTAGATATATTTTATTTATGCATGTATAGATAGAGGGTTATATGGGGGTATATGTGTAAAGTCACATAAACCACCCATGAGTGTATGAAACTATACAGTCGTGTTATTCCAGGGCAGAATGGATTCAAATTGAAGGAGTAGGTTTATATTAGATATTAGGGGGAAAAAAAATTCCCTGTCAGGGTGGTCAGGCCCTGGCACAGGTTGCCTAGAGAAGCAACCTGTGCCCAACTCTGGACGTCTTCAAGGCCGGTATGGACGGGGCTTGGAGCAACCTGGGATAGTGAAAGTTGTCCCTGCCCATGGCAGGGGTTTGGAATGAGATGGGTCCAAACTATTCCACGATTCCATGGTGATCCTTCCACATAAGAATACACCCACAAAGGCGCAGCTCTGTGTACAAAACATTCTCTAATAAACCATAATTAGATGGCTAATAGCATTTACCCGTAAACACCAATAACCACCTGAACTCGCGCCCGTTGCGGCAGCGGCGGTGCCTGGCCCGCGGCGGGGCGGGGAGGAGGCGAATCCAGCCCCGGAGCTCCGGCGGTGCCGGGGAGGAGGAGGTGAATCCAGCCCCGGAGCCGCCCCGGCCGGGCGGGGCCTGGGCCCAGCGGAGCCGCCCCTGCAGCCGCGGCCCGGCCCGGCATGAGGCTGAGCCGGGCGGCCGTGCTGGCACAGGCCAAGGCGGCCGCGCTCGACGGCGTCCGCCGCCTCAACTGCTGGTGGGCGCGGGGACAGCAGGGACAGGGGGCCGGGGGACGGCAGGGATGAGGGGGGGACAGGCAGGGGTGAGGAAGGAGGACAGGCTCGGGTGAGGCTGAGAGGACAGTGATGGAGGAGGGACAGGCAGGCCTGGGCTGGGGGCACAGGCTGGGATCAGGAGAGGGGACGGGCAGGGATGGATGAGGGGTGGCAGGGCAGGATGGGGAGGGGACAGGAAGGGATGGAGGTGGGATAGGCAGAGCTGGGGAGGAGGGACAAGGATGAAGGGAGGGCAGGAAGGAGGGAGCTGGGTGTCAGGGATAGGGAAATGGGACAAGGATGGAGGGAGGGAGCTGGGTGTCAGGCAGGGATGGGAAGCTGGGACAGGGCTGGGTAAGGGCACATGGGCAGGAATGGGGAACAGGCAGGGCTGGGGAAGGGGAGGCAAGGCAAGGCCCATGGCAGACTGTGCTGGAGCAGTTTGGTGGGGCCAGGCTGGGGGCTGGGGCTGTGAACCCGGCTGTGGGGGGTGCAGGGGGAGGCTGAGCCCTGCTGTGCTCTCCCTGACTCCCCTCTCCTCTTGCAGGGGCAGCCACCTGACGGATGTAAGTACTGGAGGAGCCAGAGGAGCCTGGGCCCACAGCTAGAGTGGGGACACCATGGAGGCCATGGGGTTGGCAGGGCACTGGGGAGGGCCTGGCTTCGGGCTGGCCTGGTGCCTGTGAGCTGCAGGGCTTTTCAGGCTTGATTAGCATCTCACACCATTGAAAAGGAAGTGATTGCTGCTGTTTCCACATTGGAAAATTTCTCTCCGAGGCCCAGCATGGAGTCTCGGAGAGCAGGACCCTGAGTCCTGCCTCTGGTGATTTTGGATGAGGTTCTGTTGCTAGGGGAGGGCTGGCAGGGGTGGGAGGGAGCCTTTCTTGCATGTGGAGGCTGCAGAGTTGCTGGAGCAGAACAATGTGACACTGGCTGGTATCTGCACTTCCACTCCTGAGCACAGGCTGGAGGAGCTGCCGACACTGCACTGTGTCAGAAAATCTCTGATGTTGTTAAGCTCAGGTTAGACTGAAGTAAACCCAAATTCCTGATGGTGCTTTTTGTGATTTCAATTTGGTTTATTTCTATTGTCCCCCATGAGTGCCAACTTGTTGTTTCTGTCTCTCCCTGCCCAGATATCAATATGCCGGGATTTGCCCAACATCGAGGTGATCACGTTCAGGTGAATGCCAGTTTGCCAGCTTTGGAGAGAGCAGGGAAATCACCTCACCTTTTCCTGGGGATGGCTTCTTCCCATGTTGCTGGGCTTGTGTGTGTGAGCTGCCTGGCGCTTTGTGCCCTATTTCTGAAACAGCAGAGATACAGACAGGATTATTCCTCAGCAGCTCCTCTGCACTGCTCCCTGTGCTCTTGAGAAAATATTCTCTGTTTTGACGAGTGATAAAACCCCTTAGGATTGTTGCTTCTGAAATTCTACTCCATAGTTTCGACAGGGATCTTCTTGGCCTCTCTATGTGGCCTGTTTCCAAAATACTTGTTGAAATATTTAGTGGATCTCTCAAAGCTTTCCCTTTCCATAATATGCTCAACTTTCACCTGTCCTGGGGATCCCATGGAGTGAATCTCTGTGAATTGGAGCCTTTTCACTTGGGAATCTTTCGTGAGTTCTCCTTGGGTGGGTCTGAGGAGCTGCTACAGAAAAGGGGGCAGGTTTGGGGGAAGAAGAGGCTCTTTGTCATCCTCAGCAGGGTGGAGCAAGGGCTCTTTCAGTTCTTCCCTCTGCTGACAAAGATGAAATGCCACAAGCCGTGGGCTGAACGCCCCTTGCTGTGCCCTGCTGGGGTGAGGCAGTTGCAGGAAGGGGCATGGGGCAGGATGGGCTCTGACTGTGTCTCCACAGCGTGAATGGCATCTCAGACCTCGAGCCGCTGCACCAGTGCCAGAACCTGAGCGAGCTCTACCTGAGGAGGAACAACATCAGGAGCCTGGATGAGCTGTTTTACCTGAAGACGCTGCCGCGGCTGCGGGTGCTGTGGCTGGCAGAGAACCCCTGCTGCGGGCCCGACCCGCACCGCTACCGCATGACCGTGCTGCGCAACCTGCCCTGCCTGCAGAAACTCGACAACCAGGGTGGGCTCTGTCCCCTGCACACAGCCCTGGGCTGCCAGGGTGGGCTTTGGTCACCTGTACACAGTCCTGAGCCACCAGGGTGGGCTCTGTCCCCTGCATGCAGCCCCGGGCTGCCAGGGTGGGCTTTGGTCACCTGCACACAGCTCCGGGCCACCAGGGTGGGCTCTGGCCACCTGCAAACAGCCCTAGGCCAGTGCCACCTGGGAAATGGGGATGTGTTGGCTCCTCTCGAGGGCGTCCTTTGGGTTTTGCTAGTCAGGGGATGTTAGGGGTTAAGTTAGATCTGGCGCTTCTAAGCTGTTTTCTCTCTGTCTTCCCTTTTCATTTATCTTCCCCTTTCCCATCTGCCTCCTCTTCCTCCTTCCCTTTTTCCCTTCCCTATCCCTATCCCCTTTTCCCTCTCCCCTTTTCCCCATCTCCTCTTCCCCATCCCCTTTTCCCTATCGCTTTTTCCCTTGCCTTTTCCCTTGCCTTTTCCCTTCCCTTCCCTTCCCTTCCCTTCCCTTCCCTATCCCTTCCCTATGGTAACAAAACCGAGTGCCTCATTATAGCTTGGACAGTACCACTAATTAGTGGTTTTTAGAGCTCTCTCTTTGCTGTGGCCAGACAAAGGTTCTATAACTGGATCTGCTGCTGTAGAAAAGCTTCTCTGTTTTCTTTTTCTTCCATCCAGTAGCAGAAATTTGGTTGCTTTCGGAGCCTTCTCCAGAGACAAGAAATAGTAAAGCACGTTTGCATCCCTCCCTGATACCCTTCTCGCTTTGGGAGGCTGGTGATTGCTTCCAGCATTCTCCTGCACTCTCTGCAGCAGCAGAACCTGCCCTGCTAGAGATGCCATCCCCTTGGGCTGCTGCAGTTCATAGCAACAGGCATTTGCTGTGTCCCTTGCAGCTGTGACAGAGGAGGAGCTGTCGCAGGCGCTGGTGGATGGCGTGGAGATCACGGCGCCGCCGGCCCGCAGCCCCGTGGAGAACGGCTGGTCCAGCACCGCTGGAGCCACCACGGAGCCCCAGAGCCAGCTGCTCAGCTGCTGCCTGGAGGACACCAGGTGAGGGCTGGGCAGCTGCCAGCATGGCTGGGATGCTGAATTTGTGTGTAGCAGGAAAGGAGCCTGAGGTTCCAGGGGCCAGGCCCGCAGCCGGTGCAGCTTCCCACTGTGCTGGTTGCTGCAGTGGAGCTGTGCTGGTTCTCTGGGGCTGGTTGGGGGTGGCTTGGGCTCATCAGCTGCTTGTGCAGGCAGGGCTGGATCCTCTCCATTCCCTGGGGTCCTGCAGCTGGATTCTCCTTGCATGGCTGCCTGTGATGAGGAAAGATCGGCCTGGCAATTCTCCCACCTGGTCATAATAACATTTCGTTTTCCTCCCTTTTTTTTTAGCAAAACTCAGGATGAGCTTGATATGAAGCTTGTTCCCAGGGATAAATACTCCTCCTTTTCCACTCAAGAGACAGACTGCAGCTGCAAGAAGAGTGTGAGTATCTTTTAAAGACCAAATTGCTTTTCCTTGTACACGGGGCTGAGCCCCAGCGTTAAAGGATGTGAAGAACTTTGGATGTCCCCAGAGGAGGGGAACAGAGCTGGAAGAAATGTCCAGGAGCAGCTGAGGGCTCTGGGTTTGTTTGATTTGAAGAGAAGGAGGCCAAGGGGTGACCTCATGCTTCTCTGCAGCTTCCTGAGGAGGGGATATGGGGAAGGGGTGCTGAGCTCTTCTACCTAGGATCCAGTGGTAGGAAACAAGGGAATGGTTCAAAGCTGTGCCAGGGCAGGTTCAGACTGGACATTAGAATGTGTTTCTTTAGCAAGAGGAGGGTCAAACCTTGGGAAGTGGCTGCTGAACAGGAAGCTTAAATGGTTCCTCAGCCCCCTCCATCATGTAGCCTTGGATGAATCTGGATTTTGGTGGTTCAGCTGGGAATTGCAGAGTGCTGGACTCGGTGCCATTGCATCAATCAGCAGAGCAAGATCTAACCCACACTGCCTCACTCTGCCATAGCTGCCTAGAGTAGCACCACAAGCTCTGACCTTTAAAAATGGGGGAAGTGGCCCCCCATTGCAGCTGAAGAGGTTCAGGTTGGATGTTGGGCAAAAGATTCTCCCTAGAAGGACAGCTATTTAGGCTGTGGAATCTCTCCCTGGAGTTCTTCAGGACATGATTTGACAGAGCCACGACCTGGCATTGGCACTGGTCCTGTGGTGGTGGCAGGGCTGGGGAGTTTCAAGGGTCCTTTGCAGAGAGCACCAGCTCTCCTCATTCCTCAGAGCAGGGCTGTCCTTTCCCATCCTACACACACTGAGAGCGAGTGCAGCCGCTCCTGGCTGTGCCTTTCCTGACAGAAGGCAGGCTGGAGCGTGGCCGGCAGCCAGAGGCTGTGGGCAGAGCAGAGGATGGGTTTGTCCTGCATTCCAGCCTCGTCACGTGCCTCTCCCTGCCTGTGTTTGCCCCGAGGGCTCGGCTGTGGGTGTTAGTCCCGGTCCCATGGCTGCAGGTGGCTGCTCCAAACTGCTGCCTGTCGTGGTGGCGGTGGCGGTGGTGGTGGTGGTGGAGGAGTTCCTAGAAAGAGCAGGGAAAATGGAGTGTCCTTGTCCTGGCTGGCTGGTCCAAAGCACTGTGTGCCTTATCCCAACAGAACAACGTCCTGGATGCCATCCTGCTTCTCATGAAGGAACTGGACGCAGAGGAGCTGGAGATCATCCAGCAGACGGTGGCCAGGAGGCTCCAGGCCTTGCAGAAGAAGGAGCTGCAGGAGGAGTGACAGCAGCCATCCCCCCTTCCAGCCTCCCTGGAGCCCCAGCCCCACGGTGCTGTCCTGCCCACACCCCTGGCTGCAGCCGAAGCCTCGGGCATGGCATGGGATGCTGCTTCTCTGGAGATTTCCTGCCACTGCAGCAGGCTCTGACACTGTGCCCTGCATGGCTGGGGCTCTTGGGTGGGAGCTGCAGGCAAATCAGCAATGCTGGAGGGAACAGGGCTGCAGCCAGAGGTGCTGTGTGATCCGAGGGGGAGCAGAGCCTGCTGATGGCTGGGAGGGACTCTGCACAGCACCTCTGAGGGCAGTTTGTACCTCAGAGATCCTGTTTGGTGGAGTCTGACAGGGAGACGTTGCCTGAGATGGTCACCAAGACCTGTCTGTGCAGGTAGTGAAGGTCAATGTCCAGTTATTAATTTATTTTCCAGCTCCTGGCTGACTTCCTCAGGTCCTTCCTGGTGCATGCAGTGCCTGCCGGTCAGGCAGCCCAAAGGGAAGCTCAGAGCAGCCTTGGTGAACCAGGAATGACTCCCACATCCTGAATGCTCAGCTGTACTCTCACCCCAGCATTCCCTGCAGGCATTAGAGCAGCTTAAAGAAACATCCCAGTTAAAAGGCCCTGAGCATTCTGCCTGCTTTGCACAGGCATCAGGGGCGGGTGTTGCTCTTTAACTGATAAAACTGCATTTACCACGTTTTGTAGAGCTGTTAAGAACAAACTAAACCGTTGTGACATACCAAATAAACCCAATTATCCCTCAAGGCCGTGTGAGTGGTGGCTGGAGTTCAGCAGTGGCCTGGCTGGGGGCACTGCTCCATTACCTCTGGTTCAGGGAGTGCATTGTGAGCCCTGTGGAGGAGGAGGAGGGCTGTGCCTTCCCGCTTCACTGCGCCTCTGGAACGGTGAGCCTGCTCCCAGCACTGCCTGCAGGGCCACTGGGCTGCCTTACAACCTTCCTGCAGCCACAGCAAAGGCAGGCAGCAAAAGAGGTGCTGAGCAAAGCAAAAGAGGTGCAGAGCCACCTGGGCAGGATGTGTCCCTCAGATACAGGACACGGGGCTTCCGTGTCTCCCAGTGCTGCACTGGTGACGTGGCTGTTCCATGGCCCCCTGTCCCTGTGCAGTGTCCAGGCTGTGCTACCAGGAAGGAATGCTCCTCAGGGATGGTGACAGCCTGCTTGTGTCCACAACGCTGTTTGCCTGACCTTGGTGGGAACAGGCACAGCTTGACCCTCATCACTCAGGGGGAGATTTGCTGATGTCTTTAACTCCTCTAAAGACCTTTGTTCTTGCCTTTTGCGTTAAACCCAGCTGCGCTTGTGTGATTTATGATGTCCCAGACTTTGACATCCAGGGCCTGGGAGACTCACCCTGCTGAGTGCAAGTCTTCTCCCAGGCCCCTGGCCTGTCCATGTCAAGGAACAAGGGAGTTGCTGTTGGGGTGAGCTGGATCCCCAGCTTCTCTGGGATGTGAGTGATCAAAGGAAGTGTCCATCAGGACCTGGTCATGGGGCTGGTGGAGCAATCACTGTGCCCTTGAGGCCACACTGACACAATTCCTGGAGAAGCTGGGCTGTTTTTTGCCTATGTGCTCGTCGTCCTTGGCTGCTGCTGGTGCTGCCCTCGGGGCTCCCAACTGCTCCTTGCAGCATCCCAGCAAACCCCAGTGGGAGCTCAGCCTCTCCAGGGCCCTGGCAGCCTGCCTTCCCCTGCAGGATGCTTCTGGAGGCTTGCTCTGCCCTCTCTTCAGGGTGGGCTGGATGTGCTGGGAATCTGGGAGCACAGTCACGCCCCTCCTGCTCATCCTCGGAATTCAGTGGCTGTTCCTGTCCCTTTTCTCCCAGGAATTTGGCCCTCCAGGTATTTTTTTTGGTGGAAATGAGGTGTGGGGGCTGCAGTGACTCCTGTCCCTCAACATGCAGCTGGTCCCCATTCACACCCTAAACCTGTTTGCTGCAGGGCAGTGCTGCAGACAGATTTTCCACATGACCTGCTGTCACCCTGCCCTGCCTCCGCTGGGAATATCGAGCGGTGAATGCAGACAATTCCAGCTCTGGAAAATGCCAGCAGCTGTACTGAGCTGTTCCTTTCAAACCACCCTCAGAGACCAAGAGGCTGCTGGTGAGGCAGGTGTGAGGTCCACGGCTGAGGGAAGGAGTGGGCTGGGGCTCCCCCAAAGTGGAGTGGCACATGGGAGAGTGGAAGAGGCCATTTCCCACCCAGGAAATGGAGCTCCAGGAGAAGCCAGGTCTGCCTGGGGTCTCCAAAGCAGATAGTCATTTACAAGAGCAGCAATGCTGCCTCCATCAGCAAGGTTTGCTGCTACTTATGGGTCCAGAGAGGAGATAAAAGTGACCATCTTCCTCCAGAGCCTAAGATGGGTTTAGTCAGGGGAAAAGCACTGAAATAATGGAATGGTTTTGGGTGGGAAGAGACCTGGAAGCCCATCTCATTCTACTCCCTGCCATGGGCAGGGACACCTTCCACTAGCCCAGGTTGGTCCAATCTGGCCTTGGACACTTCCAGGGATGGGGCAACCACAGCTGCTCTGGGCACCCTGTGCCAGGGCCTCACCACCCTCACAGCCAAGAATTTCTTCCCAATATCCCATCTAACCCTAACCCACTGGCGGCAGTGGGAGGCCATTCCCCCTTGGTGTGTCACCCCAGGCACTTGTCCAAAGTCCTTCTCCAGCTTCCTTGTTGGCTCCTTCAGGTACTGACAGTGAGGTCACCCCTCAGCTTCCCCAGGCTGAACACTCCCAGCTGTGCCAGCCTTTCCTCCCAGCAGAGCTGCTCCATCCCTCTGCTCACCCTGGTGCCTCCTCTGGGCTCTCTCCAGCAGCTCCAGCTCCTTCCTGTGCTGGGCCCCAGGGCTGGGGCAGCTCTGCAGGTGGGGTCTCACCTGAGCAGGGCAGAGGGGCACAATCCCAACCCCTTTCCTGCTGCCCACCCTGGGATCAGCCCAGCACAGGGGGGTCCTGGATGGGGCATGGCCAGCCCTCACCACCTGCAGCCCCAAGTCCTTCTCCAGGGCTGCTCCCTCTGCTCATCCCCAGCCTGGATTGATCCCAGGGGTTGCCCTGACCAGGGGCAGCACCAGCACTCGGTGCTGTCGAACCTCAGGAGATTCCCATGGGTCCCTTCTGGAGCTTGTCCAGGGCCCTCTGGATGGCCCTGTCCTTTGGGAGTGTCACTGTCACTGCACCCTCAGCCTGGTGTCACTGCAAACCTGCTGAGGGTGCCCGACCCCTCTGTGCCAGTGATGGAGACCTCAAATATCACTGGTGCCATGGGACATCACTGATGGCCACTGTGAGCCACTGCCCCTCTGGATGTGACCATCCAGCCAATCCCTGATCCATGTGACAGCCCATCCATGGAACCCAGCTCTCTGCAATGCAGACAGAAGGATGTTGGGTGGGACATAGAAACCCTGTATAGAAACCAGGATAAATGTCATCCATAACCTTTCTCTTGCCTCTGCCTCCATCAGAGAAAGGGAGGGGGCAAGTCAGGGGCAACTTTCACTTGGGGACAGCTCCATGGGGAGGACAAAATGCTTGACCCCAAAGGCTGTGATGCATGCTGATGCAGTCCCACAGGCTGGAGCCGTCAGCCAGCAGCCCCAGGAGGGAAGTGGCCTGGGAAAGGGGCTCCCTGTGACCGTCTGGCACGGCCTGAGCATGCAGAGCTCGGCCAGGCCAGCACGCTTGGCCAGAAGTGTGAGAAACTGCCTCACAAACAAGCACAGCACCACCCGAAAGCACTTGCGTGGTTCCCTGGAGGTGGGAACCCAGTGATTTTTCTCTGGGATCACAAAGCAGTTGCGAAAGGATGCTGACCTTGCACCCACCATGACTTGGACAGGGAGGAGAAGCCGCCTGTGGTCCCACTCTCCCAGGCTTTGAGGATGCACAAAACCAGGGAATGTCTTGGTCCAATGTAGCAGGCACAGGGCCTGCTAGGGCCCCGTGGAAGGCAGAGGCCTGAAGATAAGAAATGCCAAGCCCATTTTCCACCTTTCAGACCCCAGCTTATCTCTCTGTAACCCCACAGGTCACTTCTCCTTAACCCCTCTATTGGACAATTTTGGATCCCCCTCTATCCTATGTAATGAGCTGTTTTAGCCCATTCTGGTTAGAAGAGCTGTTGCTGGAACCCTTTGCAGGACATCCAATAAAGACATCACTGTGGAATGCCAGAATAGCCTTCTTCTCTCTCGCCCTGAGTCTGCTGGCCTGCCTGCAGTACCTTGCAAGCCAGGAGCTGGAATCTCAAAGAGCTGATAATCACTGAAAGAGCTGAGATCCCTTAAGCTTGCTAAGGTTGCCAGCGGCTAAGAGCTGCTTGGGTTTTCAGGAGTCTGTACCCATAAAAGACTGAGCTATCTGGCCTTGCAGCCTGCCTGGGGGGCAAACCAGCCCAACATTAACCCAGCTTGGGAAACCCATCAGGCTTTGGTGTTCCCCCCACCCCAGCCCTGTCCTGCCACCTGTTCCCCCCACAATGACCACTCCAGGAGGCAGGTTTGGCTCCAGCAGGTTTTATCTCTAGAGGAGAGGAGCAGCGCTGCGGGCGGTGCAGGATGCAGGGTGAGGTGACGGACACGGCGCCCACAGCCACGCGGTGACGGTCGCAGCCAAGCGTCATGCAAGGGGACAGGGGCTCGCCAGGACCCCCGTGCTCAGCCCTCGAGACCCCCACGGGGGATGGAGCTCCACAGGAACACCCAGAAGCTCCATGGAACCGCTCCAACCCACTCTGGAATGGCTCTGCACCCTCCTCGCTCCCCTCCCGCACGTGGGGCAGGCGACTACAAGCAGCAGCAGTTGGCTCAGGCGGTCAAGCCGCTAAATAAGGACTCAAAATACCCCAAGATTAAATAATAATAAACTATTAAGGGAAGATTAAGGGTCTGGGCTGCACGGCTGGCTCAAGCAACTCTTCTGCATCCACACGGGGACCAGAACCCGCAGCAGTGATTGTGCCGTTCTGGGACACAGCACCAGGCTCTGCCTGCTGTAAGGGGTCGATGGCAAAGCTACAGGGCTACTGAGAACAGAGGGGACACAGTGCTCCCCCAGCAGCATGTGGGCACAGAGAGGACACGGCGGGGGCTGTGGGCCAGGCTGGTGGGACTAGAAGCCCTTCTCGATGCTGAGGGTGCGCCGGGTGACGTGCTCCATCTGGCCTGAGATGTACTCGGTGAGGCTGATCTGGTAGTTGGCGAGCATCTTCAGCATCAGCCGTAGGTTCAGCCACCACTGCTCCTGGGGCAGCCTGTGCCTGTGCAGGGGACACAGCTCTGGAGCAGACACCCCAGGAAGGTTCCCCCAGGAGCCGGTGAACCGCTGGGGCATGGGGACTTACTCAAAATCCGTGACTTTCTTGAGCTCTGTCACAGGGCTGAAGGCCACCACCTTCTTCCGCAGCCCGATCACACAGGCAGTGTCTCCAGAGTTGGCAAACACACGTCCTGGGAAGGGGACACTGCTGACCTTGGCCACCTCACTGGGGACCAAGCCTGGAAGCCTGGAGCAGCAGCCACCAGCCTTCCCTACCCCCTGTGGGATCCCCAGCCCTCGGCTCACCCTTGCTGTAGACTTGCTGCAGCTTCTCTGACATCCACAGCACCGCCTTCACTCCCAGCTTGGTCCCATAGTTCCGGTCAAAGGGGGTCGGGGCTCCCCCCTGGGGACAAAGAAATGGGCATGTCAGGCCTTGCCCAGCTCTCAGGGCCAGCAGGACCCTTGCCACCCTGTCCCCTGTACCTCTGTACCTGCTGGAGGTGGCCCAGGACATTGATCCTGCAGTCGAAGATGCCTTTGCCCTCGGAGGAGTAAAGGTTGTAGAGGAACTCGGTGGTGTAGTGCTCGTGGCACTTCTCATTGCTGGGGAGCAGAGGAAGGGTTTGGGGGGCTGCTCCTTCTCCTGGCATGACCAGGAGGTCTCCCTTTGTTTCCCATAACACCTTTTTTGTGGTGTTTTGTTCTCCCCGAGGCCCAGAACCCCAGTTTGTGTCCCCAGGACGACCCAGGGGCTGGAGAGGCACCCAGTGTCTCCAGGGCCAAGTGCCAAACCTCACCATGCCCAGGACCCCTCTCTGGCCACGGGAAGGGCTCAGCTCCAGCCTTGCTCCCTGCTACAGGGCTGGGGTTTGCAGTGACTGTCCCCAGGTGCCCCCAACTCACCGCAGCACCAGCCCTCTCTGGATATCCGTCTTCATTTTGTCAGTCAAGTGCTCCACGTTGGCCTGCAGGATGAACACCAAGATGCCAGCACCCATCCCACAGCCCTCCTGTCCTGACACCAACCCAGCACGGCCACGTCCTCCAGCTCCTGCCCTGCTCTGGAGCCCTCCCTTCTCCAATTTTCCTTCTCCTGCCCGCCCACCTTTAAGTCGTGGATAGTGAAGGGATCCTCATAGACGTAGGCGGCGTCGGCGCCCACGGCGATGCCGGTGACCGTGGACAGGTACCCGCAGTAGCCCCCCATGGTCTCCACGATGAACACGCGGCGCTTGGTGCCCGAGGCCGACTGCTTGATGCGGTCACAGCTCTGCGCCCAGACAAGGGGAGGTCACACCAGGGAAAGCCACCTTTCAAGGGACATTGGCCGCTCCAGGCCGTGATGGAAGGTGGTGGAGCACAGTGAGCTGTCCCTGTTGGTGTCCCTCACCTCCATGGCGGCGTTGACGGCCGTGTCAGAGCCCAGGCTGAAGTCGGTGCCGGGCACGTTGTTGCTGATGGTGGCGGGGATGACGCACATGACGATGCAGAGCTCCTCGTACTGCCCGCGTGCCTCCACCAGCTGCAGCACCCCCTCGTACGCCTGCAAGCGGACAAAGGATTGGGAAATGCTGGCCCTCCCTGCAGCCAGGTCTGCATCCCAGAAAGATTCCTCTGGGATGCCCACAGCCACCATGGTCCCCACTGATTCACCTCAAAGCCCCCAATGACCAGCAGCCCCTGGATGTTGAATTTGCGCACGTTCTCCACGATCTTCTCCATGCAGGTCTTGGGCAGCGTCCTGTGGCGGGGAAGGGGAGCAGACAGTGGGGTGAGGATGGTGGGGACACCCTTTCCCTACGTCCCTGTCCCCAGGGCTGCACTCACCGCTTGGTGCCCAGCATGGAGCCACCACGGCCCAGCCATCCTGCCACGTCATGCCAGCCCACCTCGCGGACCTGCGGGCACCAGCCACAGGTTAGGGTGGGAAGAACCCCCATCCCCAAGCCCAGTCCCATCCTCCAGGACATTCCAGGTTCAGGGTGCCCCTTACCTGCCCCTTGGCCAGGCCCTCGAAGCCGTCATTGACCACGTAGATGGTGTGTCCCTGGCAGATGCCGATGCGCACGGCCGAGC
Organism: Melozone crissalis; assembly: GCF_028551555.1. NCBI lineage: Eukaryota > Metazoa > Chordata > Aves > Passeriformes > Passerellidae > Melozone > Melozone crissalis. Next base: position 5,492,979 of record NW_026535812.1, read on the forward strand.
GCACCGCAGCATTCATGCCGGCGGCCGGCGCTCCCACGTTCAGAATGGCCATGCTAAAGGGGCTCTGTGGGGACAGGGATGGCAACAGCACATCCCCACATGTCCCCAGAGCAGGGATAGTGTACCCTCCTGCTCCCCGTCACCCCTCACCTTCTCCTGAGCTGGCTTCTGGTGAGCCAGCAGCTTGTAGATGTTCCAGTTGTTCTCAAAGCTCCTGCAAGGACACGGTGATGTGTCTGCAAGGCACGTCTGGGAGAAGGGGAAGTCTCCCCAATGCCCCTGGGTGTGACTGGGGACATCCTTCTGGCTGCAGGAGCCAACAGCTTCCCCACAAGGAGAAGCCCCTGTCCAAGAGGGATGTCTCCCCTGGTCCTGGTCCCTGCTCCTCACCTTCCACGGAGCTGGATGGCTTCATCAAACCTCTTCTCATCCATGGCCTTCTGCACATCCTTTGTCTTGAGGAGGGAGAAAGATGCAGCACCATAACACCCACATTCACAGTGAGAGGAGTGAGACCCCCAGCCAGCTTCCCTGGTACTCACCACCTGGACACACTCCATGAGTGGCAGCCGCACCGACTGGTTCCCGGAGTGGCTGACCACGCAGGCCGGGGTGTCGGGAGTGGCCTCCAGCAGCGCCATCACCGCCTCCATCCCCATCTTGCTGCTCTGCAAAGGGACATGGGCACCCCTGTGACACTGGGGCCACCAGTGCCAGCTGGGTGGGATGCTCAGGGATACTCCCACAGGCTTGGAAACCATGTGGCTGCTGATTCACTGCTGGAAAGCTGATGGGTTTATTTAAAAATCCATGAAATTTGGAGTAAATGAGGAGAAATGGTTGCCGGGCTGAGCCCATGTGAGCCTCACCCCTTTCCACTGGGCAGAGGGATGGCAAAAGCAGGGTTCCCCCTCTCTGTGTCCTCCCCTGCACCTACCAGCACGCGGTCGAAGGCGGACGGGGTCCCTCCGCGCTGCACGTGGCCGAGGACGGTGACCCGCGTGTCGAAGCCCAGGCGCTGCACCACCAGCTGTGGGGAAGAGGGGACACCGCGTTGGGGACCCGCCGGTGTCCGTGAGTGCCAGGGTGGTGCCGGGGCAGTCCCTTACGTCCTTCACGTAGTTGGAGGAGATGGGTTTGCCGCTGCGGTCGATGGCGCCCTCGGCGATGATGATGATGTTGAGCCGCGAGCCCCGGCTGCGTGTCTGCCATGAGGGGAGGACAAACGGCCACCACCTGAGCCATGTGTGAGCACCCTGCCCTCCCCTTCCCGCCCTCTGTGCTGCCCTGGGGGTGCTCAGGTCACGGGCAGCCGAGCCCCCAAGCCAGCGCTGTCCCTGGCACGCGAGGGCTGGATTTGCGCTCGGCTGAGTGCCCCGGCTCACAGGGACAATGGCGGCAGCTCCCGAAGCTTCGCAAGGGCCGGGCACGGCTGCAGGGTCAGCCCAGGCCCCCGTGGGGACTCCCCGGGGGGAACAGGGCATGGATGGGATGGGATGGTAGGGACTACCCCTCACCTCCCCAAGCCTCTCGCACATGAGGTCCTCCCAGCCGTCCTCCGGAGGGGATTCAGGGATGAAGAGCCAGTCAGCGCCCGAGGCCAGGCCGGACACCAGCGCCAGGTACCTGGGGGGACACAGAAGTGGCAGCACTGGCCCCAAAATGTGGCATTCCCTCCCACCAATGGCTTCCCCACCCACCGGGGCTTACCCGCAGTGGCGACCCATCACCTCCAGCACGAATGTCCGCTGGTGGCTGCAAGGACACAGGTGGGAAGAGAAGGTGAGTGGGTGGGTGGGTGTGATGGTTGGGGTGTTGCAGCCCCCAGCCCCCCATCCCCCTCACCTCTGTGCCGTGGTGGTGATGGCGTCCACGACCTCCATGATGCGGTGCAGCGCAGAGTCGGTACCGATGGTCATGTCGGTGCCGCAGAAGTCGTTGTCGATGGAGCCCACCAGCCCCACGATGTTCAGGTGGCAGTTCTTCCTCGCCACCTCCTCGCTGATCTGCCCTGGAAGGGAGTCACAGCCACCACACTGGTTATTTCAGGGCACCATCACGGGGCTGGAGCCCAGGCCTCCTTGGGGTCACGGCACTGGGGTGACCCTCTGGACCTAACCACCCCAAACAGGGGCTCACCCACCGTCTCGCACCAGCTCCTCGAGCAGCCCGGCCCACTCAGAGCGGAAGATGTCGGCCCCGGTGAGGCTGCCGTCACCGCCGATGACGCACAGGTTGGTGATGCCGTGCTCCACCAGGTTGCGGGCGGCGCGGAGCCGGCCCGCCCGCGTGGTGAAGGCCTTGCAGCGGGCACTGCCAATCACCGTCCCGCCCTGGGGACAGAACGGGACACGGGGCTTGTCACACACCTCTGGGGGGCTGGGAGCTGGAGTCCCGCGGCCCCATGGTGGCCCTCACCAGCTGGATGATGTTGGAGACGCTGAGCCAGTTGGCTTGCTTGATGTTGTCACCCCCCTCCACCAGCCCCTCGTAGCCCTGTGGAGAAGCAGAGGGTGGAGGTGAAAGGTATAAAGGTATCCTGGCACGGGGGGGGGTATGGATCCCCCCAGCCATGATGGGGAGCAGAGGGGGAACCCCAACCTCGTAGATGAGGAAGACCTTGGCTCCCACGTATATCCCCATGCGGGTGACAGCGCGGACAGCGGCGTTCATGCCTGGAAAAGTGATATGTGAGTGGAGCATTCCCATGGAATCCTGCAGATATAGGATCCTACAGGTGACCCTGAGGTGTCCGTTCGAGCGGGGGGAACCCCATGGGACCCTGCATCTCACAGGGAATGCGATCCCATAGGTGACCCTGAGGTGTCCCCTTGAGTGGGCGGGGAGCCACGTGGGCTGAGACCGGGGAAACTCAGCGCACAGTCGGGGACGAGAAACAGCCCGGGAGCGAGAGAGTTGCTCATCCCGGGGGGAAACGGGGATGGGGACAGGGACGGGCACATCCCCTCCGTGGGGCTCCCCCCGTGGGGCCCCTGCCCTCCCACGGCCCGAGGGCGCCGGGGACGGGGACGCGGGGCGGGCACACGGCAGGGGGGTCCCCATCCATCCGCCCGCCCGGAGCAGCGCGGGCCGCGGGCTCCGGCCCCGGGCGGTCGCGGTCACGGGCACGGACACGCGGGGACCCCGCGGGCCCGGGCCGAGCCCCCCGCCCCGCCGGGCGCACCTTGCGCGTCGCCGCCGCTGGTGAGGACGGCGATGGCCATGCCGGCCCCCGCCATCCGCAGCCGCTCCAGCTCCGCCGCCGCCGCCATCGCTGCGCTCCCGGTGCCGGCGCCGCCGCCGAGGACACGCCCCGGGACACGCACGGACCGGCGACACGCCCCGAGCCAGGGGACACGCCCCGGGACACGCCCCGGCCGCCGCCACGGAGCGACAGACGGCGGGACACGTCGCTCCGTGTCGCGACGTGGTGCGCTGTTATATCGTGCCGGGCAGTGGGGACATGCCCCGCCGTCCCGCACCGCGCCATCCTGCCGGAGATCCGTCCTTGAGTCCTGAAGGATTTGGCTGATGGAGTTGCCCAGCTGATCTCCAGGATGTTTGGAAGGTCCTGGGTGTCCGATCAGGCCCAGGTGATTGCAAAAAAACGGAGAGGTTTTCCTTGTCCCCATCTCCAAAAAGGGTGGAAAGGAGGAGCCTGGGGCGCGGAGCTGCCGGCCGCCAGCCTCCCCTCCGTGCTTGGGAGTATCCCGGGACAGACCCTGCTGGGAGCTCTGCTGAGGCACGGGCAGGGAGGACAGGGGTGACCCGGGACAGCCAGCACCAAGGGCAAGTCCTGCCAGACCAACCCAGTGGCCTTCTCTGATGGAGTCACTGCCTCAGTGGGCAAGGGAAAGGTTATGGATGACATTTATCCTGGTTTCTGTACAGCCTGGACACAATCCCACCCAACATCCTTCTGTCTGCATTGCAGAGAGCTGGGTTCCATGGATGGGCTGTCACATGGATCAGGGATTGGCTGGATGGTCACATCCAGAGGGGCAGTGGCTCACAGTGGCCATCAGTGACCAGTGGTGTCCCAGGCTCTGTGCTGGGACCAGTGATATTTGAGGTCTCCATCACTGGCACAGAGGGGTCGGGCATCCTCAGCAGGTTTGCAGGTGACACCAGGCTGAGGGTGCAGTGACAGTGACACTCCCAAAGGACAGGGCCATCCAGAGGGCCCTGGACAAGCTCCAGAAGGGACCCATGGGAATCTCCTGAGATTTGAAAGCACCAAGTGCTGGTGCTGCCCCTGGGTCAGGGCAACCCCTGGGATCAATCCAGGCTGGGGATGAGCAGAGGGAGCAGCCCTGGAGAAGGACTTGGGGCTGCAGGTGGTGAGGGCTGGCCATGCCCCATGCCAGGACCCCCCTGTGCTGGGCTGATCCCAGGGTGGGCAGCAGGAAAGGGGTTGGGATTGTGCCCCTCTGCCCTGCTCAGGTGAGACCCCACCTGCAGAGCTGCCCCAGCCCTGGGGCCCAGCACAGGAAGGAGCTGGAGCTGCTGGAGAGAGCCCAGAGGAGGCACCAGGGTGAGCAGAGGGACGGAGCAGCTCTGCTGGGAGGAAAGGCTGGCACAGCTGGGACTGTTCAGCCTGGGGAAGCTGAGGGGTGACCTCACTGTCAGTACCTGAAGGAGCCAACAAGGAAGATGGAGAGAGAATATTCCCAAGGCCCCTGATAGAGGGGAATGCCAGAGGACAGGTTCAGATGGGATACTGGGAAGAAATCCTTCCCTGTGAGGATGCTGAGGCCCTGGCACAGGGTGCCCAGAGAATCTGTGGCTGTACCATGCCTGGAAGTGTCCAAGGCCAGGCTGGACAGGGCTTGGACCAACCTGGGTATCCCTGACTATGGCACGGGATGGAATGAGCTGGGCTTTCAGATCCCTGCCCACCCAGAGCATTCCATGCCTGTATTCCATGCCAGGCCATGGATGCCATTATGTGCCACCCCAGGGTGTGCCATGCTCTGCCAATGAGACAAGCTGGAGCTTTTAGCACAAATTTCCCATTTTAAAATTTTTAATTTATAATTATTTTAGATGTAATTAAAAAAACAAACCTATGGAGATTTGGCCCTGCCATTGATTTCTCCTCCCCACTGCCCAGCTCAGCTACGCAGATTGTCACCCCTTTCCAGACAGGGGGGTCCTGTTGCTGGATGCCCTCTCCACAGGGGATGGGATCCTACAGGTGACACCCTGAGGTGTTCCTTCGAGCAGGGGGAACCCCATGGGACCCTAAACCCTTCAGGGAATGGGATCCAGGTGGGTGCAGTGATGTGCTGGGAGGCTGCTCCCTCCAATGGTCCCCATCCCCGTGTCCCCTGCTCTCCCACATCCCCCAAGGGAGTGGGACAGCGCCCTGTCCATGGGGAAACTGAGTCAGGTGCTGGCAGCTCGCCCAATTCCCTCTATGCCAGGAGGAGCTGGAGCCTCATCCTGCATCCTCAGGCACCGCGGGGCCCGGCACATCCGGCAGGGAAGGGGTGGCTCGGCTTAAGGAAATGGGAGAGACCTGGCCGGAGTCCCGCTCTCCTCCCCCCGCAGCCCCACCTCCCTCCCCGGCCCGCTTAACATCCCCCGGGCCAGCAGCGGGAACAGCAGCGCCAACCGAGCCCGGAGCGGTGCCGGGGCTGAGCTGCGACCCGGGACAGCAGCAGGGACATCAGCGTGTCCCCAGCGCCGTGCCAGGGCTGAGCTGCGAACCGGGACAGCATCAGGGCCACCAGCGCCGTGCCAGGGCTGAGCTGCGAACCGGGACAGCAGCGTGTCCCCAGCACGGTGCCAGGGCTGAACTGCGAGCCAGGACAGCAGCAGGGCCACCAGCGTGTCCCCAGCGTGTCCCCAGCGAGGTTCCCGTCCCCACGATGCTGCGGCTACTGCTGCTCGCCGGGATCCTGGGCTGCGGGGCTGAGCAGGCAGGTAAGGCTGGCTGGGGACAGCGGGGCTGGCGTGGGGACACACGGGGCTCAGGGAGGGTGACGGGACGGTGGCTGATGTCCCGCGTCTCTCGCAGCTCCGCTCGCCTTCACCATGCTGCAGCTGACCCGCGTCTACAGGGGCAATTCCATGTTCCGAGGGAACGCCAGCCTGAATGGGCAGCTCAGCCATGTCCTGGAAGGGAATAATGTCACCCAGGTGATCCCGCTGGAGTCCCCGGACGCCTGGGCCCGGCGGCAGGACGAGGTGATCGCCTACCTGGGGAACTTCAGGCAGCTGGTGATGCTCTTCAACAAGGAGAGACCCACTGACTGTGAGTGGTGCCCGGGGGACGGGGGTGGGTGCCCCGGGGAATGGGAGCCTCTTCCGTGCTGCCAGGGACAGATGGGCGAAGGGATGGGGACAGGACCATGTGCAAAACCTCCCTGTGGGCAAAGGGAGCCCTTCTGCTGAGCCGGGAATTTCTTACCCGGAGCACACCCTGGGAACGGGATGATGCTCAACCTGTTGCTGCTTGTCAGGAAAAGGGCTGGGGGCTGCAGCCTGTGGGGTGGTGAGGTGTAGGAACCCTGTCTGCTCCCTGCCTGTGCTCTGCCTGCATCCCACCTGTATCCCACTGACACCCTGCCTGCATCCCGCCTGTATCCCTCAGCCTGTGGGAGCTGTGGGACGCTGCTGCCGATGGTTTCGTGCTCCTGCTTGCTCTGCCCCACAAGCCCTGTCACCTCTGCTGCTCCTGCCTGGGCTGTGTTTTCCTTTCCTTTCCTTGGTTATCCCCAAACCGGTTTTGCCCCAGCCCCACACTCCTGTACCCTTGGGGAGCCCGGTGTTACCGCAGAGTATCTGGCATGAGCTGTCTCCCTCCTCCTGGTGTCCCTGTCCCGGTGTCTTGCTCCATCCAGAGCCTCCCTCTCTGTAAAACCAGAGCTGTGCTGTGTGGGGATAAGGGAGGGGAAAAATTAGTCACTGCCATGCTCAAACCGAGGGGAAGCAAAGCTGTGGCTGGTGCTGAGGCTGGGTGAACTCCGTGCCCAGCTTGCCGCTGGTGCTCCGGGCGGGAGCATGGTGACCCTGTCCCCTCTCTGTGTCCCTGCAGTCACCCATCACCTGTGCTGCCACCTCGGCTGCCGCCTCTACCCCAATGGCACAGCCCAGAGCTTCTACGAGGTGACCCTCAACAGGACGGCGTTCCTGAGCTTCCACGTCCCCAGTGCCACCTGGGAGCGGCGCTGGCCCGGAGAGCTCCCGGTGGCCGCCTTCGCCCAGGAACAGCTGATGAAATACCCCATAACCACGCAGGACCTGCAGTATTTCCTCAACACCACCTGTGTCAGCCTCCTGCAGGCTCAGAGCGCCAGGACAGGTCCGTGCTGGGCTGGGGATGGGGATGGGGACATGGTGGCGTGGCCCGGTTGTCACCTCTGTCCCTCTCGCCTCTTGCAGGAAGAGTCAGTGGCCGATCGCGCACCCCGCTGGTGCTGGGGCTAGTCCTGGGCAGCCTCGGCCTGCTGGGCATGGCCCTGGGCATCTTCCTGTGCACGGGAGGGAGCTGCTAGCGTGGGCAGATGTCCCATGTCACCCCATGGACACCGGGGATGGACCTGTCATCTCCTCGTGCAGCCATCACCACCCCATGGAGGCAGGGGACAGACCCATCATGTCCCTGTGGAGGACGGGTGGAGATGGATCCGTCATCTTCCCAAGGATCCAGCAACTCTCCATGGATCCATCATCACCCCAAGGATCCAGCAACTCTCCATGGATCCATCATCACCCTGTGGAGGCAGGGATGGATCCATCATCTTCCCAAGGATCCAGCAACTCTCCATGGATCCATCATCCCCCTGGGGAGGCAAGGATGGATCCATCATCTTCCCAAGGACCCAGGAACTCTCCATGGATCCATCATCCCCCTGGGGAGGCAGGGATGGATCCATCATCTTCCCAAGGATCCAGCGACTCTCCGTGGATCCATCATCTCCTGTGGAGCCAGGGATGGATCCATCATCCCTGCATAGAGACAGAGAGGGATGAAAGCCCATCAGGGGACCAAGACCATCCCTGACAAGGGATGCATGTCCCCATTGCCGCAGGCTTTTCTCCCCAAGGACACCAGTGGCTTCCTAGTCCTGTCCCAGCTGGGCTGACCTCTCCAGCAGCCCCCAGCCCTGTGGATGGTTCTCACTTCAGGCAATGCACTGAGGGTCCACACAGAAACCCTGGGCATGGATGGGAAAATGTGGGGGAGAGGAGTGGGGGGAAAGCAGCAGGAGAAACAGCCATGGAATGGATAAAAGGATGGTGTTAAACCCTCATTCATCCCTGTTCTAGAGGGGATGGAGGGAGGATGTCACACCTTGTGTAATAAAACCACCCATCAGCTCCCACCACACCTCTGGCTGCTCTTGTTTCCCTTGGCAGCACTGATGTGGGTCTGTGGATCCATTCTGGGCCACGGCTGCTGGTGCTGGGTGGGCTCGCTGGTGTTGCCAGCCCCTGTGCCAGACCCTGGGTTGTGTGCTAAGTTTTCCAGGTCTCTGGAAAGACACTGGTGGTGTTTGCACCTCCTGCGCTCATTTCAACCCTCTCCTAGCTTTGGTTTGACTCATTTGAGTAATTTTCTCAATGTTTTTAATTTCCTTGCTCGATGTGAGATGCTGAGGTCAAGTACACACAGCTGTGAGGGGACAGTTTTCCACAATCCAAATCTGAGCTAAAACCTCCACTCTGACTGTTTAAACTTTGATTGTGTTGATAAGAAACTCTTGGCCACATTTCCCTTTCACCCAAAAGTGGATTTTGAGCTCTCCTGTGCGTCTCCACTGCTCTGGCAGCAGGAAGGGAGCCAGGAGCTGGCTGGGGACAGCACAGGAGAGAGGCTTTCCTGGATTAGCTTCCAGCTCTTCCTTTTCTAAACACCCTGCAAGAGAGGGTGGGATGAGGGAAGACGGGAAAAGAGACGAGGGACAGAAGGGATGCGAGGATGACCTTAGGGGTTGGAGGGATGGAGGAGGAGGAGGTCACATCTCATCACCCTGGCCCCCAGCCACCCCTGGAGCAGCCCCCGCCTCCCCCAGGCTCCTGGGGCAGGGGCTGGGGCGCTCCCCACCCTTGGCGGGCTCCGAGAGGCTGGAGAATCCAAAACAACACGGCCGAGGCCCGGCAACGTCATGGCTCAGCCCTTGGAGCAGCGCCCTTGGCAAGAGCTGTGCTGTGGGCTGAGTGCTGCAGGGACATCCAGGGACACCAGGGCAGTGCCCAAGGTCACACGTGCTGCATCTGCTGCCTGCACAGGGATGCAATCCCTTCCAGCTGGGAGGAACCGCTGCATTCCCAGCTCTGCTTTGAGTTTCACATTCAGGGCATCTCTGCTGCCTGCAGGTGTTGCACTATGGTCCCCAAAACTTGGAGGGATTCCTGATCTCAGTCCCCTCTCCCTGGGCTGCAGCTCCTTGCTCTGGCTGGGATGGCTGAGTGTGGATGCTGTGGGGTGCCCGTGGCTGGGATGGAGCAGGGATGGCACTCACAATGGACAGACCCAGGTGGCAAACACTGGGGGGGAGGCCTGGAACAGCAGAACTTGCTTTGCTCCAGAAATGTGTCATCTTTTGGACAGATGAGCAAGTCTGAGCTTGTCCACTTCACACAGCTCTGGAAAAGCCTTTTTCCTCCCCCTGAGCTCCCTGTGTGTGTCTGGAGAATGCTCCAGAACAGAGCTGACCCTGCTGCTGCTCTTGAGTTTCCACAAGGGACTGGGCAGTGGGGATCCTCCAAAAGTGCAGAACCCCAAGGAACAGCTTCATCTCCATTGGTGTCCATGGGCAATGCACCCAAACCTGGCACCTCCACCCCAAGGCAACTCCCTGGCAGTGACAATCAGTGTCTGACCTGGATGTGGTGGCCAGCAGCAAAGGGTTATGGTGGCAGCATCCACCTCCAACACATCGTAGCCCCAAAATTTCTCTTCCTCTCCCCAAAACCCTCAAGTGCCTCATGGTGAGGCCTGTCTGGGTGTGGCAGCTGGGGACAGTAGCCCAGCTGCCTCAGAACACGGAGCTGGGCTCCTGTTCCACACACACTCCAACAGCAGCCACATGCACAGCTTATCCCTTCCCAATTTTGGTTGCTCTTCCGCTCCAATCACAGCTCGGGACAGGCGCCAGTGCGTATCCCATCAGCGAGGGATGGTTTCAATTTTCTCCTTGGAGGACTTCTGGGCTCTGCAGGAGGGTGAATGAACCCACATGGAAGCCTCTGGCAGCTTTAGCCAGCTCCCAGAGTGACCCATCCCTGTTATCTGCAGGGATTGCCAGGCAAGGCTTTGTTTTCCATGCATGGTTTCCATCAGCCCGCTCTGCTGCTGCTGTCTTGGATAAGGGCTCAGATAAGACACCCAAGCCTTGATCCAGCAAGTGATCCTCACTTGTTCCAGTGAGGCAATGTCCTTGTGCACCAGCTCTTTCCTTCACCCATCCCATGGGGAACTTGGATGGGATGGGCAGGTCACCCCATTTCCTTTAGGACATCAGCTCCCTCTGCAAGGCTGATATCTCTACCTGTGTCCTTTGGGAGCTGCTGTGCCTCAGGACAAAGGGCTGGATGGCTCCAGGAGCTGCCCAAAACCAGGCTCTGGTGCCTGCTGCGGCGGGAGGGGGGGAAAAAGTGGGGCTGATGGGATCCATCTGGAAGGAAGCGGGATTATCCCTGTAAACACCTCTTACGCACTCGGCGCCTGCACTGGTGTCATTGTGGCTTTTCAGGACTAAACAAACCCCATCCTTACAAATTCTCAGAGGTCACAGTGTCACAGCCACAGATGTTTGAATTCCTGACTTTGGGACGTGCCTGTTAATACCAGGGGCTGCACTGGGGCTGAGGGAATCTGCCTCCCAGAGCCTCCTGCTCCCACATGGAAAGGAGCAGCTCCCTGGAAAGCCTCTGAGCACAGGGAAGGGCTGTGCTGGCCACTCCCTCCTCGCAGGGCCATCGGTGCCCAGCGCTGCCCTCTTCCCTTCCTGCTCACCTCCCAGGTCAGCAGGAGGAAAGGGGAGGAGAGAGCTGGCTGCTGGCCAGGAGCAGGGAGAGGTGGCAGGCAGTGGGTATCAGCCATCCCACACCTCTGCCCTGCCCCTGGGGGCTGCTCCAGCAGCTCCTGCAATGCAGGGAGCAGGGATGGGATGGCAACTCCTGGCTGGGAATCACAGTCAGGATTCCAGTGAAAAATCATTGCTTCACCTTCTTTCCCAGCTGAAGGTTGCCACTCCAAACCCAGCAAACTTCTCCTGGCACCAGTCCCTTCTCCCATCTTCCTCCACTGCCCAGCCCTGGAGCAGAAAGGCTTAGAGGGAGATAAACATGTGAAAAAACAAGATTTTTCTTTGCAAAAAACCCAAGATTGCTTTCAGAGACATTTCCCTGGAAAAATGGCTGTTTGGGAACATTTTCACCCACTTCCCAGAGCTGGGAGCAGCCTTTGGTGTGACTGAGGCCATTGGGAGCAAAGCTCTCCTCCCAAGGTCCCAACACCAACTCCTTGGAGCAACCCCAAAACTTCACCATCTAATCTGGGATGGGGAATGTGTCTCTTAAGTGCAGCCAGCCCAGGCTGTGGAAGGACAGAAAACACAGACAAGGCTGCAGGGCATGATGGATCTGAGCCCTGTATTCCCTCCCATCATCAACCTGCTATGGAATCCTCATCCCATCTGCTCCTTGCCCTCCCCTGGGATGGGAGGGATCCAGCCAGAGGGTGGGAACACAGCTGATGGAGGTGATGACATCTAAAAGCCAGCCTGTGGTGAGGCCCTGAAAGAACACACACAGCTTTGGAGGTGCTGAAAACCATTCCCTTCAGGAATAAACCAGGACCCCATTTCAGCCAGGCCTTCCCAAAGCAGCAGGGACTTCTGGGAGTGCATTCCAAGGACAAGTGTTTTCCTAGAAGACTTGAACAAGATGCCTTCATCTGAACCCTCACAATCCTCACTGTTCCAAGGATTTAGGTTAAAAGAAGCCTAGGAAATTTGTGTTTATTTGTTCTAGTTTGTGAATGGCGTCGCTTAGAAAGGGCTGGAAATTCAAGCTGAGCATTACAGAATTCCCAGCCTGGAGTTTCAGTCAGGATCCTTGTTTGGTGCCAGACCAAGATGTGAACACCCAAACCTCGTGGGAAGCACTTCTATGGGTAAAGGAGTCCATGTGTGCCATGACTCGTTCCCACCAGCTCCACGTCACAGGAGAACGGGACAGAGGACACCCAGCACCCTCTGCACCCCCAGTCCTTGGAGGACAAATATTCCATGTGCTAAAACAAGCACACTGTGAGTGGGCCAGGACCAAAACCACTGGGAATGTTTGAACAAGCACTGCTGAGGCTGCTGGGCAACAGCATGGAACCCTGGAAGCTTTGTCTGGAGGTGGGAAAGGCATTGGAAGCAGGCTCTGAACACACCCCATAGCATGGGGGGAAGGGTGGAAGGAAGCAGCGGGTTTTGGTTGGAATTTGGGGCTTTTTTCCTGTCTTTCTCCCTGCTGGTGTGCAAGCTGGGGCTCTGCAGCCATTGTTGTGTTCTCCGAAGAGTCTGGCCCCACAATGCAATAAAAACAAACCACAGGAAGGAAAGGAATTAGCAGGGAAAGGAAAAGCAGCAGTGGGAACAAGAACTCAGGCCCAAAATAAACCTGCATGCTGCTGCTGGGGGTGCAGGTAGGAGAGGTTACACAGTGGAGCTTAGGGATGAAGTCCTGGCTTTTTGGATTTATTGCTACAGGTGTACAGGGTTGCAAGGGGCTGGAATAACAGGAAACAGCCTCAGGAACAGGGATATGGGAAGGAACTTCTTTGAAATCTGAGGTTTCCTAGAAACTTGAGCTAAAGGGGAGCAGAGGCAGCACCTGGAAAAGACTGGGCATCGTGGGCAGAGGAAGCAGCCTCAGCTGGGGTTACCACTTTATCCTTATGGATTCTGAGGAGAAGCAGGGGTTTGGCATTTGGGGTTTGTCTCAGCTGCTCCCGAAGCCCCTGCTGTGCTCTGCCAAGGCAAATGTACACAGGATCCAACAGGAAATCTTCCCAGGGCTGCTGCTTCCCCTGCGTCACTGTCCTGGAGCTGCAGGGAGGGTGGGACTTGCTGGAGCAAGGGCAGCATGGACAGAGGGGCTGTGCCCACCTCGAGCTGCTTCCTGCTCCCAGGGAATACACTGAAAACAAAACCACCTTGAGGCTGCATCTGCTGCTCCTCTACAATTCCCTGTAGGCAAACCAGAGCCCATCCATTTTCCAAAGAGGGAATGGGGTAGGGAGAAGCTGGAAGATTCACAGCCCCAAGATTCCTGAAGGAATTGGAAGGAGTGTGGAGCCAGGTGACATCGGGCTCTTCTCCCAGGGAACAAGCAACAGGACAAGAGGAAATGGCTCCAGACTGTTCCAGGGAAGGTTTAGATTGGATGACAGAAAATTCCTTGCCTAAAAGGGTGGTCAAGCATTGGCACAGCTGCCCAGGGCAGTGGTGGGGTCCCCATCCCTGAGAGGTTTAACAGATGTGTGGATGTGACACTTGGGGACATGGGGCAGTGGTGGCCTTGGCAGTGCTGGGGGAATGGTTGGACTTGACCTCAGAGGGCTTTTCCAGCCTTACTGATTCCATGATTTCTGCTGCTGCCTGGCACAGGGAAGCCCAGGTCTGTCTCAGAAACACATCACCAGGGAGGTTTTGCCATTCCAACTCCAACAAACACTTTATTCCCATCAGCCTCACCCGTCCTCACGGAGGACAGAGCGCAGGAGGGGAGGGAGCTTTTCCAGACTGGTTCCATGTGGGGGCAATGAGGGACAACCAGGGCCATGAGGAGCCATTCCCAAATTCCACCATGACCAAGGAGTCCTTGCTAAGCTGGTGCAACTTCAAATTTCTGACCAATTTTTGGGACTTTGTAGTTAGGAGAGCCCACAGAGGCCTTGAAAGATTCTTTTCCCAATCAATTGTGGGGCCTAACACAGCCCAGTGCACTTCCAACAGCACCAGTACTCCTGCCCCAAAAGCAGACTCTGAACCAATACCACATTCTGGACTCAGAGGGAAAGGGGAAGAAGGGCTAGGATTAGAAATATCACCCCAAAACAACAGGAATTTGGAAGAAATTGACACGAAGGACGTAAAAAGCAGGAGCAGCTACGAAAATATGTTGAGATGGCCAAGAAAAGTCACATCAAAATATATTTAAAAACCAGAAATTCCAATCTGTGTGGAATTTAAAACTCCTTTCCCCCACCTATGTTTTCCTGCTCAAGGAATCTCTGTTGTTCCAGGACGTGGAACATGATAGGCAGCACCAGTTATGTCCTGAAAAAAGTATTTCCCCAAACTGTGAGCACTTCCATAATTTACAAACCAAAGATGAGCTAAACCTCAACCATCACCCCCCCTCCCTCTTTCCCCTTCTACAGTGGGCAGGAGAAAAGACTGCAAACAAATCTGACTTTGCATTTCCAGGGAAGTCCAATTTTTCCACACATCAATATCCCTGCAATCCATTGTAGACCTTCTGCACTGATCCTTGCTTCAACAGCTGCTTGAGACCTGCAAGGGAAGGGACAGCGTCACACGCAGAGCACAGCAAAGATGTCAGGATGACTTTTCCAGCACTTCTTCCCCATTCCTGAAATCCCATCCACTAAACACTCCAAGGAACTGGCAGTTCAAGGATCTGGCAGTATCAAATTCTTACCAAACAGGCTAAAGAGTGAGTCAGCCTTTAAATCCATAATAGCTCATTCTCCTGGGGTCGGCACGGCACGACAGGGAAGGGCTGGCAGGTCTCCACTGCTGCTTAAAGGGCAAGCCCAGAGGGAGCAGAGGAAGCAGAGTGGCAAGGGTGGATGTGTCACTGTTTTTCCAGAGATTACAGAGGGAGTCCCCTCTGATGAACTCAGCCTGGTCACTCACTGCCCTGGAACCCCTCAGGACACAGCTCAGAGAAGCCTCAAAAACCACTGAGCCCAAAACAGAGGGAAACTCCCAACACTGTGGGCGACCTTCAAATAACTAAAAGAAGGACATTGAGGGCTGGAGCGTGTCCAGGGAAGGGAATGGAGCACCAGGAGTGGCTGAGGGAGCTGGAAAGGGGCTCAGCCTGGAGAAAAGGAGGCTCAAGGGGGGCCCTTCTGGGTCTGCACAACTCCCTGACAGGAGGGGACAGCCAGGTGGGGTCAGACTCTGCTCAGGAGAACAAGGGACAGGATGAGAGGAAATGGCCTCAAGTTGCTCCAGGGGAGGTTTAGATTGACTATCAGTAATGAAACCAACCAATTTACTTGTACAGAAGAAAATTCCAACCTTCAGGCATGCAAATCCTTCAGGAAATCCTGCTAAAAACCAGTTTGTCTCCCTGCAACCCTTGTCCTGCTTGTCTATCTTTTTGGCTACACATTCTACTGCCCTTGAAAACCAGTGATGAGATGCATAAGGCTCCCAGTAGCTGTGTTAAAATACTGGAAAACTGCCCTGGAAGTAGTAACTGGAAGCAGGATGTCTCTCTGCCAGGCAAGAACTTCTCATGTGCCTAGCCTGATGGCCAGAGATTCCTGAACTTTTTTTAGGAACACCAGGACAAAGTGAACCCCTGGCAAAGAGCTGCTCATTATTAGAACAGGTCATTCTCTAAGGCAAATTCACTTCCTGAGGAGCCTTCAAGTCACTTTCCAGCTGCTGGGTGAGAGGATGTGGCTCCTGGGTGTCTGGTTCTTAGAAATGAAGGCAAGCTGTAGCTGGAGAAAGGTGTAATCCTGAAAAAACTGGGATTAGCACCACCCCACACCTCATTTCCCAGCAGCTCCCACACCTCTGGCAGAACACCCCCTGTAGTGCACAGGATATTTCATCATGTACCAGAGGTTTAATCAGGAATTCCAACCAGGAATCCCAACAATTGGTGCTACTGCACTTCCCTGAAGTGCAGCCTGAAGTCAATTTTTCCTTTGAAAGGTTGTTGATACCAACAAGAAGTGACAGGTTCAGCACAGAGGGAGAGGAAGCCCTGATCAGCAGTGATCAAGCCCATCTGCAGGAAAGAAGGGATATTATTTCTGTGACTCCAAAGCTGGGGGTGGTGCTCTTGGAGCCAGAGTATCTTCTGACAGCCCCAGGAGCTGGATATGTGGTCAGGAGATAAGAAATGAGGAGCACTGCCAACAATAAGGAAAAAAGGGATGTTTTGAATTCTGAAGCCCACAGTTTTCCATTGAATGTGTACACTGAGCTGCTGCCACACACAGGATAGACCTATTCCCTCATAAAACTCCTGATATCGTGGATGTTTGGAGATACCCAGCACACAGAAAGGCATCTGACTGCCTACCCAGTCACCTTCCCCTGGGAAATGTGTAATTGCTTTGGGAGGGAGAGAAACACCCAAGGCCCTGTGCCTGAGCACACCCTTGCCAGTGCCATCACCTCTGTTCCTGGATATCCGTAGAGGTGTGTGAGCAATTCTGTCAAAAATTCGGAGGCTTCTGTCACTGCTCCTTGCCCAGGGTCCTCTAAACTGCCAAGAACAACAGCTGGAATAACCTCACATGTGTTTCAGAGCTGCTGAAGCTTCTGGAAGGGCAGCAGAGCCTGGACTGAGACTCCACAGTGAGGAGGCCATTGTGCCCTGTACAACACTCTTGGAACAAGAGGGAAAGCACAGGGATAAATCCACGAGGCAGGATCACTCTAAGCCCAGCCCAGAGGTATAGAGCTCCCAGCCCAAAGAGCTGCAGGAAGAGCCTCAGGACATCTGGAGCTGCAGTCACCAGCTGGACTGCACAGGGCAGCTGGAATAGTGTGGCCAAGGCAGTGGAATAGAAAACTACTGGCAGTGGAATAAAACACCACTTGAGGAGTCCAGGAAATCCACTGAAAGAAGTCAATCCACTTCAGAAGAAACCCTGGAAGAAGTTCTGGGGATTTCCTAAAGAGCTGCACTAGTACATGCCAGGAATATCTTTGTCCCAAGGCAGAGGATGAGGCCCTTGACTCCTACCTACTCTGATGTGGAACAGCAGAACCACAGAGGCTGCTGGAGCAAAAAATTCCCTGCTGGGAGTATAGGATTTAAGGATTTACCCTCCTGGCAATTTTAGGATTCCTACATGGTTCATCAGGTTTCCATTTGAAGCTGAGCAGCAGATTTAGAGGGAGTAGGGTGGAAGGAGCTGTGGGAAGGAACAACCTTTCTCCTGACACAGTGTGACATTCCTTCCCCTCAGCAGCAGAGGGATTTCCACAAGTCTTCCCTCCAAGAAAGTAGCAGCAGGGGCTGGAAAACCCTTTGTGATCCCATTCCAGCTGAGGCAAAGCAGACAGAGGCTGAGCCCAGCAAGGCTGTGGGGTCAGACAGATGGGCAGCACCAAAACAAAGCACCTGCACACTTGCCAAGAGCTGCATTCCAGCAGCAGCACATCCCAACCTCAGCAGCCAAGCTCCCTGGCTTCCAAGGGATGTGGGAGTCCATCACAGGCCACCAGCCAACTGTGCTATGTTGGACAAGGGGCACAGGTACAGGAGAGCCCCTCCTGACTGCTCCAGCCCCTGGAGGGGCTGTGCCAGGGTCAGCCTGAGGGCTCTGGGCACTCACCTTCCCGCTGCTCTGGTGTCAGCTGCTCCTTGGGGAACTCCACATCAAAGGTGATTATTAGGGAGCCTTTGATGTTGTTGTTATCAAAGTTTGGAAGCCCTTCTCCCTTCTTCCACAGCTTGGCGCCGGGTTTTGTGGTTTTATCCCTCACAATGTGAACCTGGAGAGAAAAGGAAAGTTAGAACATTAGTGGTGTTACAGGATCACTGAAGGTTGGAAAGATTTCCAAGATCACCGAGTCCAAGCCATGACTGATTCTGACCTTGTCAGCCAGAACAGAGCACTGAGGGCCACATCCAGATGTTCTTTGGACACATGGGCAGTCCATGTTCTGTGTGTGCACCCCAGTACTCCAACACTCTTTCCAACCCACTGGAAAGCTCCAACTGGCATTGACTCCTTGCCAAAACCAGTGATATCCCATGGCTCCAGGCTGTTTCACTGGACACATGCCAGAACTAACACCACCCTCTGCTGCTGGGACAGCCTGGAAGTGAGGCACCCCTCATTGGCCTGGAAATGCTCCAACAGAGGGAATACTGTAGATAACCAGATCCTAAGCAAGCCAACCCTCAGCACAGAGCTGCAGGTGAAATTTGGGATGCACACAACACCCTGGGCCTCACCTTGTGCCCATCCAAGTGGGCAATATCCATCTCAAAGCCTGTCAGTGCCTCGACCAGCGAGATTGTCACGTTTGTGTACAAGTCATCTCCTCTCCTTTCAAACACTGGGTGCCTGTGGAAATAAGAGCCATTGAACTTTACTCCTTCCCCAGAGGGGAAACAGGTCCTCGAGCTTCTTTCCTTCAATTTGGGAGGTTGGAGAAATCATAAATAGGAGGGGAAGTGAGGAATGAATCAAATTTAGCTTCATTTTCCTGTATAAGATATGCACTGATAAATGCCTTTTCTATTTCTAGGGCACTGAGTGGTGAGGTGTGGCAAGAAGTCCTGACTCACACAGCAATTTTCTTAGTAGTGCATTTCCTTACAACAGCAAGATTGTGTGTTAGGGAAAAGGAGATATTTGTTCTGAATCACACAAGGTGAATTCAAGCCAAAAACAATAAGATACTTTGATAATTCTACTTTTAACAGCATCAAGTCCAGCTCCTCCAGCACCATGAGGGCTGAGCATCCTGCACAGCCCTGAGTGCCAGACCTGCAGCTGCCCTGCTGAAGGACAAGCTCCATCTGGCCAAACAAGAGCCCAACTAGGCCAGAGACTTACTTGAGAACTTTTATTCGGAAGCGCAAATCTCCTGGCTCCCCATCCACGTGGGGCTCACCTGTGGGGGAGAAAGAAGAGTTTGGTTTAAAGGAAATAGTTTGGAATGAGTGGAGAGACAAGCAGGATATTACAGTTGAAGGAAAAAAAAAAACAACCCAACTAATTGATCTTTAGATGACCAAAATTCTGCTTTAACATCTCCTAAAGAGCTTAGGGCTTTATAGGTGTTGCCGCAGCAAGGTCACACCTCTGCTTTTCTGGAAGATCTGTCTCATGTTAATGATGTCCTTTAGCCACAGAAGGGCAGAGGGGATCCCTTCAAAGCCAAAAGCTTGGAACAGATGCTCCTGCTCAGGTGTTGTGCATGTCCCCACTCCCAGCTAAGGGAGTGGAACTGTTAGGACTTAGGAACACGCTCCTGGATTTCAGCACATGCAGAGAACACTTCCAAGCACATGGGAACCATGTGCCAGAGAAGCACGGAGGAGAAGCAGCTCAGAGCTGAGCACACACTCACCTTCCCCAATGAAGGGATACTCCATGCCATCCCTCACCCCTGGCTCTATCTCCACTTCCAGTGTCCTCTCTTCATTCACCAGCCTGAAAATGGGAAGACGAACCCAGCACTCAGTTTGCAACTTGATTTATTTATTTCAGCTTTATCTCAACTTTTAATTTGTGTCCCTGGGGTAAGGAGAGCACCCCCACAAGCTCACACATGCTGTCCTTGCTCACATCTAAACCTAGAGAGTCAGAGCTGCCTTCCTGGTGAGCTGAGACTCAGAGAAGTAGAGAAGGCAAAGTTGAAAGCTCCCAAATACACAGTCAGCACCAGGGGGTGTGATGGCATTCCACTTCAGCATGGCATTCCATATCCAGCTGTTCCCAGCTGTGTGCTCCCCGTTCAGATCTAGCTGTGGAACGTTGTGCAAGGAATAAAAGGCTGAAAGGGGAAATTTGAGAGCTCTGCACACAAGCGATGTAAGAATCAAGAGTGGCTCCCTGGAAATGAGAACCCGGTGTTAATCCTTCCCGAAGTCCCCAGCTCTTCCTGGGAACACAGGCGCGCTCCCCCATCTAGCGGTGGGTTTTGGAATAAACCTCCCTACACTGACGTCCCTACATAAAATCACGGAATTTAGGATTCTGTGGAGCAGGAAAGAGCACCAAACTCACTTGACGTTGGGACACTCATCACAAACAACTTCCTGAGTCATCTGGAAGCGCCCAGGGCCCAGCTGGGTGGTTCTCATCTCCTGCCTGCAGTTGCATTTCCGTTTGCCAGGTGCCTGTCTTGCCACTGGCTTGTTCCTGACAACCTGCAGGGAAGAGGGAGAGGCTGATGTCAGTGTTCCTGGGTCTCCACAAGGGCCTGGATTTCTCTGAACAGAGAATTTGGGGTGGAAGGGACCTTAAAGATCACCTAATTCCAGCCTTGTGCCACAGGCAGGGACATGTTGCTGTGTGGTGCTGCCACAATAGCTCCAAATGCGGCCTTGGCAAAACAATGACAAGTTTTCACTTTGTGATCACATGATAAACACCAAAAAACAGAGTGATGTCTCTCTGACATCACTATTGCCATTCTCTTTCCACACAGGAAAGGTAACACTACGTGGGACACCTCACACTTTGGTTATGACACTTCCTTGTCCCACACAAGGGGGAAATTATCTGAACACAACACAAAATCAACCAGTGGAAAGCCAACATGCAGACAGGAGGGATTGTCAGCACCACAGATGGAGCTTGCTTGAAAGAAAATAATAATTTTCCACATACTCTTCTCAGTTATATAATCTGGAAACTTGCAGTGACATGTTTGGCCATAGAAGGAGACTGAAAAATCATCAATGTGGTTTTACAAGAATTACAAAATGGATTTGAAGCTTATCAACAGCCTCTCAAATATTCCTTAATTCTACAGAGGGACAATTTGCACCTCTTTCAACTGGGCTGCTGCACTAATCAAGCTGAGTTGCTGAGTGACAACCAACAATTCAGTATTATCACATTTATGGAGACACTGCCAGATGCAAAAGATGAATAAATGTGTGGTTTCTTCAGTAAACTACAGGAAACAGCACCACAACATCCTCCACTGCCAGCACAGAAACGCAGCATCTATTTCAGCTCTAGTTTTTGGGAGAAGATATTCTGTACTCTGGTCAGGCACCTCAAACCTGGGAACACAAGAAACACTGAGACAAATAAACTTACTTCTACAAAGTTTCCTGAATACACCTCCTCCAGTGTGACCTCCAGGTCCACGATGATGTCACTTCCCCGGGGAATATTCCTGTCCTGCTGCCGAGGGCTTCCTCCAAACATGAATCCAAAGTCCCCAAAGAAACTGGAGTTAAGCACACTGGTTAGCTCAGGAAGGAATTCTAGGAAAATGCTTCTACTCCACTAAAAAGCATCCTCCTGGCAGTCCTAAAGCTCCAGAGTAAACCCAGAAACCTCTTTTTGTTAGACAACTAAAGTCTTCAAACACAGCAGCCATTTTGGAAGAGTTTTCTGCACTAAAGAAAATAAAATTTGGAGCAGAACTCTCAAAATCTGACCTCTCCACACTGCACTGCTGCTCAGCTGCCACCACTAAAAGGTGTAAACTCTGAGTAGCACTGCAAGGTACTGCTAGCAGGTTGGTTTTTAGTAGTTTAAAGACAAGAGGGATGAGGAAAACTCCCTAGGAATTCTGCATAATGTCCCTCAGAACAGAGCAGAGCAGAGCAGCAGTGCAAGTCCTCATCCAGTATTACAAGAACTGAGCAACTTCTGGAATAATTTTAGGAAATTTATCCAAAGAGACAGAAAATCAGGTTCTGTCCAAGCTATGTGCAAGTGCCTTTGGTTTTTAATGCTCCAAATTCTACAGAGGCTGTGCAAGTAACCACAGCATTGCTTTGCAGAAGGCAAAGTGTCCCCAAAGCGATGTGTGACAATGGGTCAAACCCCAATCACACACAGATAACCTGAGAAAGTTTCCACATGTTTGAAGCAGGTGCTGCACCTGAAAAATCACCCACAGTGCCCAGAGGTGCCCATGTGGGAAGTCTCTACTGGATCCTGCTTGCAGCAAGGAGTGGGGCACACCAAAACTGGAAATTGCATGTAATGTATCTCTTCAAATTCTCAACTTGCACATCAGCAACCTTGGGCCAGGTAAAACTCCCATCAAAAGGGTGCTTGAGCATCACAGAATCAGAGCAGCAGCTGCAAAGGGGTGAAAACAGCCCAAAGGGGTTAAAACTCCTTACTGGGAGAAGATGTCTCCATGGGAGCTCTGGTGGCCATCCTTCAGGCCCTCCTCTCCATAGGCATCGTACTGCTTCCTCTTCTCCTCGTCTGACAGCACCTGGAAAAGGCAGAGATGGAGCAAAGGCTCACCTGGAGCTCAGGGGAGGTGTTGGACAAGGCTCTGAGGGCCCCCAGCACTTTTCACTGGGGACTCTGCAGGAGCCAAGCTTGCTGTGCTGTCTGCAAAAGTTAAGCCCATAAAAAGCACATTTTGTTTATTAAAAAAGCAAGAGCAGCCTGGAAAACATAAACATTGAGTTTATCTTAAATATCAAAAAAAGAATCACAAGGAATAATTCAAATCCTACAAAGCAGGACATGCTGAGACAAATAATCACATACCACCATGCCCCAGCCATGACTTTTAAGCACTGATTTTATTTCCTAAGTTGTGATCTTTGCTCTTTCCTGCCTCAGAGATCCAGAAGTCTCTGGTCACATTTAGTCTTCCTTGCCCTTCTTCCCTCATTGATCAGATTTGGAAAAGCCAGAGTTGGCAGGTTGGCTTTCAGAAGGCTGTAGAGGAGTGGGAACAGATGGAGAAGCAACTCAACAGGTGGAGAAGCAGCTAAAAGATGAAAACCAGCTGAATTTGGGGTGTTTGGAGAAGCTGTGGCTGCCCCATCCCTGGAGGTGTCCAAGGCCATGTTGGATGGGGCTTGGAGCAACCTGGGATAGTGGGAGGTGTCCCTGCCCATGGCAGGGAGTGAAAATGGATGAGCTTTAAGGTCCCTCCCAACTCAAACCATGCTGAGATTCTGTGGAATCATAACCACTGATAAATGTTAGCAACAAGGGAAAATTAGCAGTGACCCAGCAGGTAAGGGTTCAGTTCTCCCTTTGCACTTGAGATTCCCATGGAAACTCCTCCCAAACCCATCCTGAGACTCATCACTCTTTGCAGAAGAGTCTCAACTCCCTCTCCTGGGATCAGTCTCGTTCCTGGTTCAACAGCTGAATTCAGAGCACACAGCTCTGGGCTGGAATCACTGAGCCTGTGAAAATGAACACACTGAGCAGGTTCATTAACCTATTTTCCCCTCAATTTTTTTGGGAAAGCTTTGCCATAATCAGCTACCCAGACCTTGAACAGCAGTGCTGTTAACAGAGAGTTTATGGTGAGGAAAATTCTGCTTTATAAGGGACACCCAATTCTGGTTCCATTCTGCCCAAAAATCAACCCACTGTGTCCCACAGATAGTTCAGCAGAAGGATTTCCAAGCTGTCCTGGCTAAACACAGATAAAAACCTGGCAGGGAGGGCATCAAAAGCTTCCTCCAAACCTCACACACATGAATACTGGATTTCTGATGTGATTTTACAGACATTTTTTCACTCAGCTTTTAAATAGAAAGAATAATCTCAGCTGCTGGCAAACACTTAAACCAGCTGGAACTCGAGGAAGAGGCAGAGGAATCCTTTGCCAGCAGGAAGTGCCAACAAGATCCCAGCTCGCAGAAGCAGCACCAAGCTCACAGCTCCACCAATCCTGAAGTGCTCACAGTTCCATCCTGAGGTGCTGCAAATGATAGAGGATTACTTTTTCCCACAGAAAATGTCTTTATATTCATTTTCCCTGTGATAATAAGGCCAGTTTATGTAAGTCAGAACTAAAAAGGCGTCCCAGCTTTTAGAGAAAACAAAAGTGAACAGTTTTCTTTCTCAACACAAAGAAACAAATGCCAACTGGTTCTCTCACTTCCTCTTTTGGGGAATATTTGCATATCTGAGGAGCACCAGGGATGGAAGCAGGAGCCAGGCTGCAAACCCTTTTTCCTGCAGCTGGGTTTTTCCCAGAGGACCCCAAACTCCCACCCAAAGAGCAATTCACTGCTAGGAATTTCTGCTAATGGAATTTTTCAGCATCATCTTCCTCTGGGCCTCTCTGCTGCACAGGAGGGAGCAGGAGCAGATGGAGTGACAAAAAGGACAGAAAACATGGAGGAAACAGCCTCTATTCCATCACTGGTATGTACAGCCAAGGAAAGCAGGCTTTCACTTCACACCTTTGGGCAATACAATGATCTGGATTTGATTTATTTAATGCACTGGGCTATTAGTGTGGGGGATCATTTGCATGCCACAACATCATCATGGAATAACAGGAATCCTGCTGTGTCCCACAATTACTTTTCTCACTTAATGTCCTCTAAACCCAAGGCCAGCCCCTTTCACTTCCCATCAGCTCAGACTGATCCCAGCCTGGCCCTACACACACTTGGAGCTGCTGCACCTCCACTTCTCCCCTGAGGAACTGGGAATAAATTCCAAAGAACTTTAATCTGGTGCCTTGGCTTCCTCCTGGCTGAGAGAGGTGAGAGGCGTTGGATTGTCCTCTGGCAGGAGCAGCTCTCCAAGCAACCTGGTAGGCTCTGGATCTTTGTTTTTTATTTGGGAGAGTATCTGGAACTGGATGTATTAACAGGGGCAGGATGGAATTTGGTGTAGTAATAGGGGGAGGATGGAAAGCAACCTGCCATTCCTTGCAAGGTCTTTATCCGTGTTTAGCCAGGACAGCTTGGAAATTTGATTTGGTTGTTTTGGGCGAAATGGAACCAGAATTGGGTGTCCCTTATAAAGCAACTTGGTATGCTCTGGATCTCTGTTTTTCATTTGGGAGAGCATCTGGAATTGGTTATATTAACAGGGGAAGGATGGAGTTTGGTGTAGTAATAGGGGGAAGATGGAAATTGATGAGGAGATAGAAGGAAGGGAATTTGATGTGGAAGGTGTCCCTGCCCATGGTGCAGGGATGAAATGAGATCATCTTTAAGTACCTTCGAACCTAAACCATCCTGGGATTCTGTAACAATAAGAGATGTGGGATAGAATTCAATATATTAACAGGGGGAAGATGGAATTTCACATGGTAACAGGGGAAGAAAGGATTCCAGCTGCACCTTGGGGAAAAGCCTTTAATTCCCTACAAACCTCCTTTCCCATCCCCAGAACGCTCCAGGATGAATCCTACGAGCTCCATCCCACCCTTCCCAGCCCGGGGAGGCCATTCCCGGCTCCCTTAGGGACACTCCCGGCTCCCAGCCCCACCTCGTAGGCAGCGCCCAGGTCCTGGAACTTCTCCTGGGCGCGGGGGTCGTCGGGGTTCCTGTCGGGATGGAGCTGCAGCGCCAGTTTGCGATAGGCCTTCTTGATGTCCTTGATGGAGGCGCCGCGGGACACCCCCAGGATCTTGTAGAAGTCTCTCCTGCCGTGGGGGGAGAGAGAAGGTGAGGGAAGGGGAGCGGGGAGAGCGTGAAGGAGAACGGGGATGGGAGAGGCGGGAAGGGAGAGGGGGAACAGGGGAGCGATGAGGGGAAGGGAGCGGGGTCCCGTCAGCGCCGCGCCCGCCGACCCTCAGGAGGGGGAAGGCCGGTGCTGAGGCGGAGCCCCCGGCCCATGGGCGCGGCCCGGCGCACTCACCCCGCGGCGGCCTCCCCGCAGAGGCACAGCAGGAGCAGGCAGAGGCGGCCGATCCAGGCGGGGGCCATGGCGGGCCCGGCCCTGCCGGCTGAGGGGGAGCGGCGGGAGCGGCGCGTCCCGGCGGCTCCGCAGGGCCCCGGCCCCAGCCAATGGCAGCGCGGGGTGTTCCACGCTAGCCAATCCGAGCGCGCCGCCGCGCAACGCCGGCCAATGGGCTGCTCACACTTCACCGCCGCCGGCCAATCGCCTGCCGGAGCGTCGCAGCGCAGCGCGCCGGCCACGCCTCGCCGCCCCTCCGGGGTGACTTCCTTCCGAACAGCCAATCAGCGAGCGCACCGCTTTTTCCCGCCCTCGCGCTGTCAGTCTCAGCCAATGGGCGGCGGCTCCCGGCGGGCGGGAACGGCCGTCTCTATGGAGCCCGCGGCGGAACTCGGAAGTGGCGGCGGCGGCGGCGGCGGTGGCGATGACGGCGGTGCCGGTGGTGCCGGTGGTGCCGGTGCGGCTGTGGGTGCGCACGGAGCCGTTCCTGGTGGGAGCGCTCCCGGCCCCGCCGCCCGCCCGCCTCGCCCCGCACTACCTGCGCAAGGCGGCCGCCTACGCCCGCGCTCGGGCGCACCAGGGCTGCTTCCCGCGGCTGAGCTGGCCCAGCTGGCGGCACCTTGCCTGCGGGAAGCTGCTGCTGAGCCCCGACATCGCCTGGCTCTACTTCGAGCTCTACCGCGGCCTCCGCGGGCCCTCCCCGCCGCTCCGCCTGCGCTGGGCCGAGGCTGAGGCGGCCTGCACCAGCGCCGAGGAGCTGGAGTGGGAGCGGAGCAAGGCAAGAGCCCGAGCCCGGCCTAGGGCAGGGGGAGCCCCGACCCCGCCGAAAGGGGAGCCCGGCCCAGGCTGACAATTCTCTGTCTCTCCCCAGCTCTCCGTGGACACGCTGCAGTTCCTGCTGTTCCTGTACGTGCAGCAGTTCCACAACGTGTCCCTGCGGCGCTCTCTGCTCGGGGACGAGTGGCCCAGCCCCAGGACCAAGTCTCCCTGCCTGTCAGAGAAATCGGGCACCGGGAATAAGGTACTTGTGCCTCCGGGATTGTCCGTGTGCAGGAGGAGCCTCTTCGCTCTGAGGGGGCTTGGGAAAGGAGCTGGTTTGTTCCCCGGAGGGTTTCACCTGTGAGCAGAGCTCCAGCTGCAGAGCTCCTGTTCCATAGTAAACAAAGGGAAGTTGCTGTGATCTCTACAGTTTATAAAAAGCTTCTTTAAATTTTTCCATGAGGCTTTCCTGGAGTCCAGAGCTGACTGGATATTCCCTGAGAGTCTTGGCAAATCTCCTTTTGAGAAGCAACAGTCTTTTTGTAAGGCAAGCAGGGAGCTCTCCTCATGCTCATAGTGCCTTTCCCATGATCCAGTGTGGAATTTTGGATTCCTGGGTGTCACATTTTGTTTCTGAAAGGGGAGTTGGTTGTTCAGCTGTAGATCAACCACATGGAAATGCTGTTTCCTTTTAAAATACTGCCAGGTATTTAGGAAGGAGTGAATTGGATGTGTCCTGTGGTCAGCTCTGTGTGGGAGAATGCAGTATAATTTGCAGCCCTGAGTAAGGCTATGCCAGCCTCTGGAATTCTGGCACAGATGTGCTGCTGTGAGTGGGATAAGCTGGTGAAATGTAGCTTGGGGCAAGCTGGAGTGATTAAAATAGGGGCTGGATAACTTTATTCTGAACTGTTGAACGAAAGTGGTGAGGACAAGGTGTAATCACAGCCCTGTGTTCCTGCAGCAAAACTCAGCTTCATGAAGCTCTGCCAGAATTGCAGTCTCCTTTTTTTTTTGGGCTGGAGCCCTTTAGAATTTGAAATAAGGATTCTTTCAGAGGGCTTGGTTTATTGGAGAAATGACCCTCTGCTTTTTATCCTGGCACTCAATCCTGGCTGCAGGGATTTTCCAGTGGAGCAGCTCCAGGACCTTGAGTGTCAATTATTGATTTGTGTCCTCCCTTTGAATGCCAGCAGCAGTGGCCTGGGTTTGTGTAGGGCTGTAGAAGAGTGTGGTGCTGGTCTCTAGCATGAAATACTTGGTACTTGAAGTTAGAATGAAATGCTTTGAGTTTTTGGGAGGAGGTGTCTTTCCAGCTTTGTGAGAACAGAGCAAGAGGAATGAGCACTGTGACTGACTGGCTTCCCTTGTTTTAGAAGGATTCTGAGCAAGGATTTGTATATATGATGTCCATATAGCTTCTCAGCTTGGAGAATTCACCCCTCATGTGTTTTCCTGCCCCTCCAGAACGAATACTTGGTACTTGAGTTGGTATTTTGAGTTTTTGGGGTGTCTTTCCAGCCTTGTGAGAGCAGAGCAGCAGGAATGAGCATTGTGCCTGACTGGGTTTCCTTCTTCTGGAAGGATTCTAAGCAAGAATTTGTATATATGATGTTCGTGGAGCTTCTTGGAGAACTCACCCCTTGTGTGTTTTCCTGCCCCTCCAGAACTGGGACGACCAGGAGCACCTTGCCTTTGTTCAGAGCCACCTCTTGGATATCTTGGAGCTGCTGCTGGAGCCAGAGCAGCTCTCAGCCTCCTCCCATTCCAGCTGCAGCAGCCTGGTGTCCTTGGAAGCCGTGTGTGCCCTCAGCTTCCTGCTGGAGGGCACCGTCAGCAATTCGGGCACCGTCCGTCCCCTGCACAAGCTGGCACTCAGGCAGCCCTGCCATGGCCTCAATGGGTACTCCAAAGGTTCCAGAACCTTCTCCCTGCCCAAGCTGGAGAGCTGGCTGCGCTCCTCCCTCACTGCCAATCCCCTGGGAATAACTGTCTGTGTCAATGCTGGCAAGAATCTCGTATGGGCACAGCAAGGTGGGCAAAACTGCTGGGGAGGTGTTGTTAGACAGACAGAAATATGGGAGAAATGGGGGTATGGGGGGACATTGGGATATGGGGGGACACTGGGATTGTGGGGGGAATGGAAATATGTGAGCAAAATAGAAATATACAGAAATATATATTTCTATATACAGAAATACGGTAAGTATGAGTATGGAAAAACAAAAGCAGAAGTGCACAGAAATGTAGAAATAAATATATAAAATAAATATAGTAAATATATAAATATAATAAATACCATAAAGATATAAATATAATAAAAATATATAGAAATAAATAGAATTACAAAAGTGTGGGGGGAGATTGGGATGTGGGGAGACATTTGGATGTGGGGGGGGAATGGAAATATGGGAGCAAAATAGAAATATATAGAAATATATAGAAATATACAGAAATATGGTAAGTACGAGTATAGAAAAACAAAAGCAGAAGTGCACAGAAATGTAGAAATAAATAGAAATAAATACCTTAAAATAAATATAATAAATAAATACATAAATACAATAAATATATAAATAAAATATAAAATATATGATAAAGATATAAATATAATAAAATATATAGGAATAAATAGAATTACAAAAGTGTAGATAAGTTGAAAAATACAAATAGAGGAAATTGGAAATACAGAAATAAATTTAGAAATACAGAAAAATAAATCTAGATAAATAGTATAAATAAAATTTAAAGGAAAAAAAAAACCAGAAATGAGAATTCATCTCTTGTTGCTGAGCAGGGATCTGGCAGTGGGGTGGGACCTGGTGTAGGTTTCCTTGTCTCAATCCAGCCCCTCTCCTTCAGGAAGATGGCAGTGAAGTCAAGACACTTTCCCCTTTAGGATAAGGAATTTAACTCAATGTTTTGTTTCCCTGACTGCAGGATCCCAAGAGGGGCAGGGAGGATGGGGAAGGGCTTAAGGATTGCGTCCTAGAGGGAGCATTTCCCTTTTTAAAACACACAATTCCTGCTTAAAACCCACCCTCAGGATCTTCCTGCTGAGCTGAATCTTGTGTTCAGCAACAGGCTTGTGGAACTGGAGATTCTTGAGCTTGTGGGAGGCTTTGAGTTCTCCTAAGTAATCTTGAAGTGGTTTTGATCCTTCAGTGTCTCTCAGTTTCTGAAATTTCTGGTGCCTTATGCTACTGACCTGCCCAGGAGGCATCAGGGATGGTGTGACTGCTGTGGGATGTACCATCCTTGACCTTTGGGGCTGATGATTTTCCTGAAGGGATTGCCCCACTCAGAACTTCTGTGGGCTTTGTTTTGCAGGGGGAGGATCAACCAGGAAAGCCAAGATTGCCTGCAGTGCCCGGGTGGTGCCAGAGGTGTCCCCCCTGGTGATGATGAGCCACGTGTACAAGCAGACCGTGGCCAAGAGCTCGGACACCCTGGTGGGGGCTCACGTCAGCATCTGTCGCTGCCACGATTCCTTCATTTACCTCCTGTCCCCTCTGCGGTGAGTTTGGCTTCTCCTGGACACAGCTGGGCTCCTGGCTGACCATGAGTGTGTCCTGGGGGCCAGGAGGCCAGTGGGATACTGGGGGATGTTAGGAAGAGCATTCCCAGTAGGTCAAGGAGTGATGCTGCCCCTCTGTTCAGCCCTGTGAGGCACAGCTGGGATGCTGGGTTCAGGTCTGGGTTCCTCAGGAGGGGCAAGGAGCTCCTGAGAGGGTCCAGTGGATGGTATGGAGATGATGAAGGGAGTGGAACATCTCCCTGATAAAGGAAGGCTGAGGGAGCTGGGTCTGGTTAGTCTGGAGAAGATGGATCCCATCAATCCATACAGAGATCTCCAGGTGGTGCCAGGCTTTGCTCAGCGCTGACAGTGACAGGAGAAGGAGCAATGGCCATAAACTAAAACACAACAGAACTTCCTTCTATTGCAGCTGCCCAGGGAAGAGGTGGAATCTCCCTCTCTGGAGACATTCTAAACCCACCTGGACACGTTCCTGTGTCACCTGCTGCAGGTGACCCTGTGGTGGGGTTTGCAGGGATCCCAGGATGAGGGCAGAGATGAGAATCTTGATTCCATGTTTCAGAAGGCTGATTTATTATTTTATGATATTTATTATATTAAAAGAAAATTATATATTAAAACTACACTAAAAGAATAGAGAGAAAAGGATTTCATCAGAAGGCCAGCAAAGGAAAGAAAAATGATAATAAAATCTTGTGACTGACCAGAGAGTCCGAGGCAGCTGGACTGTGGTCATTAATTAAAAACAACCACATGGACCAATCAAAGATCCACCTGTTGCATTCCACAGCAGCAGATAATTATTGTTTTTCTTTTCCTCTGAGGCTTCTCCGCTTCTTAGGAGAAAAAATCCTGTGTCACAGACATGTTTTATGAAAAATCCTTTTGCTAGGATTTTTTTCTCCTAAGAAGCTGAGAGGCCTCAGGAACAAAATGTAAACAATGGTTATCTGCTGCTGTGGAATGCAACAGGTGCATCTGTGATTGGTCAGATGTGGTTGTTTTTAATTAATGGCCAATCACGGTCCAGGTGGTTCGGACTGTCTTGTTATTGTTCCATTCTTTTGCTTTCCTTGCCAGTCTTTTTATGAAATCCTTTCTTCTATTCTTTTAGTATAGTTTTAATAATATATATATATATATGTAATAAAATAATAAATTAGACTTCTGAAACATGGTCCTTGTCTCTTCCATCTTCCTGTGAGCACCACCACAATCCTGGCAAAAGGATTATGTCTGTGACAGTGACCCTGCCTTGGGCTGGATGGAGCTTCCTTCCACCTCTGATGGTTCTGTGTTTCTGTGGCAGATCTGTGACCATCGAGAAGTGCCGGAACAGCACCTTTGTCCTGGGCCCTGTGGAGGTATCAGTGCACGTCCAGGGCTGTGACAACGTCAAGGTCATCGCGGTTTGCTATCGCTTGTCCCTTTCGTCCACCAAGGGCTGCACTTTCCACACCCTCACACCCACGCAGCCCCTCATCCTCTCTGGGAACCAGGAAGTCAGCTTTGCCCCTTTCCACACCCATTATCCCATGCTGGAAGACCACATGGCTCAGGTGGGCTTGGCCACTCTGCCAAACTACTGGGACAGCCCCATGCTGGTGTGCAGGGACAGCGGTGACACCAGCGTCTTCCGGCTCCTGCCCCCCTCGGACTTCTACACCTTTGTGATTCCCTTTGAGATGGAAGGAGACACCACAGAGACCCCGGGGGGGCTTCCCCAGGAGTACCAGGAGGTGCTGAAGAAGCGGGAGCAGAAGGTGCAGGTGTGGCAGCGCATGGTGAAGGAGGCAGGGCTGAGCAGGTGAGTGTCCCCTCAGCCACGTGGACAGAGGGTTGTTTGATGGGGATTTCCACAGAAATCCTTGAAGGGTGGCTTGGGTTGTGTGAGCCATGGCTTGCAGGCCAGTCCTAGAGCATGAGTAATTAGCAGTCCTGGGATTCTGCTTGGTGATGGGGGAAGGCAAATGCTCACAGGCATAGCTCAGGATTGGAGAATCCCAAAATGTCTTGGGTTGAAAGGTGCCTTAAAGCTGATCCTGTTCCCTGCAGTGGAACATCTTCCACTATCCCAGGTTGCTCCAAGCCCTGTCCAACCTGGCCTTGTACAGTTCAGGGGTGGAGCAGCCACAGCTTCTCTGGGCACCCTGTGCCAGGGCCTCACCGCCCTCACAGGGAAGAATTTCTTCCCAATATCCCATCCATCTCTGCCCTCTGGCAGTGGGAAGCCATTCCCCTTTGTCAGGTCACTCCAGTCCCTTGTCCAAATCCCTCTCCAGCTCTCCTGGAGCCCCTTTAGGCACTGGAAGGTGCTGTGGTGTCTCCCTGGGGCCTTCTCCTCTCCAGGTGAACACCCCCAGATCTCCCAGCCTGGTTTCAGCCCCTGGAACACCTCCATGGCCGCCTCTGGATTCCAGCAGCAGCACATTCTTGTTGTGTATCCCAGTTGGGTATCCCAGAGCTGAAGGCAGCCCTGCAGGTGGAGCCTCACCAAGTGGAGTGAAGGGGGACAATCCCCTCCCTCACCCACACTGCTCCTGAGGAGGTGCTTTCTCGTGGCTGCATTTTCCCAGCTTGTGAGACTCCAGGAAAAGCACTCCCAGATGCTGCTGAGGTGAGGGATCCACCCTGGCAGTGGATTGGGCCAGGGCTGGGTGTGCACCCTGAGCTGCCTGGGGTCCCTCTTAGCCCAGCCTTCCCCTTGGATTGAAGCTGTAAATGGCTGTCCCAGCCCTTGCTGAGGGAATGTGCTCGTGGATCATTGTAGCAGATCACCTTTGGGCAGTAACTTTGAAGTTCCTCTGCCCAGCTTCCTTGGCAAGCACAGAATGGGGATAAAACCCCATTTCAAATATCTGTTGTTCTTCCCAGGCTTCTGCTGCTTCCCTGCACAGTTTTGGGAAGGAGTTTGGCCTGTCAGAACCTTCCTGTGAAAGAAATGTGAGGAAATAGGGATTGATGTGCTTAGATTTGCCATCATCTGCTGCAGTCACAGGAAGCAAGAGCTTGCTGCTTATTCCATAAAAGGGGGGAAACTCTGGCAAGTTTAGAAGCTTGTTGAAAAGAAAGTGGGCAGCTGACAGTGGAAAATGTCTGTTGTCTCCTGCAGGCAGGGAAACAAGAAGGGAGACAAGTAGGAGGCTTAGAGCAAACAGGATATCAGGCTTGTAGAAAGAAAAAAGCTGCTGTGCTCGAGCGGGGAGGTGAAAGAGAGTGTTAGAAATAAGAAGACATCTTTCAAGAAGTTGAAGTTGTCTGATTGAGGAAAGTGGGGCAAAAAAAGAATGTAAATCCTGCCAGGCTGAAAGTAAAACCCCCGTAAGACAGGACCAAAAAGACAGCTTGAGGAACAACTTGCAAAAGCATAAAATCCTGTTTATTCATTTTCCTGAGCGTATCAGACAGAAAGTCTTTCAGGGTCAGCAGCAGATCAAGGTAGAGAAAAAGCTCTTGGAGAAGATAAATCCACAAGGGAAGAAAGAAGTGGCTGCCTTTGTGTTCACTGGGGAGGAATTTGGGTTAGTTTGTGTTCCAAAACCCTGCTTTGTGGGGAATGGCTCAAACGGAAGAGAACACACACACAGCAGCCTTAACTTGAAAAAAGGATGTGGATACATGGAGCCTGTCTGAGGGTGAGTGGGACAAAACTGAATAGAATGGCCTAAATTGGAAGGGACCTTAACAAGGGAAGGGAAGGGACCAAGCAGATTCCCCTCCTGTCATGGGCAGGGACACCTTCCACTATCCCAGGCTGCTCCAAGCCCTGTCCAGCCTGACCTTGAGCACTTCCAGGGATCCAGGGGCAGCCCCAGCTGCTCTGGGGACCCTGTGCCAGGGCCTCACCACCCTCACAGGGAACAGTTCTTTCCCAGTATCTCATCTGACCCTGCTCTCTGGCAGTGAGAAGCCATTCCCCCTTGTGCTGTCACTTCAGGCTCTTGCAGAGTCTCTCTCCTTGTTTCTTGTAGCTCCTTTAGGCACTGGAAGGCCACAGTGATTTCACCCTGGAGTTTCTCTTCTCCAGGCTGAACAATTCCAAATCTCCCAGCTTTTCCTTAGAGGAGGGATGCTCCATCCCTCTGATCACCTTTGTGGTCTCCTCTGGAGCTGGTTTCCTGCTTTTCCCAGTACAGAATGGGGTCAGCACATCAAATTAGGAATGGGTTCAAAGCAAACCCACATAAAATCTCCAGAATACTGAAAAGTGTTCATTGCTGTTCAGAAATGAATTGTGTAAACTGCTTGAAAAAGTACATCAGGACCTACTCAACACCTGTGCCACCTTTGGCTTGAGAAATTCCAGATGTGAGCTGATCCCAGAGGGCTGGGATGCTGTTCTGGAGATGCTTTTGGGCATCTGACCAGTGCCAGTTAGCCTGAGCTGAGTGGCCCACCCTGTTAGGCTTGCCAAAAACACCCCAAACAGAAAATGATGTGAGATTTGTTTATAGGTGCATTTTTTTTTCCTGATCTCCTTCCTCTCTGGTGCTGTCAGAACAGAATTTTGTGTCCTTATTGCTTAACCACTGGTTGTTAATTTTAGTCTTCCTTTTCAGACAGTTTTTCAGCTGTGCCCTGAGGAGAAAGTGGAGGCAGCCCTGGAGCAGGGTGGTTGTGGTGGTGGGATGGAGAATTTTGTATGACTTCTCCAATTCCACCAGGTTCTGCCTTTGGGGTTCATTATCATCACATCCACTCAGTAATAACCTTTTCTGCAAGGTTCAGGAACCAACCCTGGCTCTTCCTGATCCATCTGGAGACTTGTTTGGATAGTGAAGGCATGGTAGAAGTATACTACTGTGAATAAATGTGAATTTTTCCATATTTCCCTGCTGCTGTGTCTGTTTCAGGGATCAGAGGAAACAGCTCCAGGCTGTGGTAGAAGACAAATTCTATGAGTGGCTGGTTCAGACGGGGAACAGGCAGCAGCTGGACAGCCTGGTCCCTCCTGCCCTGGGCTCCAAGCAGGCAGCAGGATAACATTCCTGGCCAGGATAACATTCCTGGGCAGCAGGAGGAAAGGGAGGTGAGTAAAAGGCTTCCTTTCCTTCGTTCATCTCTTCCCCCAAGAACTGTCCCATGTTGGTGTGCACAGCCAAGGCAGAGGTAGGAGAAGGGACTGTTCTCACAAGAGCCTGGCCTTTGGGTTTAGTTCTCAATTTCCTATCAAAACCCATTTTTAGCTGAAATCTCTGTCCTCAGCATGGCCTTGCTGCCAAGTTTGATTTGTTGGAGGCATCTCTAAGGCAGATGGGCAAATTGCGCATAATGTGATACAAAACTGATTGGAATAGCTGCTCTTTCAAAGAAACTGTATATTGACGTCCACCCATCTCACTTTTTGCTAAAGAGAGTTGAGTGAGACTTGGGTCATTCTTACAATAAGACTTTAGATAATTCTCACTCTTCCCAAACAGAAGTGGTTTAGGAGCTGGAGACCTGCCTTTATTGTGCTCTTCTGCCATGGCGTGTTTCAAACTGTTAGAAAATTGTTTTATTTTTGATTTAGCCTTTGAATTCCTTTTTCTTTGCTGGTGTTAGAAGTAAAATTGTCTCCTTTTATTTTGTTCCAGAGCTCTGGGAGCAGCCAGTGATCCACTCAGCCCAGTTCTCATTAAGACTTTGTGCCATCCCAGCTGCACCCACTGGATCTGACAGCCAGCCATGGTGTGGATGGGACTGCCTGGCTGCTGTGGGATTCCTGAGCATTGCTGCTTTCCCAGGAATGTGCTGTAGCCATCCTGTAGGTGACTGAGAGGTGCCTGGCACTGGGGGAAGATGAAGTGTGCCTTGTTGCAGAGCTGTCACAGCAGTCCATAGTGTCCAACACACCAGCTTTCCTGGGACAAAGCTGGATGCAGGCCCTGGGCATCACCTGCATCCTCATGGTACAAACCAGTGGTGCTGTTTTAATAAATGTGAAAATGAAAAGTTTAATTTTTTTATGAATGAAATCAAACAGGTTCTTTTTTAATATGAAGATGGCACTTTTAGAAGATAAATTTTTGTATATGGTTGCATTGTTTTGACAAATGTCAATAAACCAGATTTGTTGGATAAACCTGGCACATGTCCTGGAGAAGGGGTTTTACCTGTACTGTTGGTCTTAGGGGGACACAGCATCTTTTATCTTAATGAAATTTGAACCTGTCAGACAGAGAAACTGCTAATTTATGGGGAAAGTGGGTCAAAAAAAGAATGTAAGTCCTGCCAGGCTGAAAGCAAAACTCCTGTAAACTTCAGCCATGCAGCTGAAGGCTGCCCTGGCACAAAGTTTTGAAACCAGCCCTATTCCTGTCTCTCATAATTTTCATAAAGATTATCAGCTTGAATAAGCACCATTCTCATGTGCTGGTGGGATGTGTTTTGGGGAGATGTGCTCATAGCTGAGCACTTAAATAAGCTTGGAAAATAGGCAAAGGCATTGCATGGATGAGTGGAGGCAGCAGCTGGTGGTGCCTTGGGAAGAGCTCTCCAAGCTGAGTGAGGGGAAGGCACAGTGCTCTTGAGTGCACAGCCTCAGAGTTCCTCTGAAGGTCTCCTGGGCAGGCAGGTGAGGTGAGTTCATTATATTTATTCTATTTATTTAAGATGATTTATTATATTTAACCAAACTCTAAAGGAGGGATGTGTGAAGTGACCACAGCTTTGAGCTGTGAACCTGCTGATAGAACCCACCTTGTGCTTGAACTGTGATCTTCAGGAGTTAAAAACTAAATCAGTCCAAGTGGCCTCAGTGAGAGCAACAGCTCTGGGTGATTCAAGGCTCCTAAAATGCGAAGAGGAGCAGCTGCTGATTGTGTGTGCCCCAGGCTCTCCCATCTGCCTGCATTTACAGAGCTGCTGTTGCGAGAGTGCTTGTCCTGACAGATTTGAAAGAGGGGCTGCGTGTTTCGGGCGCTGCTGTGCCAAATTCGTGTCCCTTTGTCTCGCTAAGCCTTTGGGCTGGGGCACTGAATAGCTGCAGAGGTGGTTTTTCATAATGCACTGCCGGGGGGGTGGCTGTGGAAGCCAGTGATCCTCGGCCTGCCTGCTCCCAGGGCCAGAGTGTGGCCGAAGGGAAAACTCCTCTGCTCCAACCTCAGGTGCTGGGCTGAGAGTTGGGGTTCAATTTGTGACACTTGAAGAGACAACAGAAATCTGGGCATCGTTTGATGTGTGAAATCACTCACTTTGTGGGGAGTGGGGAGGTGGCCACACTTCCTTCTTTCCCTCTATGTCAGGAGGTGTTTGGAGCGGTGTGGCTCCAGCTGAGGGTGTCCCAGGAAATTCTGCAGCCTCTTTGCTGCACAGATGTCTCCATTGAGAGCTTTCAATGCACAGCTGGTCTTTGCAATCCTCTAGTGTCTGCCCTGAGCACTTGTTTGTTGTTCCTTAACTGCATCCTTCACTGCACCAGAACATTTCCTGATGAATACCATGTGCCCTCCTTACAAATGGGGTGGGTCTCCAAGAGCCAACGAGGATTCCTTCTTGTTTAACAAGCTTGGAAGGGAGGGAGCAGCCAAATGACCACTTGTCCCTGGCAGGGGGCTGCGTGTTTTGAGTGCATTTGGCAGAGTTTTGGTGTTCTGACTCAGCAAATGGTAACAAAGGGAGGATGGCGAAGCCTTCCTTTATTCCATAATCCTGTTTGCTTTTCTGGAAATCGGCTATAGCCTCAGAATCACTGACTCAATTTTTGGATCCTATTCTCATGACAAAGCGGCTGTCTGGTTTAAAACAAGCCCGTTATAAAAAGGGCACCTCGGATCCTGGCTGTTTGTAACAGCTGCTGACGTTCCTCCGGCACAGGGGAGCTTGGCTGGAACAGAAAATGTCCAGAGCTGGAACCAAGGTAGGTTTGTTTGCAGTGTATATTCATGATTTTGGCTAAAAGTGCAGAATTTTGCAGGGATGAATTTTCGAGAAACTTTGTTTTTTTTGTTCTGCTGACAGCTTTCTCCTCTGTCAGTGTGTGGGCAGGGGGAGATGCTTGAAATCCCTCCTCACGTGGAGGGAAGCTGGAGCTGAGCCCTCCCAAGTATTTTCCCAGATTTTGGCTGGTTCCTCTAGGTGTGGCTCTGCCAGAGGATGGAGTCAGGCACAGTGACTGGTGAGAAGCATTTTGAAATGGTTCTGAATCAGCAGGGTCTGATGCCTTGTGAATTGGGGGCGGAGGGGCAATGCCAGCTGGGAATCACTGCACCTCCAGAGCGGGGTCTCATGGAAAGGTCCCTTGGAGAGAATGTGACTGCCAGCACCAACAGAGCTGCCACATCCCTTTTCCATGGTGGAGCAGAGGGTGTGCTGAGACAGAAAGGCTCCATGGATGGCCATGGCACAGAAGGGAACAGTGTTCCCTGAGGGATGATGCACACCGGCCTTGGGATTCGGTGCAATCGGCAGGGATGAACTGAAATCAGAGGAGTTAGGCTGGGAAGCTCAGCTTCAGCTGGAGAGACATCTCAGGTGGGGATCCAGCTCCTCAGGCTTGGGTTTAGCAGAGCTGAGCTGGCTGATCCCACAGAACTTGTACTGGGTCTGGGCAGGGAGAAACAGCTGGGAAAGGAAAGGAGGGTGGGGACTTGGGCCAGTGTCCCCTATGGAATACCAAACACTAGGAAGCTGTGGGAAGAGCTTCATCTGAGTTTAGCTTTTGGGCTGGTTTCCTTTCAGCCTGTGGAGGCTGTGAGACCCAAGGGGCTTTGGAAGCACAGTGGGTTTGGCATCTCTGGCCCCGGCTTTTCTGTGTCCTTCGGCTCTGTGGCTCTCAGGCTGTTGGGCTGGGAAGCCGAGGAGGGTGTGTTGGTGGCTCCTGGATCCTGGGGTGCAAACTTTCTGTACATAAACCTAAAAAAGGTACTGGGGAACTGCAACTGCTCCATCCTTGAGTCTCCTCTCAACTTGGAAAGCCTTGAGCCTTTCCCCAGCCGCAAGCCGTGTCCCCTCAGAGTGTGCCACAGGAAATTTATGGAATATGTACTGCTGGGGGGCAGCAAGATGGCCAGAAGGAGTTATCTCCTAGTTC
Organism: Melozone crissalis; assembly: GCF_028551555.1. Taxonomy (NCBI): domain Eukaryota; kingdom Metazoa; phylum Chordata; class Aves; order Passeriformes; family Passerellidae; genus Melozone; species Melozone crissalis. Next base: position 5,531,850 of record NW_026535812.1, read on the forward strand.
TCTATGCTGTACTCCTGTTTAGCACATTCCAGGGAGAAGAAAAGGGCAAAACAGGGAATTAAACACCATTTCTCACAGCCCCGGTGAGTGATCGGCCCTGGAAAGGGATCACTCCTGATAGAGGAGTGAATGTTTTTTATGAGTTGGATACTTTTTTATGAGTAAAAATTTGATATTTTTTATGATTTTCCTTCTAGCTAAGCTACTGTTGAAAAGAAATATGTGATAACTCAGGTGAGGTGACCAAAGTGAGAGTTTTACATTCCTGCAAACAAGATCTGCTCTCACAAATGTGGTATGTGCTTGGTAACCCCCAAAAGGCAAAGTTTGGACATGGAGAAGTTAACAGGGGAGTGCTGGAACAGAGCTCCTGCAGGGTTTGGCTGAAGGAAAGCGATTTCCCTGCGAGTGAAAGGGGACAGAAACAAAGCTGCAAATCTGGAATTGGAATCTGTAATTAGTCTATGGGTGAAAACATCAGCCTGAATCCATGCAGGAAAGCTGGGAAGCAAAGGTCTGAAAGGAGCTGAGGGTGTGTCTGAAGGGCTGTGCTGGAGAACGGGAGAGGAGGATCCCTTAAATTCTGAAATTAAACCAGGGAGCAGCACTTAGGTTGGACTTAGGAACAGCCATATCCTTAATGTGTATATATATCCAAGCCTTTGGGTTTCTTTGGCTTTGTGGTTTTGTAAATATAGGGAAAATTCCCCCCTGGAAACATCAGGCTCCAGTTTGGTTGTGTGAGGCTGGGTGGGGAAGGAACATCACTGAATCCCAGAACAGTTTGGGTTGGAAAGGACCTTAAAGCCCATCCAGTTCCACTCCCTTCCATGGGCAGGGACATCTTCCACTATCTCAGGCTGCTGCAAGTTCCATCCAAGCTGGCCTTGAACTCATCCAGGTTCCCTCTGCCCAGAAAGCAGATCCACACTGGGCAGAGTTCATCATCATCAACCATATGGGGCAGGAGTGGGACAGGATCAGTGCTTGGGACTGATATTGGAGAGAGGGATCAGCTATCCCAGCAGAGAATAATGCTGAACTGGGAATAAATGAATCCCTGCAGAGGCTTTTCCAGGGCTGCTGTGGCTTCCTTGAACACTGGCTTCAAGAAGAGGGTGACTGGCAATGCATGACTGCCAAACCCAGTGAGCAGAGCTTTCGGTGCTGCCTTTGGGTCAGGCTGGCAGATTTTTTGGGTGATACCTTTAGGGACAATGATCTAGAAGCAGCATGTGGAAAAGGCAGTGAGTTGTGGCCAGGAAGACCTGGCCAGTGTGGTTAACTGCTCAAGAGTGGGAAAACAGGAGCTGGGCATTTCAGTGCTCTCCTTTCACAGCCCTCATTCACTGCTGGAAATGTCAGAGGGATTCCCAGCTCTCCACTGAAAGTGGGAAGAACTTGCTCAGGATGTTCGGGGACAGGTTGTTTTGTGTGCATGAAATTCTTTGTGATGGCAAACCAGTGCTTGAAATCAAGAGGAAAATAACATTATCCTAATAAATGTTTAGTAACAGGCCACAAAATCAAGAGCATGAATCGTCTGGCTTGACCAGTCTGACTCCCCAGATCCCTTGGTCAGGCTGGTGGGACACGCTGACCAGCCAGCTCCAGGAAAACTCTGGCTAATTTAATTTTTAGCACAAAACAAATGATTAAAAAAAAAATGAGAGAGTTGTCCTGGATTTGTGTTGAAACACTGACAATGAATGATTTTTGAAGAGCAGGGAGGTTACATTCATACCAGTAGCCAAAGCACTGTAGGTGAAGTACTGCAGGTGGGGATGTGTCTTAATAATCACACTATGGAAAAAAAAACTGGGAAAAATGGATTGTGGACCACTGCATGTTGGGTGTGGCCAGAAGGATTCTCTCTAGATCATCTGGTGTTGTGAGCAAGCGAGGGGTGTAGTCAAGATAGATGGGATGGTTTGGGAATCCTTTTGGAGAAGAGCAAAGTTTGATGAGTAATTGTCACCTGGAAGGATCTAAAAATGGGGCTGGAGAAAGGACTGGTCTGGTCTAGGGCTTGGCAATATTTCCATGAAGGGATTTTTGAGGAAAACTGGGTCTCCTCTCCAGGGCTGGCTGTGTGGGTGATGCCTCAGGTGGGAGGAATGGAATTCACTCATCAGCTCCCAAGATCATCTCAAGCCAGGTTGTTTTCAAGGATAAAGTGCTTTGGGGTCAGCACCCCAGCTATAGAGCAGCTCTTGGGAAAGAAATGTGGGGATGGATCTTGAATTTGTCAGAGGTTTCATTGACTTGCGGCAACCAAAGCAGAACGGGCCAACTGCAAATACAATCCTTGGATATCCTTAAAACTGCTACCAACCATGAACATGGAATGCTCCCTTAGTTTCTCCTGGCATGGGCAAAGCTGTGTTCAGCTTTGGGCAGTGAGTTTTGAGAAAGGAAGTTTTGGGTTGTTCAAGTGGGAACAAGGACGGGCTAGAAGACATGACCTGGAAGGAAAGAGACTTCTTGACCCCCTTCAGATCAGTAAAGATCTCACTGCAAACACTTGGTAAGAAAACATAAAGGAAATAATAGAATTGTTAAGGCTAGAAAAGCTCTCTAAAGGCATCAAGTCCAACTGCTAACCCAGTGCTGCCAGACTCACCCATGTCCCCAGAAACCTACTTTGTAAATTCCATTGACTTCTCACAGCTCTCCAGCCATAATTTAGTAACTCCTGATCTAGAGAGGGTGGGAGGGAATTGCTTTGATGGTGTTTTGTTGGAAAAAGGATAGAGACTTCTCTGTGGGAGTGTTGTGTTGGACTGGGAGAGAACAAAGGTCTGGGAAGGGCAGAACAGTGGTAGCAGCTGGAGGCATTGAGGCCAGACAGGTGAATTAGTCTGTCTGACTGCAGTTGGTCCCGTTCCAAGGCTGGGCTTGATAATTTCTGATATCTTGAGTATTGTATTTGTGGGGTGCCCAAATGAAGGGAGGAATGATGAATCTGACTCCATGTTCTCAGAAGATTAATTTATTATTTTATGGTGCTATATTATATTGAAGAATACTAAACTAAACTATACTAAAGTATACAGAAAGGATACTTACAAAATGCTAAAAAGATAATGAAAACTTGTGACTCTTTCCAGAGTCACAAGTCACTACACAGTTTCGCCCTGATTGGCCAAAGTGTGAAAATAACTCACAGCAGAATCCAATGGAACAATCATCTGTGGGTTAACAATCTCCAAATACATTCCACATGAGCAAAACACAGGAGAATCAAATGAGATAAAAATTGTTTTCCTTTTCTCTGAGGCTTCTCAGCTTCCCGGGAGAAAAATCCTGGGTGATTTTTCAGAGAATGGGAATGCCACACTCGAGGGCTCTGCTTTCAGATATTTCCTGCCATGATGTGGCTGGAATATGGAGATGTTCTGGATGAGGAACCTCCCCTCTCTGCCCCCTCTGCTCGTTTCAGGTCACCTTCTATGAAGACAAGAACTTCCTGGGCCGTTACTACGAGTGTGACAGCGACTGCCCTGATTTCCACAGCTACCTGAGCCGCTGCAACTCCATCCGTGTGGATGGAGGCACCTGGGTGGCCTACGAGAGGCCCAACTATGCTGGGAACATGTACGTGCTGACCCACGGGGAGTACCCCGACTACCACCACTGGATGGGCCTCAACGACCGCCTGGGCTCCTGCAAGTACATCCAGATTGTAGGTATCACCCCTCGCCAGGGGATGCTGCCATTTATCCCATCCTGGGAGGGTTTCATGTGGGGGAACGTGGTGTTCATCTTTCTGGGGAGCCACAGAGGGTGGGCTGAAAGGATTTGGTCCCGCAGTCCTGCTCTGGGAGTAGCAAGGTGTCTGGTGTGGGGGAGAAGGTGAGTGTGTCCCAGTTGGATTGCAGTGGGGAAAGGCAGATCTGTGGTGGTGCTCACAGGGGCCCCAGGACGAGGGAAGAGATGAGAACCTTGACTCCATGTTTCAGAAGGCTGACTTATTATTTTATGATATAGATATTATATTAAAACTTTACTAAAAGAATAGAAGAAAGGATTTAATCAGAAGGCTTGAAAGGAAGGGAATGGAGTGATAATAAAATCTTGTTACTGACCAGAGAGTCTGATACAGCTGACTGTGATTGGCCATTAATTAGAAACAACCACATGAGACCAATCACAGATTCACCTGTTGCATTCCACAGCAGCAGATAACCATTGTTTACATTTCATTTCTGAGGCCTCTCAGCTTCTCAGGAGGAAAAATCCTAAGGAAAGGATTTTTCATGAAAGTTGTCTGCGACACCCACCCACAGGGCAGGGAGGTAGAACTGGATCATCTTTAAATCCCTTCCAACCCAAACTCTATAATTTTCTCTTCCCCCACCCTTTTATTTTTTTTTTCTAGCCAAGTGGAGGCCGAGGCCACATCCAGGTGTTTGAGAAGGGAGATTTTGGCGGGCAGATGTTCGAAGCCACCGAAGACTGCCCCTCCATCATGGAGGAGTGGCACATGCGTGAGGTGCACGCCTGCAGGGTGCTGGAGGGCGTCTGGGTGTTCTACGAGCACCCCAACTACCGGGGCCGGCAGTACGTGCTGCCCAAGGGGGAGTACCGCAAGCCCGTGGAGTGGGGCGCGGCCAGCCCCGCCGTCCAGTCCTTCCGCAGCATCTCCGAGTGAGCCAGCCCCGTGCTGGGCTGCTACAGCCCCCAATAAAGCAACTGAGTCGCTCAGCTCCGCCTTGTCCTGCTTATTCTTGGGATTTGGGTGCGACGTGTCCTGCCTTGGGGAGCTGGGGTGGAGCGGAGCCTTCCCTGCCTCATTGTCACCCCCTTCCCCATTCCCTGCCCTTCTGAGCCCGGGGGAGCTGGGGTGGAACAAACCTTCCCTGCCTCATTGTCACCTTCTCCATCCCCTGTCCCTATGATCCCGAGGGAGCTGGGGTGGAGCAGGGCCTTCCCTGCCTGATTGTCACCTTCCCCAACCCCTGCTCTTCTGATCCCGGGGGGAGCTGGGGTGGAGTAGAACCTTCCCTGCCTCACTGTCACCCCCTTCCCCATCCCCTGCCCTTCTGATCCCAGTGGAGCAGAGCCTTCTCTGCCTGATTGTCACCCCCTTCCCCATCCCCTGCCCCTCTGATCCTTTAGGAAGAAGGCATCCCTGAGCTGGAGTTTGTGCTCCAGTGTTTGGCCATCCCGGTGGAGTGGTGGCACCACACATCCCTGGGTTCCAGTTGTCGGTGGTGGCTGCGGGTGGCTCAATCTATCATGTTCCTGTGGAGTCCTTGCCTGCTCTGTTGCTGCTCCATGGTGGCTTGGGAGAAGGGATGAGGTTTTTGTCAGCGCCATGTGTCCTCCTGGACACCCTGAGCAGCCAGCTGCTGTCCTGGTCCTGGATGGATTTGTCCTCCCAGGACTGGGTAAAAATTGAGATCCCAGATGGAGCAGGAAGGGGACAGCCATAATCTCCATGGGGAATGCTGGGGACACTGGCAGCCCAGCTTGCCAGGTACAGGATGTCCCCTGGAGGTGTGAGCCAAGCATTCAGCTGCTTAAACTGGGGCTGGGCACCACATGGAGCTGAGAGCTGGATCCAGGAGAGCAGGCTGGGTGTGGGACAGAGGCAGTGAGTGCCTCTGGGAGGTGGCTGCTGAAGGGCAGGGAGAGCTCCCTGGACACCTGAGATGTGCAGGGAGTAGAGGGGGCTCCCAGTTAGCCCAGTGTGCCACCAGGAACATCCCATTTTGCCCAGTGCTACCAGAGGAGAGGCAGGTCCCAGGCACAGCCTCCCGTGATGGCTGGGGATTCTTCCCCTGGGAAACCTGGGAGCTGCAGCCTGTTTGCACGTGGATCTGAGGGGCTTTGGGACAATGAGGTTGGAGGTGGAAGCAGAGCCCTCCCAGCCATGCTCTGCAGTTTCTTCCCCTTGATGTATGAGGCTATTACAAAGCAGGGAGCCAGGGGAAGGGACGCTCGCCAAGCCACGGGGCTGCCACCTCCTGGAAAAGCTGCTGCCGGTGGGGAATGGGAAGGAGCTGGCAATTCCAGCCCCCTGGACTTCCCCAGCACAAAGATGAGCTGAGGGGTTGCCTTCCCCTTCTTCCTCTTCCTCCTCTCCCCGCTGTCACCTCCTCCCTTAGCACCATACCCTACTCCAGCCTTTCCCTGCAAATGTTGATGCATCTTCACCCACTTCCATCTTTCCTCCACTCCTCTCCATCATGGATCAGAAGGATGCAGATTATCTAGCAACACAGTTGGCTTTCACTGTATTTTTCCCCATAACATTTCTCCAGGATCAGCCCTCAGCTCCAGGTTCCCTTTTCCCCCTGGCAAAGCTCTCCAAGGGCAGCAGCTTGAGCACAGCCTGGCTCCTGGTATTTTTTTCACAGTGAGCCTGTTGCTGTCCCTGTTGTGAATGGAAAATCTGTAGGTGGGTGAGCTCCACCCAGTGCATTTCTAACTACCTCCCACCCTGATTTTGGGGAATGTCCCCCTGTCCCCATCCCACATGCCCTGCACTGGATGGGTTTGGGATACTCCAACTCTGTGGCTGCTGTATGCATCCACCCCAGAGCACTGCATGAGCCAGACCTGGAGCTGGTTTGCCCTTAAGGTAACATTTTCCCATGTCCTCCCCTTTCACTGCTGATCTCCCCACTTTTAAAACCCAACTATCCCAAGTCTTCCCTCCTTCTCCTTGTCCTCCAGGCTTGTTTGGGTGTTGTGGGTCCCCAGGATGAGATGAGAGATGAGAATTTGACTCCAAGTTCCCAGAAGGCTGATTTATTATTTTATGATATTATATGAAAAGAAATAATATATTGAAATTATACTAAAGAAAGAGAAAGGATACATCAGAAGCTTAGACAAGAATGATTAATAAAAACTTGTGACTGACCAGAGTCCTGGCACAACTGGACTGGGATTGGTCATTAAATTAAAACAATTCACATGCTGGGTAAACAATTCTCCAAATCACATTCCAGAGGAGCAAAACGTGGAAAAGCTGAGGCTTCTCACCTTGCCAGGAGAAGAAATCCTGGCAAAGGGATTTTTCTTAATATCACAGTGACACAGGCTCTTGCCCTTGGGTGGACGTTGTGTCCTCAACATTTGCAACCGACACAAATAACAATAAACTGCTACTTGGGTGGTTTTTTTACCATTAGTTTTTATTTTATTGTGATTCCAGATGACTTTTTCCATTTTTCCCCTGCCACAGCAGAGCAGGGTGCCTGTGGAGATGAGCGGGGAGCGCAGTCGTGCTGATGCCGGGTTTTCCTTGACAGCTAATTTCCATTCCCCAGTATCAGGGGGTCTGCTCCAGTAATTGGCATGCAGATTGTGTCCGGTGGGCCTGTTAGACACCAGCAAAGGCTCTGCTGCTTGGAATAAGCCAACCCCAGGCTGATGGATGGGGTGTAAGGAGGTCATGGGGAGAGAGAATTTTCAGATGCCCGCGTGCACACACCTACGAAATTTCCCATTCCATGCCCTCCCCCCCATCCCTACTTTCTTTATCCAGCAAATTCTAATCTATCATATTTCATTGAGACAAATCCTGCTCCATTTCTCTGTCTCTCCCTTTTTCCCTCTAAGGGAAATGTGATGGAACCTGCTCCTGGATTTAATGAGAAGATGGTGCGGCGTAGCAGGAATTAAAGCGGTGCTATGCTTCATTAGCAGCTGGGGATCACATGGAGCAGGCCCAGATGTTAATTACACTTTGGGAATTAATTGGTATAAGTCATTCCTCTCCTCCATCATCCTTAATCCGGTGGGTGTGTCAGGACTTCTGGAAGCAGAGACCTCCAGGCAGGTGTCTGTCTGTCTGTCCCCCCTCCTCAGCCTGCCTGACACAGGCTGGTTTGGAAATTTTGAAGTCACCTTCATTTCCATCCCCTTGGTGCCCCAGGACCTGCTGTAATTTTTCCCTCTTTTCCTTCCTGCACCACTCTTCTCCAAAGTTTTTCTCCAGCTGCTGGGGAAAGTGGGTCTGGATGGGATGGGGTGATGGTGGGAGATAGCACTATGTTGAAGGAGGGAAGATCATCCTCCTCAGAGCTGGTCATTCCCAGTGGATTCCAGGACAGCCTGGTCCTTTCTCCTGCTCCTTGACCTGTCCTGGCTGGCCCATCCCTTCCCTCCAGCTCTGGAGGCAGACAGGGGAGCCTCAATCTGCCCCCACAGGCTCTCTGCTGCTGAAATCCCCCCAGCTCTCCAAGGCAAAATGGTCTCCAGTTTCTTCCCTTTCCCACCTTGGGTTCAGTCTGACAAAATACAAAAGCTGAGGGGGGATGTTATTTTGCAAATTATATGCTTGGAAATGAAGAATGTTGTTGCAAGTAGAGACAGCCACAATACACAGAGTATCACCACACAATTTCAGAAGGCTTCAACCCATACAGAGTAACACCTTACCTCATCAGAAGGCTGCAAGCATTGGCCCTTCTTGTTCTTTAGCCCAACCCTTTATCCCCTCCTGTTGATGCACTGCACCTGTGTGCCCTCTGTTCCCTTTGGTGGTTGCTCAGTGCCCCCGGGCACTCCATGGCTCATTGCTGTCAGTGCTGCTCACCTGCTGCTCACAGCTGTGCCCATTGGGGCTCAGCCCCACTCCCAAACACCACAAACTCTGTGCCTACAGAGTATTCCTCTGAATGCTGCCAATTTGTTCCTTCCCTCAGCTGGCTGGTGGTGGCCCAGCATGGGGCATGGATGTCACTGAGATGGAGCAGCACATCTCTGGGATCTGGCCTGGAATTTGCTGCACAGCCCCAGTGGGACACTCAAACTCAGCTCTGCTCCCCGCAAACTGCTCCCAGGCCCTGACAGTGGGGACACAGCCACTATAACCAGCCCAGGCTCCCACTGTCCCTCCTTTTCCCAAGGTCCTCAGGGCTTTGTGGGTCTTCCTTTGGTGTTGCTGATGCTCCTTGGTCTCATCTTTGTTCTGCCAGCAAGGATCACTCCTGGGTGAGAGCCACTGTCCCTTCCCTCCCATCCTTGGGAGGGCTCAAAAAGTGTGTGGATGTGGCACTTAGGGACGGAGATGTGGCAAACCAGAGCAATTCAAGGCCACTTTGGTAGGAGTTAAAGAAAAACAATGTTTTCAAAACTGCAAAATCAAGGGTTTTGGTGTTGGATGGAGAAAGAAAAGGAGATGTTTAAGCCTTTTGTTAAGGCTTTCTTGATTTTAATTCTTGATTTTTGGTTTAGGGTTGGGCTTGGCAGTGCTGGGAGAACCATTGGTGCTTTTAGGGGACTTTTCCAACTTAAGCAATTCTATAATTCTGTGATTTCACAATTCCATGATTCTATGGTCTATGATTCTATGCTTCCATGACTCTGTGACTCAGGGCAGCACTGCATTGCCACCTGGTTCCCTTGGAGCCCTGCCACTTCAGATCCTGCATTTCCCACCATCTGCTCACTGAACCCCAAGTCCCTGAATCAGGGATTCAGCCTCCACCTCAGCCCCTGTCTGGGCAGTCTGAAGATGACTGCAGCCCCCACTTTGGTTTTGGCAAAAACACTTCCCAGGTGTTGTTTTTCCTCTGTTTTATGTGTGACCCACCCTGTTCATTCCCTCTTGGCCCCGGCTGAGCTGTGGTTTCAGGATGCTGCTTCCATCCTGTGAGCCTGTGGGTGATGCTTTGTGAGGCTGACCTAGAACAGAGGCTGGACAAAGTTAAAGAATAAAGCAGGGATTTATTAAAAGGGTCTCCTCAATGCATACACCTTGGGCAACAGAGGAGCCCAGCCAGTGCTGCACCCAAGATGAACCAAAATGGTCCCAAAATGCACGGCCAGGCATGGGGTCTCTCACTTTGATCAGTTCTGATCTATTTGCATATTGCAGTTAATTGTCCAATTCCAGCTTTAGCCCATGCAGTCCCATCCTGCTTGTTTTTCTCTCTTCATTCCACCGTTGCTTATGTTCTTGGGCCTGAGATTTGGATCATTTGTCCTTGGTCCCCAGCTAGAGAAGGAATAGTTTTGTCTCCCTACTCAGTGCAGAGAGCTCACCATGCCCTAATACGAAGCCCAGACCCACACACTAAAGCAGTACAGAATCTGGAAAAGATAAAAGCTAAAACCTGAGACATCATGGGGAAAGTCTGGCCCAAATCTGGGCGGGGAGAGATGGAGCTGATTTGTATCTGTCACACACAGATGTTCTGAAGACTCCATCAGTGTCTGGCCACTGTCACACGTGTCCTATCACCCAGAGGTGCCGGGCTGGCTGTGTCTGTGAGTGTGTGAATGGTGCCATGAGAGGGAGCTGCCTCTCCAGGATGTGTGCACGGCCCTGAGGGATGCTAGTACCCCGAATGGGGCTCTGAGATCCCCTAGAATTGCTGAGGAAAAGGAGAGGAGAGGGCACTTCCCAGGACGCCATCCTTCCCTTAGCCAGAGCCCAGCAGAGGGCAATAGAAGCAAATGGAAGAGACGAGACCTTGCGAGGGATGTGCGGCAGGAGCAGATTCCAAGGCAGAGCGGAGGGATGTGCAGGAGGATGAACAGGCTGAGGGATGTGCAAGAGCAGGGACCGTGTGCCCGGAGCGCTGTGCGGGGAGCAGGGCTGGGGGCGGCTGCTGAAGGAGCAAACCAGCAATTGAAGGTTATTTTGGTAAGGAGTTAAAGCAAACCGATGCTTTCCCAACTCCTAAATTCAGTGCTTTGGGGTTGGATGGAGAAGGAAAGGGAAATATTTAACTCTTTTGTTTAAACTTTCTGGATTTGATGTCAGTTTTTATGAAAAGCACTGCGTGGCTGAGCACCTCCAGTGGGCGATGCTGGGAGAATTCCCAGCCCTGATTATGTTCCACCTGGTTAATTGTGCGACTGAGCCCAGCTCAGTTTCTCTTGGAAACCAAATTCCACGCGTGCCTGGAGCCTTCTGTGGGATCTGCCTGAGCCCTGGCAGGAGGGATGTGCTGTGCTAGGGCTGGTAGTGCCCACGGGCTCCCTTCCTCCCTGCAGAGGGAAAGCCACAGCAGGCTGTGGGGGTGAAGAGGCAGGGAAGAGTTGGGAACAGCATCCCCTTCCACCTTCCTGCAGCAGCTGGACCAGCTGGGACAGAGCTTGGGTAGGAGCTTCTCTCCTGCTCTCTGGTCCTGCTCCCTGCACACTCCTGCCTGGCTAGGCGGGTATTCCCAACTGGATTTCCTACATATCCAGGTCACCTCCCTATGGTTTTTAAGCTTTTTTTTTTGGTCCAAATTCTTTGGTGTCATGGATGTTTAACAAGGAAAATGTCCCATGGCAGGAGTGTGATCCTACAGCTGCCCAGATTGTACAGATGCCCTCCGGGACAGGGCATCTGCAGAGCCACAAGGGGAAGTCACACCTGGCAGATTCCCGCTTGTGACCTCGTCTTTTTGGAAGGGGAAACAACAATTATTTCAAAGGGAAGGGTCAAATCCCTATGGCTGGGAGCTGCAGATGGCCTGGATGTAGGATGCCTGGGAGGGCTGGACACCCCAGGAAGCAGCTCTGGGGGTTTTTTGGGCAGAGCCCCACCGCGGTGCTGCTGCTGCAGGGTGCGACCTTAGGAAAAAGGATGGTTTTTTTGGAAGTCTGGTGTAAGCTTTTTTTGTTGAGCTGCTGCTGCTTGGAGAGAGGGCTCTGGTCTTAGAGGAGAAGAAGGAAGGGTCGTCCCCACCTTCCTCTGCGGAGCCCCCCACCCGCCTCATTAAGGCCGTCCTTGGCGAGACGAGCGCGGCGCGATCTGCCCATCTCAGCGTTATCTCCCGATCTGCCTCCTGTGCTGCCACGCTTCCAGATGCTCCTTATCTCCTCTCACCTTCCCGGAGAGCCGGCGTGCTGGGGGCAGGGCCGGCTGCCCAGACTCCCCACCTGTGATCTCCCCGGCTCTTATCAGGCTCCCTGAGTCCTGATCGAGCCCCTGGCTCAAAGTCAAACGGATTTTGTGGCGGGGCGAGCGCTCCCAAGGTCGAGCGGTGGCGGGGAGGCTGCGGGGACCCCTCTCTCCCTCTGCGCCCCCGCTCCAGCCCACTCCCCAGGTAGCGCCTCTCCCCGATTATTCTCCAACATTATCAATTACATTTGGATTATTATTCCTCATTGAAGCCCAAGCGAGCCGCAGACAGCTATTTCCTAATGGGGAAACGTTACAGGCAACTTATTAAGGAACAATGCGTCATTAAGGGGGGAGAGCTTCAAAGGCTCCTAAATGCGTTTCAAAGGACACAATGCGGAGCGGATCCTGCCGCCGCATATCTGGGGGACATGGGCAAAATTTGTGACAAGGAATAGACCGGGCCCAATGTAATTAACTAATTCTCGATCAAAGGGGTTTTAGAACTGAATGGTCAGGGAATTCAATTATGGGTTTCCTAATGAAGCACTCTGTGCCAAGGAAAGGGGGATGTTTCCTTCCGGAGAAGCAGGGCTGAGGATCAGGGCTGGGACTGGGAGAGAAGCACCAGATAGATCCTCCCGGGTGGATTTGGTGCAGGGGGGACGGAGATCATCGAATCATGGAATCCCAGAATGGTTTGGGTTGGAAGGGACCTTAAATTTCATCTCATTCCAACGTGCCATGGGCAGCGGCGCCTTCCACTAGGCCGGGTTGCTGTGAGCTCCATGTGCCACCATCCAGGCTCTCTTTGATGGCTGTCTGTCCTGGACATGTCCCTGTGCTGGGATGTGTTCCCCCACCTCTGAGTTTGGGCAGATCCACAGCTCTTTGGAGCCAGAGCTGCTGGAAGGAGCTGTGGGATGCAGCAGGATGGCTGTGCCAGGGCTGGCATCTCCTGATCCCCTCCATGGAAAACCTGGGTAAGGGAGATTTCCTCCCCTGCTGCCTGAATCCAGCCTCTGGCAAAAATAGCATGGTTTTCTGCTCATGAAAGGAGCATCTTCTAGTCCTCCACTAGTTTTCTCTTATTATAGAAAGTTGATTTGCTCACTTTACAAAGGGAAATGTATTATGAATTTTCCCTTCATTCTCCTCCTTTTTTTTGCCCCGTTTAACAACCGATTTGTGTGTTGCATGAAAGTTACACAGTTCTTTAGATGCGTTTGCTATTTTATTTTCTTTCATTCAAAAATATGTCAGTAATCTTTTTGTTAACATGAAAGATAAAGGATTAGTAATGCAAGATGCAGTTTTCTTGTAACCTTCTTGAAAGCAGACTATAGTTTCTTATCTGGCTCTAACATTCATTTTCCTGAAATGAAAAAAAAAAAAAAAAGAAAAAGGACTTCTTAAAATGAAATAAACTATATTCGATTCAGACGAGCAGCGCCAGCAAAGGAATTTATTGCAGCTGGCAGAATGGAGCAGCTGCACTGAAGTCGATGTGCCGCAGCACTGGAGACCTTCCCCAGGAACAGCTCACATGGATCATTGGGCACCTGGGAAATGCTGCAGAGAAGAGAAACCACTGTAGAATCATGGAATCATGGAAAGGTTTAGCTTGGAAAGGTCAGTGAGATCACTGAGTCCAGCTGCTCCCCCAGCGCTGCCAAAGCCACCTTTAACCCATGTCCCCAAGTGCCACATCCACATGGCTTTTAAATCCCTTCAGGGATGGAGATTCCACCACTGCCCTGGCAGCTGTGCCAAGGCTGGAGAGACATAATAAAAGATCCAACCTGAACCTCCTCTGATTCAGCTTGAAACTATTTCTTCTTGTCCTATCAAGAGCAAACCTTGTGATGACGTCATGACATCTCCCAAGACATGCCTGTCCAGTTGACTTTGGCAGCCACCATATTTGCCTTGGGGACATCCAGGATGTCCCAAATGGGAGATGGGCCACCATTTCCTGGGCTTGGTGCTAGCTGCAGATGCACAAAGAAGCTGCCAGGGAAGCTGTGGCTGCCCCTGGATCCCTGGAAGTGTCCAAGTCCAGGTTAGTCGGGGCTTGGAGAAGGCCAGGATAGTGGAAGATGTCCCTGCCCATGGCAGGGGTGGGAATGGATGAAGTTTAAATTTCTCCCAACCCAAACAATTCTGTGACTGTGACTACACCATCTTCCACTCATAGCTCATGAGGAAACAGGGATTTGCAGGACTTCCAGCTCCTGACAATTTATTTGAGCAGTGTTGGGTCTCCAGGAGGTTCCAGCTTGTGTCACCCTACCTGTCCTGGCTCCTGTCCTCCCTGCCAGCTGACAGGGCTCCTGTTTTGGGCTTTGCAGGCTGGCAGGGGCAGCCAGGGAGAAAGGACATGGAAAAACACCAAAGAGGGGAAAAGGAGAGATGGGGACAGTGAGAGGGACTACCAGGGACCAGCAGGTGTTTGAGAAGAAAACAGCTTAATTTTCGTGAAATGGTTTGGGTTAGAAGGGACTTAAAAGATCACCTCCCTCCAAATTTGATGGAGTTGATTTCTTTGTAGATACAGAGGATGAAAGGAAACTCAGGGTGAGCAGGGGCTGGTTTTCACAGCACCACAATCCTCCAGTTTGTAAAGCCAGGGTAGCAGACAGGGAACGGCACAGCCCAGGAGGAGAGGAGATCCATGTGGGTACTCTGGGATGTCCTCCTGCCCTGCCCACCCTGCTGCTGTGCTAGCCAGCGTCTCCCACCAGCCTGACAGCTCCTCAGGGGTTAAATCCTTTTATAAACTGCTGGATTTCTGTGGCAATCAGCTAATGGGTGCTCAGCATCTAAACAAGGTATTTTCCCTCCTTCGTGTGGATTTGGTTATTATTGAGTTGGCCTGACAAGGAACCAGCATTTACAACTTTGTTTATAACCTTTGTTTTGCTCCAGAGAAACTTGATATTTTCTATTGCAGAGGGGAATGGTGATTTCTGTCCCACACAATGCAGATTGCAGGGCTTAATAATCAAATAAAATAAAGAAAAGCATCATCCTGTGGGCTCAAATCTTTGCCTCCAGTGTTTAATGGGGCTCTTGTCCTGCGCTAACAGATCCGTGGTTTCATTTGAGGGAAAAGTGTGTTTTCATATCAAAGGAGCCCCCCTGCACTGACCCAGCCTTCCCTTCCCCCTCTCTGCCCTGGCACACATGCTATTTTAATATTTCATATATTTCATAAGCTTTTATGCTTCTAAAAGAGAAGTGAATTTGTGGAGAGTTGAGCTCTCCAGAGCTGTACTTCAGAGCTGGGAAGTAATTCAGGGTGAAGCCTGTATTAATCTCAGGTGAGAGAGATATTTAAATTCAGGCTACCAGTGTGAATATAAAATGGGGATCTCTTTACAAAAATTTCAAATTGTAATATGCAAAGCTTAAAGAAAAGAAACCCCAAGGGAACAGCTTTCTTCTAGAACATTTTGTTCCAACCATCATCTCTTTACCTTTATTTTTTTATTTAAAAAACCCTCCCTTTGCCATTTTGTATTTTTAAATTAAATCTTTCAGTTTTTAAAATGAAATTCTTTATTGCTGGGAGATGGTGATGGGGAAGGGGGAGCAGGATGTAAGTGCCTGGCTGTGAAAAATGGTGCGTGGACCCAAATTTTAGCTGTCACAGAAGGAATAGTGACCAGTGGGAAAATAAATCTCTGTTTGGTTAGTCCAAGGAATGTGGGGCCACCTCCCCACTTGGGGATGCTGCCCAAATCCTGTTTTTGGAGAGAAATCTCTGCTTGGAGGGAGGAGAGAGGCAGCATAGCCATGTCCTTGCATCCTCCCCTGTCAGCACTGGGGAGCACTGGGGTGAACTGGTTCATCCCATCAGCTTCTCCTTCTCCACAGAAAAACCTCAGAATGGATTTATTACCCTGGCCAGTGGCCACATTCTCTGAGTGCATTTTGGCAGGAGGGGGATCACCTGCAGGTGTCTGTGCTGGGCATAATGAGCCAGAATATCCCAAATCCCATGGTGGCATTCCTGGGAGAGCCCTGTGTTTGTATCCATGGCAAACACCTCTGGCTGCATAACTGACTCCCAGGTCAGGAGAACTGGTGACAGATGACATGCCATTATCAGCTCTGTCAATTAATTAAATTATACATTATGCTTATGAGGGTGATATACTGAGCCACTCTAGATTAAGTGTTGCAATTAAGTCTTTAATTTCTATTTAATAAGTAAGTTATTATATGTTAATAAAAGATCAATTAGTTGCTAACAGAGCATTGATCCAGGTACAATGAGTGTGTCAGGGAAACATCAGGGCTGACATGGAAGGGGCTGGGGGATTTTGTGCACGACATGTGTACAATTAGGATTTTAATAAAGACAAGCTAGAGTGGGCAGGAGGCATCCAGGTGGGTTTGAGATACTGCTCCATGTGTGAAACCGGGCTCTTCCCAGGCTGGCAGGGCTGGGACAGACAGGACAGACCCAGTCAGAGAATCCCAGAATGGTTTGGCTTGGGACCTTAAAGCCCATCCTATTCCACCCCCTGCCATGGGCAAGGACACCTTCCACTAGCCCAGGTTGCTCCAAGCCCTGTCCAACCTGGCCTTGGACACTTCCAGGGATCCAGGGGCAGCCACAGCTTCTGTAGGCAGCCTGTGCCAGGGCCTCACCACCCTACCAGCCAAGAATTCATTCCCAATATCCCATCTAACCCTAGTGTCTGGCAGTGGGAAGCCATTCCCCTTTGTCCTGTCACTCCAGGTCCTTGTCCAATATCCCTCTTCAACTATCCTGGAGCCCTTTTAGGCACTGGATGGGGTTCTGAGGTCTCCTTGGAATCTTCTCTTCTCCAGGTTAGCACCCCCAGCTCTCTCTCCTGCGATGTCAGTGGCAACAGATGCTTCTCCTGTGTGGGATGACCCCAAGAAAGGACTTTCCCCCAGGATGGTCTCCAAGCCAGGTGTTTTATTGTTTCCTGCTCTATAAACTGTGCATCATGGCATTTTTCCATGTGCCAGGACTCCCTTCCTCCCCTATTCATTGCAGTGTGATTTCATGGTTTACCTCAGAACCCTGGTTCCTCCCCTGATTATCCTTCCCAGGTGTGTCAATCACCTCTCCTTTCCCTCTCTGACCCCTGCTGAGCACTGTCTGTCAATCCTGGCATTCCAGAAGGGCATTGGGTGATTGGGCAGATACAAAAGATGCCCCACTCCTGAGGAGACATTGGGCCATCCAGTTGTGCTTTGTCCCTTGAGACCTCCTCTCCTGTACCTGGTTGGTGGGATTTCTACCCCTTCCCTTCTCCCCTTCTCTGGGTAAAAGAGCGAGCAACCACACAGTTCAGGGAGTTTTGTTGGAGCTCTTGCTGAATTCAGAGGCCTGTGGGCCAGAATAAAGCTCTGGATTAAAACCCTCCATCAGAACTGACTCCTTTCCTTCACCATCGCCTTAAAGCTTCTCCATCAGAGGGAAACCTGAGGAGCAGCCCCTTCATGGGAGGAAGCTCTATGCCACCACCACCTGAGCTCCTGCATGCTGGACTTGTCTCCATGTGCCCAGCTGCAGCGCCCAGCCAGCCAAAAGTGTCTGTGGGGTGAAACACCACACATCCAGCCAGCCAAAAGTGTCTCTGCAGTGAAACACCACAGTGCCACTATTTAGTTCAGCCCCAAAGGGCCAGACAAGCCAAGGCACATCCCGTCCCCAATATTGGTGATACCAATACCCATCGGAGACCACTCATTCCCGCTGGGAAATTCCAGGTGAGCGCAGAGCAGTGGGGAGCCTGCGGCTGAGCTTCCAGCGGGAGAGGAGGGAAGCGCTAGGCTCCAGCAGAGCCAAGATTCCAGCTGAATATGGATGACATCATTATACGGGTGATCCTTTCAGCAACAGCGAGCCGGGTTTTAAAGTAGCGACCTACAGCATACAAATGATGGGTTTAAAGGAAATAAAAAAAGAGATGATTTGAATAGCAGACATTTAGAGAAGAAAAGCTTCCCCCCCTCCCTTTCCCCATTTCTAATATCTTCCGAAGGGGCAGGCGCTCTGCATTCGAAAAGAAATTAAAACACTCCTCCTAAATACACTCCAGGCAGTAACAATGGCAAAGTTAAGAAGGTTACGAGACTTAGTTGTCCCAGCAACATGTCATCAAGTTGGAATGAGCAGGAAACACAGATAACGGGGGAGAAGGAGGAGGGGGGGAGGAGAGGAATAAAACCACAGGAGGAAAAATGCCGAGAGATTGAGGAAGAAAAGGGAAACCCCTTTTTATTTGCTGTTTCGTTAGGATGAATCTGATTTTATAGTCCCTAAAAGAGGCTAAAATATAATCTCCTTTTGTGTAATGCGTGTGTTAGGAAAATGTGTCATCAGCAATTCTTCTGTACATGCCAGCAATAGTCAGAAAATTAGCAGGGATATTCAGGGCGGGCTACAAAGAAAAACAAACAGAAGGCTCACATTTCCAGCCTGAGCTGTCATTTAAGAGTGTTTCCAACTTTTTTGTTCACCTTTTTGATTGTTCCTTATGGTTTGTCTCCACTGCAGCAGCAGAGCTTGGTGTTTCCAAAGGAAGACAAAGCAGAAGAGGAGGTTTGGGATGTGGCTGTAACTGCCTGGAGAGCCTAGGGCTCTCCCAGTACTGAGGGCTTTTGTGCTCAGCACTGGCAGAGAACAGAGAAAAGGAGAAAAAAGAGAAATGGGAGGCTCATCTGAGCCATAACCCCAAATCTGATCACACATGGGCCAGTTATCCTTATTCCAGGTGCCAAACTGGTGCTGAGGCTGTGTGGCACATCCACCCCAACTGGCTCCCAGACAGGTGCAATCCCAAGTGTCACAGGAGCCCACAGCTTTTAGTGGATGTGTCTCCAAAGCCCTGTGGTGCTCATCAGTGCCCACCACTGCCAGGTGTGTTTTTGTGCTCTCCAGAAGGACATGTGTTCACTTCAAGTCAACATCCTCCCTTGGAAGTGTTCCAGGCCAGTTGGACAGGGTTTGGAGAAACCTGGGATAGTGGAAGGTGTCCCTGCTCATGGCAGGGGATGTGATGGGCTTTAACATTCCTTCCAAACCCTTCCATGATTTTCTGATTCCATGACATTGATGTTTGATTCTTGACTAGAGTTACAAGGCAAAACTTTAATTAAAATAGTAATTAATCACTCAGCCTGTGGTTGTGGCAGGAGGTCTGGGTGCTGCTTCCTCTACTCCCAGACAGAGTGCACTGGAGCGGTTGGCAGCTCATTTGAATGTAAGGGGATGATGATACTGGGAGAAATGGGGCTGAACTGGGAGAAACTTCAGCTTCAGTTCCTTCAATCAGTTCCTGAGGGCAGAGCAGGGGCCTGGGGAGGAGCCCCTCCACCATCCCCCAGACTGAGCCCTCCCTGGAGAGGAATGAGGTTTGTGCTGACATGGGGAGTGAGGAGAGGATGAAACAACAGGATGAGGGAGGATGGACTTGATGATCCCAGAGAGCTCTTCCAGCCCTGTGTCCCTAAACTGGATTGAGTAAACAAATTTTATGCACTACTTTTAAAAATCCTGACCCATCTTTTTTGTGTGGGCTACCCCAAAACTCACAACACCCCCAAGTCCCTCAGTTGCGCCTGAAACCTCATACTGTGCCTTGGCTTGCTCCATGCTGAGATATTATTTTTGGTGCTTGCACGTGACATACAACTACCCAAAATGATACTGATCTCTGACAAAAATCCCTCCTCTCTCCTTCCCATCAGTTTCTTGCAAAATATTTGTTTGTTGTGCCTTTTAAAAAAATTTTAATTCTCTCTTGCTGTGGCTTCTTGTAGTGGATTATATTTTACAGCAAGCCTTGGTTTAGTTAATTGATGGGGAGCTTTGCCTGTGAGGATTCTGTAATCCCTGGCATTTTATCTTTGCAATAATTGCTGTGTTTGTGGTTATTTCAAAGGACTCAGGGAAAGCAGACAACAAGGAAACAACTCATCCACTCCTCTTTTGCAGCTTGTCCAGGCACCTGGGTGGGCTTCTTCTCTGAAAGTTGGTCCCTGTGCAGCAGAGCAGGAAAACCAGGGTGAAGACCTGGGGACCTGGAGCAGGCACAGCAATGTCATGAGGTCACTGAGGGCCTTGGTGACACAGTGGCACTGAGGAGTGAAAATCATCTTTCATCATAAAAAGCTGCCTTTTTGGTAAAAAGGGTTTCATCAGGGTGTTGGTCTCTTTTCCCAGAAAAAAGTGACAGGACAAGAGGAAAAGGCCTTAGGTTGCACCAGGGGAGGTTTGGATTGGTAAGTTGGGAAAAATTCATCACCAGAAGTGTTGTCCAGCCTTGGAACATTAACACAGGGCAGTGGTAGAGTTCCCATCCCTGGGGGGATTTAAAAGCTGTGTGACTGTGACACATGGTGGCATGGGTCAGTGGTGGCTTTGGCAGTGCTGAAGGAACAGTTGAACATGATTATCTCAGAGGGCTTTTCCAACTTTAGTGATTCCATGACACAATAATAGATACCTTTCTGGCTTTGGGCTGACTGTGAGCCCCTGAGGGCTTGGATCTGACAGGAGGGATGGTGGGGACATGCCACATGGAGGACACAGGGTGCACGGCCACACAGTGTTTGCCGTGGGGCTTGGGGTGCTGTTGAGGCCATGTTGGTGTTTGCTGTGCGATGTCAGAACAGGGCCACGCTGGTGTTCACCAGGGAATGTTGGACACAAGGCCACACTGGTAGTGGCCTTGGGCCACTGGTGTGGGGCCAAACTGGGATTCACCATGGGACACTGGGAATGAAACCACACTGATGTGGTGTTTGCTGTGTGAGGCCACACTGGCGTTGGCTGTGGGTGATCAGACACGAGGCCACACAGGCATTTTCATGGTATGCTGGACATGAGAACATGGTGGCAATGGCTGTGGGATATCAGGAGTGAGGCCACACTGGCATTGGACATGAGGCCACAGTGGTGCTGGCAGTGGGACATTGAGGATGAAACCACGCTGGTGTTGGCCATAGGACACGAGGCCACATTGGTTATGGCCCTGGGACCTCAGACACGAGTGTTGTGTGTGAGGCCACACCGGTCTTTGCTGTGAGACAGCTGGACACAAGACCACACTGGTGTTGGCTGTGGGGTGTTGAGGATGAAACCACACTGGCCATAAGGTCACTCTGGTGCTGGCTGTGGGACACTGGACACAAGGCCACAGTTGTGTAGGCCATGGGACACTGGGGATGAAACCACACTGGTGCTGACCATGGGACATGGCCATGAGGCCCCGCTGGCATTTATGTGGGACACTGTCCAGGCTGCCACGCTGGTGCTGTTTGCCAGCTGGCCACTGGAGGCTGCTGCTGTCTTTGCAGTCACCGGCAGCTGCCTGAGGTCCCGGAGCACCCTCGGAGCTCTGCCCAGCCAGCATGGCTGGACAGGAGGCTGAGGCTCCTGGTGCTCCGCAGCAGCCCGAGGCTGAGCTGGGAAACATTCTCCTCCCTTGTCTTTCTCTCCGTCATAGCAAAGAAGCCAAGAAGCTGGGTAGGGATCCTGGGCTCCTGGGAAGGAGGAGGCATTTCTGTGCCACACTTTGAAGCAGGATGGTCTTCCAAGCTCTCAGTGCCCAGGTGTGTTTTTAATAAGGAATAGAGACTTTTCAATGCTCTCCGTGCATTTTCATGGATTTAGAAGCTGATTAAAAGGGACCCAGCCCTGGTATTGTGGACAGCCCTGGCATAAGGGGCTGGCATAAAGCCAGAGCCCTGAGTGTGCTGATGCCTCTTGGCTGCTCTGAGCAGGTTCACCTGGGACCCTGCCCCACACACACCCAGCTGCCCATGGGCTCAGGAACTCTATTTAAGCCCAGACCTGGGTGTTTGCTCCTGGTGCAGGCCCTGCTGCAAGTGTGTTTGTCTGCCGCCTTGCCTTTCTCCTGGGTGGGGCTGGAATGTGTGCTGGGTTTAGCTTGTCTTTAGCCCATCTTTTGGGGGGGGGTCTCTTGGGATGGACCTTGGGTCCAGCCCCTCATTGTGTCAGGAGTCCACTGCCTGCACTGAGTCGTCTCTGTGGTGCTGAGGGGCTGTGCCAGGGTTGGTGACGACACTGCTTGTTCTGGGATCACCCTTGGCTCCCAGCTCATCCTACCTTGGACAGTAGTGGAGCTTCCTGCTGTGTGGTACCAGTGCAACCTCGTTGGAATGACCCTGCTGTGTGTGACTTGCTGGTTGTCAAACTAAGGGCTTCCCAGTACTTTGAAATTTATGGAGGAAAAACATAATCCAGATGGGACATGCTCTGAATGCAACTAAATTTAAAGCTTGGGTGTGAAGCAAATTCCATTGGTTTTTATTGTTGGATATCCAACCATAAAATCATGGAATGTTTTGGGTTGGAAGGGACCTTAAAAATCATCCTATCCAGTCCCTCCACCAGCCATGGGCAGGGACACTTTTCACTATCCCAGGTTGCTCCAAACCCCTCCAACCTGGCCTTGGACACTTCCAGGGATGGGGCAGCCACAGCTTCTCTGGACAACCTGTGCCAGGGCCTCACCTCCCTCACAGGGAAGTATTTCTTGCTAATATCAAATCCAAATATCTCTTAGTTTAAAACATGGAGAGACCTGACTTCTCCCATGGATTTGGTGTCACTTATGCTTTCATGATCCAGCTGCTTTTTGTGAATGCATTATACAAAATGTGATACTTTTGGTGAATCCCATGGGGAACAGAGGCCATTTGAGTTCTGTTGTGTTGTCTGGAGAAGGATGAAGATGTTGTTTGGAGAAGGATGACTCCTGCTGTGCTGTTTTTTAAGAACTTCCAAGGATTTGGTGAGTGGAGAGCAGGCAAATAATAAAAGATCACAGGATATGTTTCAGCCACAGAGGGAAAAATGTCCTGAAAAGATTCTGTAGCTTGTCAGGATGCTGGGGATGTGCATTTACCTGCTTGGCTCTTGGGATAGTAGGAGGCGCAGCTTCCCTGAAAGATGGCAGTGCACACACTACATTTAAGAAAAACTTTTCCATACTTCTCTTTTCTATGACTGGAGTTTTGGTGGCATCATTTGAGTCAGTTCTCTGGGCTTTTTTATTTTTTTTTTTGCATGTTATAATTTGCTCAAACCCTTGGGAAACACAGGAAAACTCCTTAAGTTGCACAGATCTCACGATGAAATGCTTTCAGTGTATGTGGTCTGCCATGCTCCAGCAATCACAGGTGATGTTTCTCACCTTCTCCAGGTGTCCTGACCGTCCTCTCAAGCTCTGCCTCATCTTGGTGTGATGTGCATCAGCTCTCTCATACCGTTGCCTGGATGTGGGGGTGGCTGTGAGCTCTGTGCTGGAACTGGGGGGCAGTGGGATATAGAGTCTCCCCCAAGCCCTCTGTGAGGCAGAACTGTGCAGGATTGAGAGCTCAGGGCACAGGAGGGAGCCTTCATCAGCCTGAGGAGACCAGATTAGCTCCTGGAGATGCCTAGGGGGTCGTTGCTCTCCTGCTGCTGCTTCATAAGCATGCTCCTGGTGCTAAATCCAGGGAAGTGTCATGATTGCAAGAGTCGAGCTCTGCTTGATCAGTTCTCAAGCCTGGCTGCTGAATTCCTGTGTTTTCCTAAACCTGTAAGGGTTGGAATTGCTCATGATGTTCCTGAGTTTAAGACCTGCCCAACATTGGGCATTAAAATCCGCTTCTGTCCCTGGAAGAAAGGAATATCAGGGTTATCTTTGGGACCTAATCCTCAGGATCACCTCCCTGTAATGTTGGCACCAGGGAAAGGGGTTGAGTCAATTGCTGGGCACAGATCCTACAGCTCTACACGAGACCAACAAACACAGACCCGCAGATATTGGAAACCCCTCTAAGATGATTAAGTCCAACCATTGGCCCTGGAAAAGAAAACTGGGTCTGCTTGAGGTTCTAGGAAGCTTCAGTCCAGAGTCTTGTCAACATACCCTGGGAATGAACCTCCAATCCCAGGCATTTGGGTGCTGAAGGGTAGAAATGGGTGCTGAAATACAGAGGCTGGATTTGGGAGAAAAGGAAATGTTTTCCTCATGAAGAAGGCAGATATTTGAAGGAAATAAATCCACAGAGCAAGTGGGAGAACAGCTGATGAGGAAGTGGAGGGTCTGAGGCTGTGCTCTTGGCACACAGGAATGGCTGCATATTCCCTCTCCAGATCCTCTACTCAACATGTGACGAGCAGAGGTCTCCAAGGTCATTAATTCCTGTTCCTCCTGCTCAACTGCAGATGGATCCCAGGGGCCACCATGGCCTCTCTCATGTCCTCAGACTTGTTTCCAATACCTGTAGCAGATCTGTGATGCCTTGAGATCTCTGTGTATTGATGGTGACTGCCTGAGATTCTGGCTTTGCTCCCAGAGCTGATCCCCACTTGGAGGTGACCAGGGAGGAATTTTATGAGTAAAAATAAAATAGGCTGGTGCAATCAGTTCTGAGAAAGACTAATTGTGATCCAGAGGTAGTGGAGGCTCATTTGGTAGCTCTACCAAGGCCATGAGACTCACCCCATTCTAGTACCTCCCTGCCAATAACACCATGACAGAACCACTCCCCATAAGAAAAACCTGGCATTTCAGGCAGCTTCTCTTCTGGCAGAGCAGAAGTATTTTTTATTCCACATGGGGAGAAATTTATATGCAAAATGATGGATACAATTGACTCCCTGCCTTTAGGCATGTAGGGGAAGAACTAAAAGAGGTTGTGAGTGCAAAGGGAGGAAGATGTGGAGAGCTGTGGCCAAAATGAGACAGCACTGCAGGAGCAGTTTAACAACATCTTTGTATCCCAAAGGCAGGGGAATTTGGGATCACTGCTGATGCAAGGAGGCTCTGAAAAGGGAGCAGATTGACAGTGGTGAGCAGGATGTGCTCCTTGGTGTGTATTTAAGCTGCTGGCTCTAATGGTCCTGGATGGTCATCCCAGGTCTGTGCTGGGTCTTCTGGATAAATTCTTGAACTACCTTTGTGAGCTACTGTTCTGCTAAGCCAGGCCTGAGGGGATGGCCTCTACTAGATCACAACAGTATTCTGTGTCCCTCAAATCCCTTTTGTCTTGGACCATAGAGGGGAAAATGCAGTGCATTCCCTGGAAAAGCCTTGCTCTGCCAGCCCTGTCCCTGACCCCACTCTTTGTATGCAGAACTTGCGGCTGGGAGCCCTTAATGTTTGTGCTGCTTCATCTTCCCAGGGTTTGGATCTGGCACGAGGGGAGTGAGCCATTTCCCAAGAGCCTCAAGCATTTGGGCAGCATTTCCATCCTCTGGCTGCCAAGGTTTTCCTGCTGCCTGTAGAAGCAGCAGCAGGAGCACTCCAGAAATGACAGAGATGGGAACGCTGCTGTTTGGAAGCAGCAGCACCGAGGGAAGAAACTGTCCTTCCCTTCATCCACAGAGTCAATCCTTGATCACTTCCTGTTTTTCATATGCTGGCGAAGGCAGGGAGCAGGGAGAGAAATCTCATTAAAGACCTTGCTGTTGGGAATGGCTGGATAGCTCATTAGAGTGGGCAAAATGACTCGTTTCCTCTCTGCAGGTTTTTTTTCCCAGGAACTCCGTGGAGGGAAGGAGTTCATTTAAAAACAAATATTCACAGCAGCGTGCCTGCAGGACACACTGCTCCAGCACGGGATTCAATCCCAGCACCAGGGAAGAGCTCAGCACTCCTTCCCAAAAGGAAAACCTCATTTAGGAGCATTTTTTGGGTGCTGCTTAATCTGCCACATCTCGGATTGTGGGGAAGGATATTCCATGCTGTAAAAAGTGGGAAGCAAGAGGTGGAGTTGGGGGTGGCTGTCCTTTCCCAGCACGGGATTCAATCCCAGCAGCCAGGGAAGAGCTCAGCGCTCCTTCCCAAAAGGAAAACCTCATTTAGGAGCATTGTTTGGGTGCTGCTTGATCTGCTACATCTCAGATTGTGGGGATGAGTCTCCCATGCTGGAAAAAGTGGGAAGCAAGAGGAGGGAGAGGTGGAGTTAGGGGTGGCTGTCCTTTAGCATGGGATTCTAAGCCCAGGGAAGAGCTCAGTGCTTCTTTCTAAAATTTTGGGTGCTGTTTGATTTGTCACATCTCAGATTGTGAGGATGGTTTTCCCTTGCTGGAGCAAGTGGGAAGCAAGAGGAGAGAGAGGTGGAGTTGGGGGTGGCTGTCCTTTCCCAGCATGGGATTCAATCCCAGCAGCCAGGGAAGAGCTCAGCGCTCCTTCCCAAAAGGAAAACCTCATTTAGGAGCATTGTTTGGATGCTGCTTGATCTGCTGCATCTCAGATTGTGAGGATGGGTCTCCCATGCTGGAAAAAGTGGGCAGCAAGAGGAGGGAGAGGTGGAGTTGGGGATGACTGTCCTTTCCCAGCACCCCACCCCATGCTGGGTGCACATTTGCGCACGCGGCCGCTGCCATAGCGCTGTGCTCCTGCCAAGAGAAACTTGGGAAGGGGGGAGAGAGCCAGGCAGAGACAGCGAGCACACTTATCAAGTGGCTTGGACCGTAGCAGATTTGAAATATTACTAACCTTGCATTTTCAAATTTGATGCACAACAACCAAGATGCTAATACTTTCCTTAGTTTAGAAAAAAAAATCCTTTCACCCATCTCTTCTAGCCGAAGATTAGGAGAGAAGCTTTAAGAAGATTTAAAAAAAAAAAATCAACTTCTGAGCAGCGGAAAAAATGGTTTGTGATTCAGGGGCTCCGGGCAATTCATCATGGAAATTGGGTTTCTTAGCCGACATCATGTGAATCCTTTCGGCCCTGTCAACTTTTTAATACATTACATTGAGAATGTAAATCGTGTTGGTGAGGGGGAAAGAAGAGGGGAAAAAAAAAAAAAAGGGAGAAAAAAGAGAGCTGCTTCATTTTGGGTTTAGAGGGGAGGCAGCTTGAGGCCTGTAATTCATATTAACTAAATAATAATACTAAAAAAAACCCTCTCTAAATCTACAGATATGGATATACACCTAGGGAGGGAGGGGGGAGGGAAGTGAACGAGACAGCCCAAAATTGAAACCATTTTATCCTTTTGAAGGGTGAGTATTTGAGAGGGGTTTGTTATGGATTTATTTTTATTTTCTTTATTTTTTTTATTTGGGTTTATTTTATCCCTTTCTCAGCTTGAGCTCATTCTTCCATCAAAGAGAAGAGCAGAATGAATGTTTTGGAGGTGGAGGAAGATGGAGGAAACAGAAAAGGGAAAAGCTGCAGTAATATCTGGGATCTTTTTGGAGTTTGGTGGATTTTTTTTGCTCACATCCAGGTGATTTGGATTAACTCTTTCATGGGAGGTGGAAGCTCATGCTAATTTTTTTTTACTTTTTAGAGAGTGTGAATATAAAGCTCTGGAAGGGGAGTAGCAGAGAGTGCTGTGAGATCCCTGAGACTGGGCTTCATGGAATTGCAAGCACGAACCTCTCTGTGCATTTACTCCCTGAAAATGTCCTTTGGGAGGTTCACTGTGAGCTAAATGGAGCACAAAGGCTCCACATAAACCCCTGGATAGGGCTTAGCTGCTGCATGGGCTCCCAGCTGGCTGGGAGGTGGGGAAGCTTCACCAGGCACGTTCTTGTTATAGCTGGTGGCTTCTCCTGTGCCTTGAAATGCTCCTGGCATTAGAAAAGGGGGATTGAAGCAGGGAAAACACAGAGTCTCTGGCCTTGCAGGGAAAATACCTTTATTTTTTCTCATTGGATGGTGCTACATGTAGACTTATTTAATGCCAGTCATAAAATAATTCAGGGTGCAAAGAACTCCTTTGGTGCTGTACGCGTGTGTCCTGCTCAGAGCTGGGCTGGCTCCTGCATCCCAAACCTCTCTACTTAAGGCCAACTCAGGAAAAAAAACAGGAAAAGAGGTGGAAGGATGTGTCAGGAGGGATTATAACAAATAGGACAAGGAGTTGATTGGTTTCAACACAAATATTGAGCATTGAAGTAATTGTATGAGAATAGAGTTATGAAGAAGGTTCCTTCACTACCCTCAGAGAGGGGAAAATGGCTGAAAGTGGGAACTGTAGCTGGGGCACATCTATAAAAATCAGGGAGTCAAGCTTGTTTGGGCTGCTAAAGACTTCTTGGAAAGCATCTGAGCAGTTAAAACCCTTCTCAGAAAAGCCAGATGGATGCTCTCCCTCTGCAATGCTGCTGCCAGTTTTGGATGCCTGCCACAGGCAGAGGGTGCTGGGGAATGGAAAGGGCTGGAGCACAAGGTCCAATCTCCTGGCTGGGGGATCTGAGAGTGGCTTGGAGCTGATAACACAATGTGTTTTTGCCAGCAGTGTCTGCTCTTCAAAGTGACACCCAAATGGAGTGTTGGAGGAGTCACCAGTGTGGCACAGGTGGCACTAGGCTGGGTGTGTCATCCCTTGGGGTTGGGTAGATCCAGCACACAAAAAAATCTGTCCCCAGACTGCTGTGTGGGGAGGAGCTCCTTTAAAAGGGTCATTAGTGGCTATTTTGGGGAGGGTTAATCAGGTGAGTCGAACACTTCATCCCTCTCCCTTTCTTTCCCAGCCATAACAGGAAGGACTGAGAACTTCCCACCTCTCCCATGGGACAACTGGTTTATCACTGGTGCCTTCCTTGCTTGGCATCTGTGAAAGTCCTGAAAGAACGATGGTAAGCTGAAGGTGTTCCCTTTACTTGTGACTTGTTAACTGTAGCTGAACTATTTAAATATCATTGTAAAAACAAATATAAACCCTGAATGCTTCTGTTAGAGTTAACAATCCCCAGTTTTATTCTTCTTTTGGCTGCTGGATTTGGGTGCTACTCCTCACTCCAGACTGACAGCAAACACTGATCCTGCCATTTTTCTGGAGACATTTGCTGGTGAATTTGTAGGCACACACATGTGGACTGTGCAGTTATGCAAATCAAGGGGGTTGATATTAATAGTGCACAAGGAAAGAAGCTGGGTGTCATTTTTATGCATGGGAATATTTCTGTGTGTGACTTTGAATTCCACAGTCAAGCAGTTGATGTCATCGATGTATTATTTAGTCTGAGGCTGGGTACAGCATTTCCAGAGGGGTTTTTGGGCCTGGTGTCCTTCAGAAATAATTAATTTCCCTTTTTGCTGCTTCCAGGTCTGCACAGCTGCAGCTGGAAAACAGCCCTTCTCCTATTTTGTTTCCATTTAGACATTGCACCCATGGCCAGAGACTAATCGTGGATGTCTCCAACTCCTGCCAAGAGCCTGGTCTGCTTCAGCTTCAAAAGGTTCTGGAAGGGTGAAACCAACACTCTTTGGGAGTAGACTCCAAAATACTGGAGTTCATTCATATGATGATGTCCAAGGACTTTTGAACCCACTTCCCAGTGAGGGTGGGCAGGCCCTGGCACAGGCTGCCCACAGAAGCTGTGGCTGCCCCTGGATCCCTGGAAGTGTCCAAGGTCAGGGCTTGGAGCAGCCTGGGATAGTGGAAGGTGTCCCTGCCCGTGGCAGGGAATGGAATAGGGTGAGCTGTAAGGTCCCTTCCAATCCAGGCCATACTAGGATGAAAATTCCATTGGTGGGGTCACCTCTGAGGGGCTGAAGAAAGGATTTCCCACCTTCCTCTGTCAGCCAGGAGGGACAAATCTCAGGCAAGGAGAGACCCTTATCACCTGATGAAGGCTGTGTGGGCAATTCCCTGCTCAAGCCTGGACACATCTTCCCCCCATTCTGCACAACCTGGCTGCCTCTAACCTCAACACCTGCAATCCTACAGGAATCTCCCTCAAGAGGAGCTTCCAGAGCCTTTGGAATGTGCACACTCTCACCGATGAGTGTGCACATTCCCAAGTCCTTCTAGGAAAGGCTTAGGCAGGTTACTTTTTTCTTTTTTTTCCCTCTGGTGCTTCAATCTTCAATTGCCACTTGCTGGGATGGTGGGAATGAGTTGTTGAAGCTGTCAGGGCTGTGCAGCACATAATGAAGTGCACACATGTACATCTATACATTCATACGTGGGCAGGCTTATGTTGTGATGCTGTAATACAGCTTAATTAGGACATCACTCAGGCATCTGGGACTATGCCTAAGCTGGAGATTTTTTTTTATTTTGGTTTTCTCATTTAGGTTTTAGTCAGGTTCCCAAGTGAAATAAACAAAAGGCTAATTGCTTTTGGATTTTAATTACCACTGCAATACCTGGGTTTATTGTATGAATTGTGTTTTATAGGTGGTGAAAGGACACCGCCAGCCAGTGACAGATTCTCAGCTGACAACAGCTCTGTTCAAACCAAAGGAATTCTTTGCAGTGGGATCCAAAGGACAGCACATTCATTTGCTAAACTCCTAATATTTTTTGTTGTGGAATGTAACTTCAAGACTTGGCTGACTTTTAAACATGATATAATTAAGCACGCCTGAAAATGCAGTTACAAAAAAAAAAAAAAAAAAAAGAGACACAAAAGCAGAAGTACTTTATAATCCACAGTGTTAAGTCTCTTCAAAATTCCTTGGATAGTTACATTGCTGCTTTAGTCGGGGTGACACAGCACAGTCCTAATACCTAATCCCAAGTGACTCTTCACACAGTGACTCAGTTACCAGAGCTGTTTGGCTCCTATCTGGTTATCTTTAATACCTTGATCCATACATCTTCTGTCTGCTTTGCCAGGAGGGTTATTCCACTGATTTTCAAGACTACAAAATAGGCAAATCCTCATTCTACATCTATTTATTAATCCTAAAAATATGTGACATCTTTTTTCAACCCAGCTGTATTTCCTTGTCCATGATGTCCTGACTGATCAATTGCAGAAAAAAAAGAAATTCTTCCTTGAACTGCTTTTAAATTTTATTTTGACAAGCTGGAAACTCCAGATTTCCATTTTCATTGATGGCCAAAGGAAGTAGCAGCAGTCAGATAACGTATTTCAAGTGTATTTATTCCAAATATGTCTATTTGGGAGTAATGTTGAGACTTACATAAATTTTTATATAACAAGCCTTGCACATCTCTAAACCCAAGTTGTTCTCACCTGAACAACTTTGAGATTTCTCCTTCAGAGTGAAAAGAATAAGAGGTGAAGAGTGAATTCATAGTTGAATGAACCATCAGATCCTGAGAGCCCTTGGCAGAAGCTGAGTGTGGATTTGATGGAAATCCTGATTTTTTTTGAACCTATGGGTGAGAGGTTTGTGGAAGGACAAAGCATCTTCTGTGTTGAGGCCTCTTTGGACATGTCCCCACAGGTAAGTTAATTATAATTTTGGAAGGATTTAAGGTTCATCTGTAGGGAATTTGGTAAAAGGGCCATACAGATTTGAAGCACGGTGGTTGCTTTCAGCAGAAGTCTAAAAGAATGTCTTGTAAACCAAATTTTTGAAGTCATGGGATGTAACAATTTAAATTAAGTTGTGTTTCTTTGGAAGTCCTGTGCTGAAAGTATAATGAGTCATAGAATTACTGGTTTGGGTTGGAAGGGCTCTTAAGCCCATCCAGTTCCACCCCTGCCATGGGCAGGGACACCTTCCACTGTCCCAGGCTGCTCCAAGCCCTGTCCAACCTGGCCTTGGACACTTGCAGGGATCCAGGGGCAGCCACAGCTTCTCTGGGCAACCTTTTCCAGGGCCTCATCACCCCCACAGCCAGCAATTCCTTCCCAATATCCATCTAACCCTGCCCTCTGGCAGTGTGCAGCCATTCCCCCTTTTCCTGACACTCCATCCCTTGGAAATAGTCTCTCTCCATGTTTCTGTTGGCTCCTTCAGGCACTGGAAGGCCATAATTAGGTCATCCTGAAGCTCCTTTTCTCCAGGCAGAGCAATTTTAACTCTCCCAGCCTTTCACCTGGTTTTAGCTCAAGATTGGACATGAGAGCACACTCAGGCCTGTTCAAAGAAGGGTTTGCTCACACCATTGTGCAGCTCCAGCTGGTGCCTTTCTCTTTCAGCCCAGGGTTTTAACTGTTTGAGAGAGTCTGTAGAAATCTCCTTCATCTTTGTTGCCTTGACTGTTTGTCCCAGAAAAGGGGACAAACCTTGGTTGTCCCAGTGTCCTGGGTTAGGGCCCCACATCAGAAGGAATTTCCCCTAAAACTGTTCAGTAAAATTGTCCTGTAATTTAGAGAAAGAAAAAAATATCTGAATGGGAAGGCTGGGACATCCTGGGTTACTACTTTCTGGTTGGAGAGAAAAAAAATGGGTTTATAGAATTCATCTAGGCTATATGAATTGGTAAAAAGTATTGATTGATCCAAAATGACCCAAATCAAACAATGTACTTTTCAATGCCATCAAATGCAAGATCAAATAGCAAGAAAGATTAGGAAGTAATGATGGGCTCCAGGAGGTTATAATTTAGATATATATTTCTGAAAGGAGGTAGTGAATTTGAAGGGATTTTTGAATTTGAAGGGATTTTTTTGTCCTTACTTTTGCTGTCCACAGACATGGAGGGTATTGTAACACCTGGCAGAGTGATTTGGAGCAAATAAGGGACATTATCTCCACTAATGGAGCTGGGATGATCCCTGTTGGGAGGCAGGACTCAGACATGGTGTACACACACTATGAGGGGGCATAAGTCTATCAAAAGCTGTGGGTTCAGCATCACCTGCAAATGAGATGGAGTCAGGAGACCAAAAGGAAGCTCTGGAGGGTAATTTGACTGTGGTATCTCAATGTCAACACCTGCACCAGATGCTTGAAGCATCTTTGCTCTGAGGGACACAGCACTTCCCACTGAACTCCTAGAACAGAGAGCTCCTAACAGGAGCACTTGGTGGGGCTGAAGTATGATAAATTCTCAAGGAAAGTAAGATGCTGTCAGTGACAGCAATTAACTGCTGGAGCAGCCTCTCCTGAATCCCTCAGGACTATTTGCCTCTTTATTCATGACAAAAGGACTCTATGAAAGGTTCCCTCCTGTTCAGCCACTGCCATGGAACAGGCTCCAACTCTCTAAGGAGGTGGAAATCCTTCCACTGCTACACTTGGGAGATGAAGCTCTGTGATCCTCATGGCCAGCACAGCCTTCTCCAGGCTCACTCCAGGTAATGCATTCAGGCACAAACCCACGCTCCTCTTCACAAATGCCTTTGGCACAGCTGCTTCCCTGGAACCAGGAAGGACAAATTTCATGAAGCCACTGTGATCTAATGGAAAAGGATTTCCCAGATCCCAGACCCACTAGAATTCCTGGGTCCCTGCTACGTTTTAAAATAGGAATGACACAAGGGGCTGTAATGCCTGACTGGCCCTGGGTTGCTTATTGGGATTGGAAACTTGTGTCCAGCCAGGAGAAGATACATCCAGCCACGGGAAGTCATACTCTTCCAACACCCCTTTTACACTCACTGTGCCTCAGCCTGGCTTTGAGACAAGTGTTTTAAGTTCCTTTTGTAAAATTGGAGGGGTTTTCCTGCCTTTGGGGTGAATTCTGCTGAAGATAATAGAAACAGATTTCACTTTCTGACCTTAATCCTTCTGTCTCGTCCTGGCAGCTGGAGCAGGTTGTGCCCAGGAGCTGGCAGAAGGAACCCTTGGCTGTGACAAAACAGCCAAGGTGTGAAAGGTGCCAAGGATGAGGCATCTATATATGATAACAACTTGTTAGTACTTTCTTTACAATTATTTCATTCCCCTTTTCCCCTCTCTCATCTCCTCTTTTACATTTATTTTGCTTTTTCTCTTTCTGCTTCTCTCTCCCAGTCTTGTTTTCCCTTCCCTCTATTCTGTCTTGCATGTATCAGCCTTTCCTGCCACAAATCAACCCTATTAGAAGCTCCAAAGGGATTCTTTCCAATGGCCTCTCTTTGTGAACTCTGCCTTTTTTTTCTTTTTAATCTGCAGTGTTCCACATTACATTGCCATTGATTTAATAGACCACCATGAATTTTACTGCCTGTCAAACAACAGCACAATTATTTTGAATTCTATTGTGGCAGAGCTTGACACCCAGCTCTGGATCACCTTACACTTTTCACCTTTGCTAGAGTGCACTTGAAAATCCAGGATAATGTTATGTGTGTTTCCAGG
Source organism: Melozone crissalis (assembly GCF_028551555.1). NCBI lineage: Eukaryota > Metazoa > Chordata > Aves > Passeriformes > Passerellidae > Melozone > Melozone crissalis. The sequence continues at coordinate 5,565,607 of NW_026535812.1, forward strand.
ATGGTATTTTGCAGCATTGTTTTAATTCAGCATTTTAGGGATTGAATGATTTGGAGATGATGGATAAGGATGGTCCCACTTACCTGATCTGGAAATGACACATGGAATGTGGAAGTTATTACAGCGTTTTAAAAACCCCAAACCAATTCTGTTTTCCCTCTCACTAATCCCAGCTCTGAATAAGTGAGATGGGAAGAAAACCTGTTGGTTCATTGGGCACGGGCTGATCCCAAAAGCTTCCCAAGCAGGATGCTGAGTCCTCTCTTGTTGGGCATTAATGGGTTGCTCTATGTGGAAAAAGGCTGGATCCATGTGCCTGGAGGCACATTCCCTATGGAGAGGCAAAAACTGTCTTTAAGTACTTTGAGAGTTGATGTTGGCACTCACCAGTGTGCAGCAGATTTCTGACATGGAATGAGTGGATTACAGCTGTATCCAAATAAAGAAAGGATTGGTTCATTCAGGATGAATCAACTCTTTGTATCCCTATTTAAAGAGCTCTTTCTATCATCCTGCATGCCCAGGATAAATTGTTTTCCTGATGACAGGGATAACAGATTTGGTCTGTGTTGTCCCAGGGGCTGCACATGCAGAAAAGCTCCAACTCTGACACTGAACATATTAAGGAATGATATGTTTGTTGGTGAAAGTTTGGACTCAGAAGATTAAATGTTTTACCAAGGGCAAGAGTGAGTCTGAGTTGTGCCTGGGACCTGTTTCCAGTGTCCTGAAGTTTTATTCCACGATGTTTTCCGATCCCTGCTGAACATGGTTCTTCCCACAGAGAAATGTCCTCCTTGGGATCTGGGGCAGATGGATTTGGAGTGTGAGTGATCACAGAAAGCTGTTTTGATAATCCAGATTGATGATGATCCAGATTCCTTTTACAGAACCTGCCTGTTCCTAGGAGATCTCCTGGTTGTGTTAAGGGTGTAATGTCAGTATGTGAGGATGCTCATCCTTGCCCAGTCCTGAGCTAGGGCTTTAGGGGAGATTTGCTCCACCTGTTTTTGCAGTGGAGAGGGTTTATTGTCTCCTCTCAGGAAGCTGGTGGATGATACACACATCTTGCTGGTCTCTATCACACACAGGGCTCAAATTTGTTCTGTTGCAGACAAAATTTGTCCTGTTTTTAGTTCACGGTGGGAAATTCATGGCCTGAATAAATCTCCCAGGGAACTTGTGCAAGATGTGGTGGCTCTGCAGTGCATGTGCTGGGAACCTGGCAGAGCAGGCAGGTCTCTGTGCTTTATGGCCTGTGCAGAAGTAGGATTGAGCCCAGGTCCCAAAAATTTAAAGTTTAAAAGGGCCAGTGCCCTCCTTCCCCAGCATTGTGACAAATATGCCTTGTGATCCATTGTGGAGATCCCAGTCAGCCAGAATAATTAGGTGGCAACTCAATTTATTGCCTGCAGCCCTCTAAAGCTCAGGAAGTGCTCTTTCAGCCCTCAGCTAGTATTTAATCAACATATCATAACTTTCATTAAGACTAAATGCAATGCCCCATAGATACTAAATTTAAAGTGCTCCTGAAAACCAAGGGTGCTTTTTGTTTGATTTACATATCACTGTATCATGCAAAATGGGACCAGGGTGCCAAGGAGCCTGCATCACAGGCTCAGGAGGCTGCAGAGAGTCTTGTCCTGCTCTGACACCTCTCATACATCACCAGGTACCAAGAAGGTGGTAGAGGGGTTGGAAAATTTTTGAGGCTTTTAATTACAGATGAAGAAATGGAGTTGCAGTGACAGTGGTTTCACCTGAGCATCAAAGGGCACATTTGGGTCCTTGCAGAGGTGTCTCCTGCAGGTCCACAGGCAGGGAAAAATGCTCACACCCTTCCCAGGAATGAAAAGAAATGCTGTGTCTGTATGTTGAGCTCTCCTGGGCATCCCATGACACCTCCTTGGGAGCAGTGTCCATTGTCATCTGAAGTGCCCATCCCTGGAGGGACTAAAAAGCCAGGTGGATGTGGCATCTGGGAACATGGGTCAGTAGGGCCTTGGCTGTGCTGGGGGAATGGTTGGACTCTGATCCTGGAGGTCTTTTCCAACCCAAAGAATTCTATGGTTTGGACACCTCCTTTGCCCTCCCACATCCAGTGCTCCTCAAAGAGGACTCCACCCCTGAGTCCCCTGCACATGGGCAGAAAAGCTCTGCTTGTACCTCCCTGCTGAGCTGCCTTTGCCAGCTTCTGAGCTGGGCAATTCCAGAGGCACCCAGCTCCAAATGCCCAGGACAGGTGGTTGCAGTTTGGCTTGGCCAATTTGTGCCCAAATCATGCCAGTTCCTGCATTGGCCAAAAAAACCTCTGTAACTGGTGACACCAGCTTCCCTGGGCTGAACAATGGGACACCCATGTCCAGCTGGGATGGATGGGGAGGGTGAGGGAGACACAATCACACCCTGGTTTCTGACTCTACAAGATTCCCAGGAGGTTTGCCAGGAACTGTAAAACTTTGGCAAGTGTTGGAGATTGGCTTAAAACGCTGAAGACAATATTTAAACCCCATGGAAATTCTAAAACAAGGATGTTATTAAAGTGGAATTAAGGACAAAGGAGTTGCTAATATCTACAAGAAAAGGGAGAATTAAGAATTTTTGGGTTTAAAATAGTATTAGAATATTAGCTGAAACCTAGAAATAAGGTTTATCTGTAAAACATTGTCTCTAAGAAGGTTTCAATTCATGGAAGAGATAATAGCTTGATTTCAGACATCTCATAACATGTTCTCTTGTGCCAGGGCCATCCTGGAGCTGGGATGGAAGGGTGCTGTGTGTTAGTCTAAATTATAAGAGCCACTCAAATGGCAAGGGACAGGATTAAATCCCAGCATAAATACCCTTTGGAAAGAATATGAATCCTTGTGCCGCAAGGGAAAAGCCAAATTCAAGTGAGAAGAGGAAACTTTTGAAAGGAGAAGCTCAATTTTGAATAAGGAAATTTTAACCATGGTAAAACTTTTTATTGTCTGGGTGGTTTCTAACCTGGGAAGGCATAGAGGAGCTACTTTTTAATCTCAAAAAAATAAGGATTCTCAAAGCATAGTATTATCTAATCACTATGTTCTAAATGTGAGTTAGTGGTGAATGTTTTTACACTTATCAAAAACTTTCCCTTTGTTTGTTTGTTTGTTTTTTAACACTGATTGTGTTAATAAATTGTGCTAATTTACTGTGGTAAAATGAGGAACTTGAGGAGGATAGAGCTGTATCCTAGGCTTGCCTGGAGGCTGACAGTCTGGCCTGGTACAGGTCTGGCCCTTGGCCATAATTTAATTGTTAAGGCACAAAAGCTGTGGGTCCCAGGATGTTGCCATGGCCAGCAGGTCAAGAGAAGGGATATTTCTTCAACACTGTTGAAGAAATGTGTGGGGACACATCTGGAATACTGTGGGCAGTTTGGGGACCCCAGTACAAAAGATGCTGCCAAACTGGATCAAGACCACTGGAGATCAATGAAATGGTTGTGGGGTTGGAGCCCAGAACAAATGGAAGGTGCTGGGACAGAGGTCTGGGAGAATTTCATTCTTTGGAGATATTTACTATTTGGCATTTTCTTCTTTGAGGTTTGTAGAATACCAGAAAGGGTTGGAAAGGACCTTAAAGCTCATCCAGTGCCACCTCCTGCCATGGGAAGGGACACTCCCACTGTCCCAGGTTGCTCCAAGGCCTGTCCAACCTGGCCTTGGACACTTCCAGGGATCCAGGGGCAGCCACAGCTTCTCTGGACACCCTGTGCCAGGGCCTCAGCACCCTCACAGGGAAGAATTTCTCCTCAATATCCAATCTACAACTGCCTCGTTCAGGTTCCTCCAGAGATGGCTTGGTGGAGACCCACTTGGAGCAGGGCCATCAGAATTAGCAGAGTTGGCTTCCATTGTCTGGTGTTCCATGAATCCAGAGACGCCTGGCAGCTGGAAAAGTGGTAAAGAGCCAGACAGGGACAGGTTCAGCTCTCAGCCAGAGCCTTCCAGTGGGAGAATGGTTGTCATGTGCACAAAGCAGCAGAGTTTGGATGGAGCTGTTGGAATTTGTGCATGCACAGAAAATTTTTTGAAGCTGCCTGGCTCCACTGGAAAGCTGTGGAGCAGAGAGAGACTGTGTTGTTTACCTTCTCTGAATCCATTGCAGACTTCATGAAGATTCAAGAGATTTTCTTGCTGGTTGTCCATGGGGAATTAGGCATCACCTTATATATAAAGATAAGATGTTTTTCCTCTGCCTGGGGCAGGTTAGAGATGGAAGAGAGCCAAAGCATCCTTGAGGCTTGTCTAAAATACCCAATGGAGCAGCTCCCTGTGGCTCAGGCAGAAGGTCTGGAGGCAAAGAGGCAGGGCAAGGTCATTCCTGCATTCATGGCTGTCTCCTAGTCAGTTGGAAGTTGAAGATCACTGGCAAATGCTCTTGTCATTAAATATATTCTTTAGCACAGAGATGATCACTAAACTAAGCTATAATTATTGGTGGAGCTGGCAGTGCTGCCCGCAATTCAGGTTGCCAAACATTTCCCATTAAAAGATTCTCTTTTCCAATGCTAAATCCTTGCCAACATGGAACAGTTCAGGCTGAATTTTTCAGTTGCAGGCCGTTGGCTCAGGCTGGGCTTTGTGTACATGAATACATGTGTGTGTGAGGAAACAGGAGGGAAATAGAGTTTAACCAGATCCAAGAGTGTCATATGGGGAAAAGGCATTGTTTTACAGTTATTTAAGGGAAAAAAATCCATCACCCACATTGTTGAGAAATTCTGTTGCTTTCATGCTTTATTTTTATTTTCACAGGGGCTTGAAATTTGGCTTTGGGACCAATCTGTGACTTTAACTCCTTCAAACTCCCTGGTTTTGGCCCAGTTAGATGCCTCTGCAGATGTGCTGAGAGGAGAAGGTTTGTCCTGAGGTTTGTCTGGAGTTTGTGCAGCCCAGGGCTTCAGGAAGGAAGGAGGATTCCTCCTTCCCAGGGCAGGCTGGCATCCTGGTATGTGGTTTGGCCCTGGAATAATAAGAATGCAGCACTGGTTTCCTACAGCCAAAGCATTTCTCACAGGATAGGGAGGCAAACACAATGATTGCATGGGATAAGGGATTTCTGAGCAGAGGTGGGAGGGGAATGCAGAATGGGTCACCCAAGGAGATGAATGGGGAAAGAGTGACTGTCTATACAGTGAGGTGTGTAAATCCTTGGATGGTCTTACAGCTTCCAGTCTGCTCATCCCAGTTGGCTGCAGGAGCAGTCCATAGCCTTTTGTACCCACATCTCCTTCCCTGGGATCAGAGATGGGTTGAGGTGAGTCTTGAGAGTGGGAATTTCAAGAACCATCATTACAAGCATCACTTTTACCCTGTCTCCAAGGCTGGGGAGATTTCCCTCTGAGTCTTCTCTGTCCCAAAGCCCATCAAGTCATAACAAATTTGCTGAGATGTTTTAGCTGTTCTGTCAAAAATTGTTCCAGCTAGAACACTTGATTAAGGTGTTAATTTTTTTTTTTAAATTTAGGTATTAATTTTATTTTTTTTTTTTTACTTTATTAGGTGTTTCGGTTTGGTTCAGGTCTGCAAACAGAAGTACCTCACTGGAAATGACTGGAGTTTAGACAGTGCAGGATCTGAACAAGGTGCAAGCACAGATAATGATTGCACCTGTGATTCAGCTAAAACTCAGAAGAATATCCAGGAGCTGCTGATGGAAGGACCAGTGTTGAGTGTGGCACAGACTCCCTGCAAAAACCTATTTGAATCTAAGCCAGGAGCATAAGGTACATGAAAAGGGGAAATGGAATCAAGCTTTATGAACATCTCTAATTCTTTAGAGCATCCATTGGTCTACACCTCACCTTGTTTACATGTGTAATCCTGCCTATGCTGCTGTGCATCCATATGGAGATTTATGCTGGTAGGTAATTTCAAGATGCTTGAGAGTTCCCTGATGGAATGGTTCCATATGGGGAACACCTCTGGTGTGTGTAGGTTTGCAGCTCCTTCAGCTCTGATTTATATCAATTTTAAGATCTCTCTCTCTGCACCCCCCTCATGAGACCCCACCTGGAGCAGTGTGTCCAGGGCTGGAGTACTCAGCACTGAACAGACATGGAGCTGTTGGAGCAAGTGCAGAGGAGGCCATGAAGATGCTCCAGAGGCTGGGGCAGCTCTGGAGCCAGGCTGGGAGAGCTGGGGGTGTCCGGCCTAGAAAAGAGAGAATTCTGAGGAGACCTTAGAGCCCCTTCCAGTGCCTAAAGGAGTTTATGAAAAAGAGGTAGAGAGTATTTTACTTGGGCAGATTGCAATAGGACAACGGGGAATGGTTTTAAACTAAGAGAGAAGAAATTTAGATCAGTTGTTAGGAAGAAATTCTTCCCTGTGAGGGTGGAGAGAAGCTGTGGCTGACCCATCCCTGGGAGTGTCCAACTTATTTAAAAATATTGTTGTTGCTTTTTTTTTGTTTTTTGTTTTTTTTTTTTTTTGTTTTTTTTTTTTTTTTTTTTTGTTTTGTTTTTTTTTTTTTTTTTTACTTTACTCCTAGTTTTGACTGGACAAATTTAAGAATGTATGAACATCAAATTTAGGTAATTTCAATAGAAATTTCTGGATTGCAAATCTGATTAATTCCTTATTTGCCAGAAGTGAAGTAGGGTAAAAATAGCAGAAACACAATGTCAGGGTGGCAGTAAATTCCATGAGGGCCTGATGCTCAGCTGGCATAAACTGTGTTGAATTCAGGGGTATGATGATTATTTATATCACCTGAGGATTTGGACTTATCTTTTTATACAGAGATCCTGGGATCTAGAGTAGATCATTTCACCCTTCCAAGTGAGCAACCTATTGGTGGCTGCATCTCAGCTGCTCCCTTTGGACCCCCTATTTATAGTTCTTGGAGATGGAACCAAAATATTCA